>NC_133449.1:111298401-111613401 GCF_048565385.1 Saimiri boliviensis
TTGTAATAACAAAAGATAATAGACTACACAAGATTTTACTTTTATGTATTAAACAGGTATGATGTGCAGTGATATAATATGCAATTCAGTTAATATTTTATGTAAATTCTATTATACTTTTAAGAGTAGACATTATAGCTTAGAGTGTAGAAAATAGTGGTTCCTCTGCCTGAATGGTGATGTGCATTAATTTGGCTTTTTAATGCAGAAGTCACTCTGCTGAGGAAAGCTTTTGCAGTCTATTTAAACTTGTTTTAATTTGAATCCCAAGTCATTCTTTGTGTCTAGAAGTTGGAATTGCTTAATAATCTATAGCAACAAAGCAAAGATTTGGGGACAGATTGGTTTCTGAAGTACCTCTTGAATGCATACTATAGACTACCCAATGCTTACAAATACAGTTAATATGAGTAAATAAAAGTGAATGATAGATGCAAATCAATTAACATGTATTATTCAAATCATCAGCCTAACAGCAGAAAATCTTCAATAAATGTCAAGGTAAAATAGTAAAATCAAATTGTTAACAGCCAAACCTAATTAATCATTCTTGCACATAATTATTAGTTTACCAGCACTGTTAATGGTTAAAGTGATCTATCAAAATATAGTATTCAATTAATACAATTAAATTGATTTCTGCTCAATGATATATGATGATGTGAGTTTGACGGCATGGAATTGAGAATAGTTAAATCTTTATTGGAAAATTGCATCCAATTCTGTAATAACTATGTGAGCTGGGGGCAGAGAGAGATGAGGTTGCTGCCCACAGTGTGAGAGCAAGGAAAGAAAAGAGCATTCTTCACATTTGAAATGCTGTCTTCTTCTTGTCACAGAGAACACCCTGCTCCAAGCTGTTCGGAATGTGAGAGATTCCTAGAAATTACATTAAAAAGTGGCTACATGGCCTGATTACCAAAAGTCTAAAATACATGAAGTTAAACTGATGAAAGCTGTGAGCAGAGCCTAGCCAGGGCACAAGATTTGGAGTTTAAATCATGAACATGACCATGAAGCTAAGTTAAAATATGGAGAAGTTACCATTATACACAATGGCCAGTGGCTAAAGGAACAATAAAAGCAGCCCACATAATCAAGTACATGCAAAAAAAAAAAAGCTTTTCTTTCTTTCTTTCTTTTTTTTTCCTTTTCTTTCTTTGATATGCAGTTTCCATCTGTTGCCAGGCTGGAGTGCAGTGGCACTATCTCTGCTCACTGCAACCTCTGCCTCCTGGGTTCAAGTGATTCTTCTGACTCAGCCTCCCTGAGTAGCTGGGACTGCAGGCACAGGCCTCCATGCCCGGCTAATTTTTGTATTTTTAGTAGAGGCAGGGTTTTGCCATGTTGGCCAAGATGGTTTCAATCTCCTTACCTCGCGATCCACCTGCCTCAGCCCCAACAAAGTGCTGGGATTACAGGTGTGACTCAACGTGCCCAGCCCAGATTTTCTTACATAACTTTTAGTCAAAAGCCATATAGTGGTCTGAGGTTCCTAGCAGTCTGAAAATAATAATAATGAAGCAACAATAAAAAGTGGGTTAATACATTTGTTTTACATTGCATACTACATGCCAAACTGCCTGGCTCTCCTAATTATGTAGTAATTTATTTTTTATGATGAATTTATGGATTCAGAAGTATTATTATCCCATCTTTTTCAAGAGTGAAAAATCCCTGACACAGAGAGATTAAGTAGCATGTCCAAGGTCAATTTATAGCTAGTAAATCAAGCAGCTGAGATTAAATTCCAGGCAATTTAGCATCAGAGTTCACATTCTTAGAGTAGAAGTTTATCCTTATGCCCAGCAATTCAATATTCCAAAGTTGCACTCTGCATATTTAAATTCCCTTGTATCCATCTGGATGCCAAGTCTGGTTTACATTGGAAAAGTACTTTACCCTTCATAATGCATTTACATCTGATTTCTCAACAACCCAATGGGAAAGATGAGACACTAAGGATGAGATAGTTTAAGTGATTTTTTTAAAGGCAATGTAACTAATTTAGTTTAGTTTCGTGTTTTTCTTTGTAGTTCTTTCCGTGATGGTTTGCCTATTTATGTCTCACCTCATTTCAGAAATATTTAAGATTCCTTACACAACTAGTAAGTGTAAGAGGAAAGACTCAGTCCTGCTGGAGTCTGGAATTCATGTGACGTGTTCAGAAAAGGGTAAGTCTTAGTTCTTCTCATAGAGTCCTGATATGACTATGATGAGATGTAAGCTATAAGCAAACACATTGTTTCCATGTAGTGTCTTTCTGAATCTTAGGTTTCATCTGTGCAAACTGAAAGGGTATAAGGAAATTTTGTTTAAAAACACTTTAAATTTCAATATTCTGAGTGTTTGTAAATGCATTTCCTAATCTATAAGTAGAAACTCAGTGATAAATATTCAGTAAGTACTAGAAAAGTAAAACAAGTAAATATGCTTTTTAAAATATGCTGTATCCATATGCTTTTTGTGTACTAAGTAGCTTAACAAGGGGAAACTGCATCAATATTACAAAAGAAAAACAACAAAATGTCAATCCTGCCTGGGTTGCCTAATGGACGTCAAATCCACCACAAATTCTTGCTTGATCACTCACCTGAAATATATATTTTCTTAAACAATCTCTAATATAAACCATGAAATTGGCATTTTGCCTGGAATTGTAACAATAATAAATAAAATGCCATGTTCAGGAGACATTGAACTATATCCTAAAGATGAAATCCATATCAAAAGTGTAGATCAATAAAAGTAAAGGTGTGTGTGCATTTGAGTATAGTTAGTTGGAAAATTAAGACTCTCTATATATCTTTGGTTTGGTTTGTGTGTGTGTGTGTGTGTGTGTGTGTGTGTGTGTGTGTGTGTGTGTATCAAGGCTACTTAAAGTGATTTCGCACATGGAGTTGGAATTTGGGACTGATTACTCTGTAATTTATCAACATAACGCCAGAAAGAATGATCTCAACTAGAAAACAGGCAGTTTCATGTAAATAGGGTCCACTCAATATTTTAGTTATTTCACAATGCAGATCCAGGCACAGGTTCAGATTTCAGCAAGCTGAAACAAAAGGATGCGGAATTAAGTTGCAATTTAATTTTAAAGGTCTGGAAAGAGCACTATAATCTATTGTGGAAAGACACTTATCACTGAGGACCATAATGATTGCTGTTTGATAATTTTAATATATAAGGGTACCTGATTAAAATTTAAGGGGCATCTTGAGTATTTCTGAAGATAAATTAACATTTATTGAGAATTTCTCTATGTTAGAGTCTGGACTGGTTGCTTTGCACATGATATCCCATTTAATCCTCATGACAACTTTAGGAGCTAGGTTTCATTAGCTAGGAAAAGGTTATGATTTAAATGCAAATAATGGGAAGTTTAGGCTCAGAGAGTTATGAAATTAAGATTTCCATTAACAATTTATTTATTGAGTGACTTTGGCATTATTTTTCTTAGTTGGATGGGCCACATGAATTGGGCAGATGCTTTCTTATTTTAAACTTTGAAACAGTATTTTTAGTGTATCTTATTCAATAAACATATTCTGCTATTCTACATATTCTAAAGTCTTCACATATAGAGGGAAGATACTAACAGTGTTGGAAAAACTGTAGATGAAATGTTGAGGAAAAAGGAGGAGAGTGTTTCTATGTTAATTCAATCTGTAAAAAGAGAGTTTTTTGAACTAAAATTTAGGGTATAGTGATGTCCTTATTATATGTCTAATGGCAGCATCATCTTGGTGTTGTTTTGTCAATCCTAAAACACAAAAATAGTCTACATTATGATAAGGTAACAGCCAATTGTAAATTTTAAACACATAACACAACAAAGCTTTGTTTCCTACTCACAGTGAGCTGGTGGTAGGTGGAAAGACTAGTCTCTAGACCAACAGTCCTCTCCAAGTGATGGCTCAGCATTGCACTTCCAAATAAATTTGTACTGCTTCTATTAATGAGAAACCCACAAACGGAGAGGCGGGACACCACCAGTGATTACATGTATTCATCGACCAGTCATACACGTCATCTCACTGCATTCATGTTTTATTGGTCAAAAAGTTTGGATGACCATGCCTAACTTCAAGGTGGCAGGGAAATGTAAGCTTCCTGCCTAGGAGAGCTTCAGAAGGAATACAAAACTAGATATTATTGAGCAGTTTTACGCTGGACATTGCTTTTTTTTTTTAAGCATTTCTAATTTTTCTAAGAAAAAGATAGACAAGGTATATTAATCTATAAAGCTTACACCATTTCACTCAGGTATGGAGCAAGTATCTAGATGAAAAATAGCAGCTTTCAAAGAAAAATGTACAGAGGTTGCTCTCTAACATTGTAAGTAAATAATAATCATAGCTATTTTTTAAAAAGTCTGCCTGTTACTGCTCAAATTCTAAAGTCATATGTTTCCTATGCCACCGAAAGTCTTCGTGAAAGTTATGAGGTGAACTAACACAGAGCTGATACCTGACAGAGAAAACCTCCCTGAGACTGCAACTGTTTGAATGTCGAATTTACTGCAAGGGATAAATGTGACATTTAAATAGCATTGCTCTTTCCCCTATGCATTTCTGTCAGGATAGTTTCAGTCGCAAAGTGGAATGATTTTAAAATACTTTAAAATACACAATATTTGACTGTAACATTATAATATGAAAGATCGTTCAATAAAATATGGTACGGTACAAGTTGCTTGATTATTATGATGAATGTCAAAAGTATGCAGTGTGGTATTTAATACAATTCAGTGAGTGATAAGTTAGTAACACCATATTCTCTCAGAGGAACAAAATAGAAGACCAAAAAATTCAAAGAAAGCCTGAAAGTTTCTAACCATACAACATTAAAGAATAAAACAGAGCAATAGATTTGAATATATATGTATTTTGCTTATAACACAAATGTCTCATGGAAAATAAATTGAAAAGTCAAGAAGATATTGATGAAAAAAGAATATAACAAAATTCAGGAATATAATAGAAAGAACCTTATTATATTTATAAAAATATGTAAGCTTCTGAAATGTTTAAGTGTGGCTAAACCTGTAATTAAGAATCAGCACCTATATGTCAGTTTAAATTTTTATTCTTTTCATCTTGAAAATAGTCATGGCAATACAACCTTACAAAGGTTTCATGTGAGTTAAAAGACAACTAGTTAAGATATCTAGCAAAATCCCTGTTGTATAATGTAAGCCTGATTATACCTTGGATTTGAATCCAGATAAGCCTCAAAACACAAATCCTAGGAATTGTGATTTAGACATTGATTATCTTAGTGTGTATATTTTAAAGCAAATAGATAATTCAATAAACATGTAGCATTCAAAAGTAGATGAGGCACTGAAAATAGTTGAAGTTAAATACCTGTATGATACATTCCCAGTAATCAGTGTGTGTGTGTGTGTGTGTGTGTGTGTGTGTGTATGTGTGTGTGTGTGTGTGTGTGTTTCTGTGCTTCCATAATTTCAAAGGCTTCACAAAGCCCATTCATGGTCCTTAAAAACAATTATATTATTTTGTAAAGTAACCTTTCTTATGTTTCCCTAATATAAATAAAAATAAACCATACAATTGACTTAAATTTTCTTCCTCCATAATAATCATGAAAAAAGATGATAGAGAATACATCAGCGTTCTAGCTAGCAGAGTGAATATGTGAATATTTCAACAAGCAACATTTTTATTCTAGCACCTCGAAATGCATTAAATATAGTACAGGTACTATCAATTAAAGTGTCTGAAAATTAATTTCAACAAGGAGCAAAATCATGCAACTAATCACAGACAGATCTAAATAAATTAGTTCTTAATCATAGTTTTGAAAGGAGAGAAAAAGAAGGCAATGCCAAGAAAGTAAAATTACCTTTCCTGGGGTGAAGATATAATAAAACATACAATAAATCCAGGGCTTAACTTCAATTTTGTTGGTAAGATCATCACAAAGTTTTAATAATGATACTATATATATTTTTCCCCAAATCTTGCTTTTCAATGTAATTGTTTATTGTTAGATAAACAGACACATTTGCCAGAACCAGAGTGAAATCTTCAGCCAAATGACAGTGTTTGGGAGATAATAGGAAAACACTTTCTAGCTTCTCAAACTTATCTTATCCCCAGACTGTGTAGGAGCAGGGGATGGGAACACTCACAGCTTCATATATGGAGGTTCTTCTCTTCTGCATTTTTTCCGTACTGAGAGACAGAGAAAAAAAAAAAGCCATCCCAGTATCTCTTCATATTTAAGAGATCAAGGATCAAAAACTTAAAGCAAAAATTTGGGAACTGACTCTGGCATTTCAGGAGTTTTTGGCCCATAGTTTTTATAAAAGTAAACTCATTTCTGCTTTTCTAAAGAAAAAATAAAAACGGTCTGGTTTTGAATCCTGGCCTTTCTGCCCACTAGCTTTGTGACTGGCCAACTTACTCTTTCTGAATTTCAGTATATTTAATAGTTGATTTAGAAAATAATTGTCTCTATCTCATAGGGCTGTGGAGAGAATCAAATGAGATCATCCTCATAGCACCTTAACAATATGCGCTGTTATATACTATTAATAGTTTTACACTTGCTGGCACTTAAATATTTATTTGCTGAAGAATTTATTGTTATAGCTCTAATTACATTAGGCATCTTAACTCTCCACTGAAGCAATTGTTAATGGTAGGGCAGAGTTTGTTAAGCATTTAAATTTGAACAAGAAATGGATTTATTTGATTTTGCAATGATTTACACCACTACTTTTTTGATCTACTAGGCATATGCCAGGAATAACCTAGAGAATGTTGTATTAGAAAGGGTACACAGTTGGGGAATGTCTGTGTGCTTGCATTAAAACCACTACTCTAAGACTCTGCTCATAATTCCAAAGCATATCTCTTTATCTGTGCATTTTATGCAACATATGAACAGTTTCTATATCAAACCATTTCCATACAGCAGCCAGTATCTAAGGTGAAAAATTGATCACAACTCCCTGGTTTAAAACCCTTTAGTATTCCCTTTTACCTTTTTCATCAATTCCAAATATCTTAGAAAGCTTACAGAGGACTTCATCATCAGGCTATCGCTCATCCTATATCCTTATTTCACTCTTCTCTGTCTCTAGTACTCTGTGCTATCTTCTATGGGGCTGCATCCTCTGTAACTTGATCATTCTTCCCCTTTGGGCCATGCTTTGCCTGGCTGCCTTTGAGTCATTCTTCAACACATGTCCTGCTGCTGCTTCTCTGAATTTCACACCTCAGTTAGGTATGCTGACAGAATATCCTGTATAAGACCTTGCAGAGGTAGCTCTGGATCTACTGTCTAATACTGAAATTATTTATCTATTTAATTTTTTCCACTAGACCATAAGGGCAGGACATTTTTGCTAGTCACTGTATCCCTAACATCTAGTACAGCACCTGGCACATAGAAAATATTTTTATAAAGTAATATGAATGAATAATATAGCATTAATATTTTATTATTATTTCCCTTTTCTCCATATTTTGAGCTTTTAAAGAACATGAATAGTTTCAATAATTAAATATAAAAGATTTATATTGAATATGAAACACGGTACTTAGTTTCTTGAGGGCAGGAACTTGTCTGACTTTGTGTTTGCTGTTGTATAATTTAATACCCAAGAGAGAACATGGTATGTACAAGATCAACATATGTTGAACAACAAATGAATTGAGATGCCTTTAACACTTAGAATCCAGAGAACCAAGAAAATACCAAATTACCCTGTACTAGCAAATGTTAAATAATTGACAGATACTTTAAACAATAATTAACAAATAAAGAAATGATAACCTTTCTGATAACCTCACGATTTACTCAAATTTGATCTGAATGGCCATCTGGTAATTATTTTGAAGTCTTAAAGATGTAGGAACATGTAGATCCCTTTTTTAATTAGTACATTTCACTTGTTTTTGTTGTTTTTTAAAAAAGTAAAACACATGACATCTTCACAAAATACTTATCATTGTGTTTTTCCAGAGCAGATGATTAAATAGGGCACACTTTTCATTTCTTCTATTATTTTTAAAAATAAATGTGAACAGTATATATACTTGTGGGTTTATGCAGTTCAGCACTGCAAAATAGCTGAACATCAATGGTTTGTTTTTTCTACTCTTCTTCAGAGAATGCAGACTGTTTAAAGGGAGGTGGAGGTTATTTTAAGGATTCTGAATGCTGAGCACCTGTCTTTTATTATCTTTGGATATCTCAAACAGTTTCCCAAATCATCTCCTATATTCTAGCTTCGTGTTACTTCTTACACAGAGTAATGTTTTAAACAACTTTTATATGCTTCTAGAATACGACAAATAGAAAAAGTGTGAATTCAACACATTTTTCTTTCAGTCTATGATTTAATACTTTCCAATTTTTCATCGATGCATCACTAACAAATGACCAAAAAAAAGATTCCCAAGTTCATGAAACTCTAAATAAAAGAGTCTCTGAATAGTTTTTTAAAAAGAACTTCTTCCCATAAATTATTTGCCTTCACTTTTTAACTGCATACTTAGGGACTTTTTGAGCTACTAATTTATATGACTATTCTAGTCATTTACTGTTAAGTTTCTGTCTGAGTTTACTTACAGTCTACTTTTATGTACATAAAAAAATTGGATTATGTGGTGTTCACAAAGCAATTCAATGATTAACAAGGTTAATTTCTGGTTGAATTCCTGCAATGTAATGTTTATATTATGAGATATTTTACATTAAAACTAGAGACTCCATTTTGGGTTTTTTTTTTGTTTTTTTGTTTGTTTGTTTGTTTGTTTTTTGGTGGCAGGAGTTGGGGGACAGGGTCTACAGGCTGAAGTGCAAAGGCACGACCTTGGCTCACTTCAACCTCCGCCTCCCAAATTCGAGCTCTTCTTTTGCCTCAATCTCCTGAGTAGCTGGGATTACAGGTGCCCACCACCATGCCCAGCTAATTTTTGTATTTTTAGTAGAGATGAGGTTTTGCGATGTTGGCCACACTGGTCTCAAACTCCTGACCTCAGCCAGGAGACCTGATCCACCCACCTCAGCCTCCCAAAGTGCTGGGATTACAGGCATGAGTGGCTGAGACTCAGTAATTTTGACATTACTCGCACTACCTTGACTAAAAGAAGCATGATTAAATTTGGAGGCCTGATAGACCAGTTCCATATCTTGATTGTTGGTAATTACATGACTGTCCATATTTGTTAATATTTATACCAACTGCATACCAAAAAAGATGAATTTTCCTGTATGTAAATTACAACTCAATAAATGGTTAAATTACAGAAAGGATAATATGTCAATTTTAGCTTTAAAATACCATTACTGACATCTATATGTTATGTTTCAACTTTTTATCTTTGCATTTTTTCTTTATCCCACCCTATTACATTTTCTTCTTTGTCCTCATCAATCTGCTGAAGACCTCAACAAAACTGCTTTCAGTGACGACCATTTTGCAAACTCATTGATCACTTATCAGTTAACATCTTACCTGGCGTCTCTTCATTATTTAACTGGTGTTGCAAGCAAAGAATCATTTATTCACTTTATTTCCAGGACACTGTAATTTTTTTCCCATCATCCTTCTACCTTATTCACTGCTTCTTTCCTGAAAACTCCTCTTCTTCCCAATCATATGACTTGAAAAACATAAATATATGCTGGCAACTCTTAAATCCCACCTGTGTGTGTGTATGTGTGTGTGTGAGGGTATGTATCTTTAGCTTTCACTTTTCTCTGAGTTCAAAAATCACATGTCCCAGATCACACCTTGCACATCTCCTTTTGGATATAAAATAGACATTCACATAATATATACAAGATGAACCCATGATTTTCTTTCCAATCTGTTTATTCCTCACATTTCTTGAACTCAAATAATTCCATCATTCACTGCCTCTTCTGACCAAATTCTGGAAATTAATTATTAATTTTCTTTTTCATTCTTTATATATAACCCATAAGCATGTTCTGTCTGCATTATTTAGAAAATATGTCTTCACTCTTACATTTCAACATTTTTCAATTACTAGTCTGTCTCATCTGAACTTTTTCAATACCTTTCTGATATCTCTCCTTCCATAGTTGTATTTACAGGGTATAAAGTGACACTATAATTTATGGATACAATGTGAATTAATGAAATCAAGCTAATTAACATATCCATCACCTCAAGGCTTATCATTTTTTGTGGCGATAACACTTGAAATTTACTCTCAGTTATTTTGAAATGTACAAAACCTTATTACTTACTGTATTAACTGCACGGTTTAATGTATTACAAAAGTTTTTCTAAAAGTATTCCACCTGTCTAATTTAGACATTTTACTCTTTGACTATCATCTTTCCATTTTCTCCCCCAGATCCCAGCTTCTGGTAACCACCATTCTACTCTCTCTTTGTGTTCAATTATTTTAGATTCCATATATAAGTAAGAACATATAGCATGTGCATTTCTCATCCTGGCTTATTTTACTTAGCATGTTCTCCAATTTCATCTGTATTATCACAAATAACAAAGGTCTTTTCTTCCTTATTAAAAGCTAAATAGTATTCCATTGTGTACACATACTATGTTTAATTTACTCACCCTTCTGGTGATGGACACTCATGTTGTCAACTCTGTAATTTGACTATTGTGAAGAGTGCTGCAATGAACCCAGGGGTACAGACGTCTTTTGACATATTATTCGAAATTTTGAAGGTTAATACCCAGAAGTGGGATTGCTGAATCATATAGTAATTCTACTTTCAATTTTTCAAGGAATTTTTTTATGTGGTTTCACTAATTTACATTTCTACCAAAAAAGTAGAAGGGCTCCCTTTTTTCTATGTCTTGACTAACATCTCTTATCTTTTGTCTTTTTGATAATAGTTATTTTGACAAGTGTGAAGTGACATATCATTGTGGTTTTAATTTGCATTTTCCTAATGATTAGTGGTACTGAACATTTAAAAAAATATATCTGCTGGCTATTTGTATTTATTCTTTTGAGAAATGTCTATTCAGATCATTGGTCCATTTTTAAAGTATGGCTTCACATATTTTATCTCAAGCTTAAAATTGTCACTTCATTCTGCCAATCGTTTCTTTTGTTTTACACAGACTTTTAATTTTGATGAAATCCCACTTATAATACCATTTGACCCTGAGCCTTTGGGGTCAAAGCCAAAAAACTATTCAAACAATACAATATTTTTTTCTGTACATTTTTTCAGTAGTTTCATAGATTCCAGTCTTACATTTAAGTCTTTAATCAATTTTGAGTTGATTTTGCATACAGTATGAGCTAAAGGTACAGTTTCCTTCTTCTGCATATGGATATCCATTCTTCCCAACATTATTTATTAAAGAGACTGTTAGCCAGGTGCAATGGCTCAAGCCTGTAATCCCAGCACTTTGGGAGGCCAAGGCGGGTGGATCACGGGGTCAAGAGATCGAGACCATCTTGGTCAACATGGTGAAACCCCGTCTCTACTAAAAATACAAAAAATTAGCTGGGCATGGTGGTGCGTGCCTGTAATCCCAGCTACTCAGGAGGCTGAGGCAGGAGAATTGCCTGAACCCAGGAGGCGGAGTATGCCGTGAGCCAAGATTGCGCCATTGCACTCCAGTATGGGTGACAAGAGTGAAACTCTGTCTCCAAAAAAAAAAAAAAAAAAGAGACTGTTACATTTACATTCCCATTGTGTATTTTTAGCACCTTTGTGAAAAAGCAATTGACATACATGCATGGGTTCCTTTCTGGGCACTCTTTTCTATTCCATTGGTCAATCGAGTCTATTTTTATGCCAGTCCCATGCGGTTTTAATTATTGATCTTTTGCAACACAGTTCAAAATCAGGTAGTATGATGCCTCTAGTTTTGTTTTGTTTTTGTTTCTTTGGTTATAATTGCCTTAGCCATTTAGATATTTTTGTGGTTCCACATTAATTTTAAGACTTTTCTACAAAAACAGTGTTGAAGTTTAACCAGCTTTGCATTGAATTTGTAGATCACTTTGTTTAGTATGGTCATTTTAAAAATATTTATTCTTTCAATTCATGAATACAGGATACCATTCCATTTATTTGAATATTTTTCAATTTCCTTCATTAATGTTTTATAATGTTCAGTGTAAAGCTCTTTTACTACCTTGCTTAAATTTATTCCTTAGCATTTTATTTTGTATAGTTATTGTACATGGAGTTGTTTTCTTTGTGTCTTTTTTGAGAAGTTTGTTGTTAGTGTATAGAAACACTACTCAATTTTTTCCACATTTTTGATTACACTCTCTTCTTCTCAGGATAATCAGAAAGATTTTTTACAAGTGGCACTTATATCTTGTAATTCCTGTGCCAAAACCATCCTGTAATCTTTTTTTTTTTACACTTACAATAAAATCCACATTCCCTATTTTGACTTACAAAACCCTGCACCAGTAGTCAGCAAATTATGACCCATAAGCCAAATCCAGACCATTCCGTATGTTTATTTTTGTAATTGTAGTGAAATACATATAACATAAACTTTACCATATTATCATTTTTTAGTGTATAGTACAGTAGTGTTATGTGCATTTATATTGTCATGAATCCAATCTCTGGAACACTTTCATTTTGTAAAAGTGAGACTCTAAACCCATTAAACACCTCTCAGTTCCTTCTCTCACCAGATCCTGGAAAACATCATTCTCTTTTCTGTATTTATAAATTTGGCTATTTTAGTTACCTCATATAAATGGAATTATACAGTGGCTGTATTTTTGTGCCTGACTCATTTTAATAGCATGATGTCTTAGCAGTTCACTCATGTTGTAACATGTGTCAGAATTTTCTTCTTTTTTATGGTTGAACAATACTCCATTGTATGTAGATGACACATTTTGATTATTTATCCAGTGGACATTCAGATTGCTTCAACCTCTTGATTATTGTAAATAATGCCAGTATTAACATGATTGTGCAAATATCTCTTTCAGACCCTGCCTTGAATTTTTTGAGTAAATGCCCAGAATTGGAATTGCTAGATCATATGGTAACTTTATTTTTAATTTTTTGAGGAATTGTCATAATGTTTCCCATAGCAGTTTCATCATTTTACATTTCCATCAAGAGTACACAAAGATTCTAATTTCACCACACACTAGCCAATGCTTCTTTACTTTTCGTTTTTGTAGTCCGGAACTTCCTGGGTATGAGTCTGTATTTTATTGTGGGTTTGACTTATAATTTCCTAATGATTGGTGATGTTAAGCATCAATTCACATGCTTGTTGACCATTGTATGTCTTCCTAAGGGAAATGTATATTGCAGTCCTTTCCTGTTTTTTAATTGGATTGATTTTTGTTGCTGTTGACTTGTGGGAGTTCTTAAATACTCTCACTGTTAACCACTTATCAGATATAGAATGTGCAGGTATTTTCCCATTTGATAGGTTCCCTTTATTGTCTGTTGGTTGTGTTCTTTGATGCACAGAAGTTTTAAATTTTGATTTAGCCCAATCTGTCTATTTTGTCTTTTATTTAATGTACCCATCGACATTTTTTTGTAAATGAAGTTTTATTGAAACATAGCTACAGTCATATGTTTCATTTTTGTCTATGACTGTTTTTATTCTATTACAGGAGAGATGAGTAATTGCAGTGGAAGCCATATGGCCTACAAAGCCTAAAATATTTACTGTCTGGACATTTACAGAAAAAGTTTGTGAATCCCTGCCCTGTGCTATCTAGCTGTTATCTGTCTTCCACCTTTTCTATTTACCACTATTCCCACTTAATCTGTTCTAGCCATACACTGGCTTTTCTGTTTTCTTGCAAAACATCAATATCATCCTACTTTAGGGATTTGAGCTTTCAGATTCATTCATATTGACTGCTTTTTTATATTTCTAAAACTTTAAGTAGTTTATGCCTTTATTTCACTGTTGTCTTTGTTTAAGTGTCCTGTCCTCAGAGAAGAGTCGACATTAGTTAAATATCTTAAAATACTAAACTCTTGATTGTGTTTTATCTTAGCCCAATTACACATATAAGTTACTATATAGTAAGAGCTGCAAACCATTGCCCTTCCATTTGTATTGATCTGCTGAATGAGTAAAACAGTTATATCTCCTTTCCCCATATCAAACATAAATTATCTATGAAAGAGAAACACCAAGAACGGAAAGAAAACCTGAGAAAAACTCTTAGAACAATTAATGGGGCTAGAACCATTATGTATGGCAGGGGTAGTGGCTTGGCCTGGGGTAGAAGACAATGAGGCATGGCTGTGGGAGGATGACAAAATAAAAATATTGAAGGACAAATAATCCCTACTCATATACATATAATAACTCCGAGAACTCTTGTTTAGGCACCATAAGGCGTAATAGATGAGCAATGTAGCCAACTGTTTTAAAGAATATTTTATATTCCAGGGGAAAATAAAGTCACAGACTACAATAAAAGGACATTTGAGAAACATAACTATTTCAAAGGAAAATAAAAGGATTGGATTGTTGATTCCATCACTGACAGACATATTAGAATACAGGGATAAATACTTCCTAATTTATCCAAAAATATGCTAAAAGAAATAAGGAAATTCATTATTAACATATATTTTTAAAACCTGGGAAAAGCTAAGCAAAAGTGTTAGATTTACACATAATAATAGGATTAAAATATATACAAATGCAATAAGGAATTAGAAGAAAATGTCTAGAATGAAAAAGAAACTACATAAATTAATATATTTTAATATATATTCATCTTGCATTATAGATTTGAAGAGATACAATATATGGAGAATACTGTAGAAGTGATAACATTCAGAGAACAGGGAGTCCAAAGAGAGATAAAAAGAGAGGGAGATGAAAGAAGTAAATTTTGGAAGCCATAATGGAGATGTAACATTCAGATTTTTTTCATAAAGAAAAACTACTTTTAACTGGAACTCCTAGATGTTGATAAAGGAAAGTAGATTCAGAGAGGGGTCCACCTACACATCATATGGTAGAAACTGAATAGCAATAAAGAATAATAAAGAATAAGAGAACTGGGAACATTTGAATAGTTTACAGAGAGGAAAAAAAAACAAAAAGTAGATTACATACAAAGAAATAAGAGTTAGATTGAAATCAGAATACTCAACATTAGCTAGGATGCAAGAAGACAAACAAATATTATTTCAAAAAAATTAAAGCAAATAACTTAGAATCAAGAATTTTAGGTCCCTGTTACACTGCTACAGCTGCTGCCATACAACTGTGTACGTGGAGCTCTGCCAAAGTCCTACCCCTACTGGCATGCTGCCCTCACCAATACGTAGGTGCCCCACTGCACTGGAAGACACCTGAGCATTAATTTAAATTTAGAAATTAATTTAGAACCAAAAGGAGCCCACATATCCAAAGCAATCCTAAGCAAGAAAGAACAAAGCTGGAGGCATCATATTACTTGATGTCAATCTATACCATAAGGCTACAGTAATCAAAACATCATGGTACTTGTAAAAAAAAACAGATATGTATACCAGTGGAAAAGAATGCAGAACACAGAAATAAATCCACACACCTACAGCCATATGATCTATGAGAAAATCAACAAAAATAAGCAATGGGAAAAGGGACCCCTATTCAATAAATGGTGCTGGGATAACTGGCTATCTGTATGCAGAAGAATGAAACAGGACCCCACCTCTCACTGTATATGAAAATTAACTCAAGATGGACTAATTAACTCAAGATTTAAATGTAAGACCTCAAACTATAAAAATCCTAGAAGAAAATCTACAAAATACCCATGTTGACATTAGCTTTGGCAAATAATTTATGGCTAAGTCAACAGAAGCAATTGCAACAAAAACAAAAATTGAGAAAAATGAAACAATTAAAATGAAGAGCTTCTGCACAGCAAAAGAAATTTCCAACAGATAAAAAAAAAAAAAAAAAAAAAAAAAACAGCCTACAGAATGGAAAAAATATTTGTAGGCTATGCATTTGACAAAGGTCAAATAGAAGAAGTAAATCAATAAACAAAAACCAAATATTTCAACTAAAAAATTGGCAAAATACATAAATGGACCACTTCTCAAAAGGAGACATTCAAGTGGCCAACAAATACATAAAAAAAATTATCAACATCATTTAGTCATCAGAGAAATGCAAATTAAAACCACAATGAGATACCACCTCATACCAGTCAGAATGGCAATTATGAAAATGTTAAAAAATAATAGATGTTGGCAAGGTTGCAGAGAAAAAGAAATATTTATACGCAATTGCTTGTAATGTAAATTAGTCTAGCCACTGTGAAAAGGAGTTTGGAGATTTCTCAAAGAATATAAAATAGAACTACTGTTTGACCCAGCAACCCCACTACTGGGTATGTACTCAAAGAAAAATAGTTCATTCGATCATAAAGACACAGGTACTTGTATGTTCATTGCAGTGCTAGTCACAATAGCAAGAACACAGAATCAAGCAAAGTGTCTATCAACAGTACATTGGATAAAGAAAACATGGTACATATACACCATGAGATACTACATAGTCATAAAAAATAACAGAATCATGCCCATAAAACATGAATGGAGCTGAAGGCCATTATCCTCAGTGACCTAATGCAAGAACAGAAAACTAAATGTTCTCACTTATAAGTGGGAACAAAACATTGAATACACATGATCGTAAAGATGAGAACCATAGACACCGAGTGGCTTACTAGATGGAGGAGGGAGGGGGAGGAATGCACAGAGCTACTTGCTGGGGACTATGCTTATAGCCTGCGGGATGGCATCACTGGGACTCCAAGTCTCAGTGTCACGCAATTTACCTATGTAACTAATCACTATCCTTTCGTCTATAATAAAAGTTGCTTTTAAAAAAAAAAAAAAAAAAAAAAAGTAAGTCAAGGATGGGCGCGGTGTCTCACGCCTGTAATCCCAACACTTTGGGAGGTTGAGGCGGGCGGATCATGAAGTCAGGAGATCAGAATTATCCTGGTGGCAGGCGCCTGTAGTCCCAGCTACTCTGGAGGCTGAGGCAAGATAATCGTGTGAAGCTGGGAGGCAGAGGCTGTAGTGAGACGACACTGTGCCACTGTACTCCAGCCTGTCAGCAGAGTGAGACTGTCTCAAAAAAAAAAAAAAAAAAAAAAAGTCAAAATGTCAGAAAGGACAGAAACATGAATTTCAGAAATAACAAGCAGAAACTAAGGCAGTTACAATTATGCAGGCAAAATGTAGATGATATTACCTTTCCTGTGCAAGCAGGTATATACTATAAAATTAATCATATACTAAGGAATAAGAAAAACTCTGTAAGATTTAAGAAACCTGTATTAAATCAGCTGTGTTAGCTAAACCTGATTCAGTTATATTACATGTGTACAACAAAAAGGTAAAATTCCCAGCTATTTAAAAATTGAAGAAAAAAATGCTAAATAATTTACATAAGATCTAAATAATAAATAAAATACTAAGCCTTAAAATGTGTGAGTTAGAAAGTTGCTAGTATAGAAAGAAGCCCTTATATCTTACAGTAGAAGAATATAAAACCTGAGAACCAAACTTAAAACAGCATAGTCATTGTCATGAAACTTCAAAAGTTATTAAGGCCGGAGCATATAGGTGAGTGCTCCAAAGATTTTTGTTCTCCAGATTGCTCTTAACTTTCCGGGCCAGCAGAATCAATATACCCCTCAATAGTAAGAGCTGACACTCCCCTGTATGAGGACAGACTGCATAAGTTTGTCTGCCACAAGGGAGCATGGATACTCTCCCATATCTCTTCCAGTTCCACTTAGGCCTATTAAGCCAATAATCCAGGCAGGGACGTACTAGGGCTGACAATGGAGACAATACTTTGAAGTACTAGAATACTTCAAAGGACCCACAAGAATTAGCCAGCACATACCAGACTGGATGTTGATGCCCCTTGATCAAAGGATCTGGAACATAGGGCTTGATAAGAAGGAATCATCAGCATGGGGCTACTCTCTTGAGATAAGGAATTTTAAACTCTGCCAAACTCCTAGGGGATGGAGGAAATGTGCAGCTAGCTTCTAGAAACCAGGGGAAAGTGATGACCCACTTTGAACCAAGTTGAAATGTCTAAATTACCATGACAGATGGTTAAGGAAGGAATTAAAACATTCAGGTAAGTAAGGTGCTGCAGCGGTTATATTACGTAAGGCCAGAAGTACTATTTTTCTAGAGAAAGGCAAGAGGACACTATTCACCCAAGTCATAGTGTTCTGATGACAGACAATCAAGGTCAAGACAATCCGACAATCAGTGTCAATGTTTTGTAGTAGTTATCTTCTAAGCAGGCCAGGACTGAGTAAAAGACACTGTCATAAAGTTTGACTCAATAATCACAGCAATGAGGATGTGAGAGCTACAAAGTGATAGAGGCCTTCTGGAACCCAGAGATTCAAAATGATATAAAAACTGACAGTGTAGGAGTAGCAGGTGAGAGGTCTTGATCCCCACACAGTTGTGAAGATGTTCAACAAAACACAGCCAACTGGACAGACAGCCGATCAGAGTTGTGCTTACTACAAAATCAAAAGAAAGCAGGAACAGAGGCAGAGAGAGCTGAGGGTAGTTACCTTAGTTAAAAACTAAACAAGTGTCAGGCACAATGACTCACGCCTTTAATCCCAGCACTTTGGGAGGCCGAAGCAGGCGGATCACAATGTCAAGAGTCCGAGACTAGCCTGGCCACCATGGTGAAACCCCGTCTCTACTAAAAATACAAAAATTAGCTGGTCACAGTGGTGCACACCTATAATCCCAGCTACTCGGGGAGCTGAGGCAGGAGAAGCAAGAGAATCACTTGAAAATGGATGGCGGAGGTTGCAGTGAGCCGAGATCACCCAGCATGGGTGAAAGAGTGAAACTCTGTCTCAAAAAAAAAAAAAAAAGAAAAGAAAAATACTAAATAAAACAAACCTTGCCTAGTTTCTAGATATGAGCCAGTTTTTAGATTTGTATCATGAGTACTTTAGGGTCTGCCACATCAGTAAAATTTTTAAGGATCTAGTGATCAGGTGTATGTGGGAATATCCCCTCCAAAGTAAGAGGCAAACTGTAGCATCTTGTATCCTCTACCACAAAGAAAGAACCATAACACTCAGTAAGGGTGTTGAGATTCTGCAGCGAACATATTTGATATTTTGCAGTCCTGCTTTAGCCTCATGGCTTCAAATTTCCAGTACTGAGTAAGACCAAAAGCAAGGAATGATTCTCCAGGAGGCCCCAACTAGTGCCAAGCAGGCCCAATGCTTGGACCATATGATACACCAGCCCCTGTAGTGTTGGAGATATCAGTGGTGAGAAAAGATCTCATGCGCTGGCCTGTAGCTTCCTAGTGAGAAAATCACGTTCAGGAGTGAGTCCATGTGATTTTTCAGTGGAGAATTACAAAACCTTTATAAGCAGCTTCTAGTGTATTAATGGATCTTGATAAAGATGCTTGACCATTAGTGCCTTGGGACAGTAAGAGACTATTTGTCTGTAACTGCCTATGATGAGTTGTAAGTTGATTTTTCTGATTTTTTTTTTTTTTTTTTTTTGGAGACAGAGTCTCGCTAGGTTGCGGAGGCTAGAGTGCAGTGGTGCAATCTCAGCTTACTACAACTTCTGCCTCCCAGGTTCCAGTGATTCTCCTGCCTCAGCCTCCTGAGTAGCTAGGATGCCACCATGCCCTTCTAATTTTTGTATTTTTAGTAGAAACGGGGTTTCACCATGTTGGCCAGGCTGGTCTCAAACTCCTGACCTCAGGTGATCCACCTGCCTCGGCCTTGCAAATGCTAGGATTACAAGCATGAGCCACCGTGCCTGGACTGTTGAGTTGTGCTCTGTCAGACTAACAAGCAATACATTGGGCAGACACAGCAGCAATTTGCTGGATGGTAAATGGTATATCCAGGATCAAGCTTGGGCATGACCACAGGGCATGGACAAATCGAGTGAGCCTAAAATCCCATGTCATAAGTCACTATAATACCAGGATCCCTCCCTCAACACAAACCTATGTCATATGAGAGGGTCCTGTACAACCATCAAAGTAAGGAAATAAATTCAAAACATGCTTTATGGATGGGCGAGCTCAGTATGTGGTATGCATTCTAAAAATGAATGTCAGATTGATTAAAGCTATACTCAGGCATGACTTTGAGAGACGGTGCCAAGGGAAAATCTTTTCAATGGGCAGAAGTTGAAGAGGGCTGGGCACAGTGACTCATGCTTGTAATCCCTGCATTTTGGGAGACCAAGGCAGGTACAGCTAGTGCTCAACTTATGACCACGATTGGTTCCAAACAGGCCGGTCGTAACACGATTTGGTCATGAAGTTGAGTAGGCTATATGTACAGTACTGTGAAAAGATTTTATAAAAATCTTTAAGTCATATTTTATCATACTTTTCTTTCATTATTGTTATATAACATAATTTTCTTCATTTTATGCCATTTGTATAATCTCTACATCATTTTGTTTCTTATTTTTACATTCGTCAGGTTTAAGTAAAACACTGCATTACCAGTACAACTGGTTTAATATTTGCAAAACATACAAAATTACAAAATACAGGTGCATACAAAAATGTAAAATACAGGTGTAAAAAATACCATAGGAAACTTTCTCCATTTCATGGATGGGCCCACTTCATTGCTTTGTTATAACTGTTGATCGCATGGGTGCAGAACTTTTTACAGCTTCATGAATTCTTTCTTATCTTTCAAAATCATTGACACAGTCGAGTTGTGATAACTTCGTATCATGTGCGATCGCATTCACTTTCTTTCTTCCTTCGTACTGCTGAATTACCTTCCTTTTCATGTCAAGATCGATGGCCTTTCTTTTCTTCTTGGCAGGCTGAGGCGTAGACAAAGACAATTTCCTCTTGGTAGACATCTTGGGAGGGGTTTGATGAAAAATATCCAAGACACGAAACACAAATCGCTGTACTGAGTCGGGGATAACAGTTGAAATGGTGCACGCAGAGATGGTAGTGCTGCCAGAAGCTGGTCCACACTGTCGTACCCCCAGCTGGGCAACGTTTGCGCTGCCAGACGCAGAGCCGTCATTGCTAGCGATTGTGGTCGTAAAGTCAAATGATCGTAAGTTGCATGGGTCATAAGTCGATCAATACCTGTAGATTACTGGAGGCCAGAAGTTCAAGACCAGCCTGGCCAACATGGTGAAACCCAGTCTCTACTAAAAATACAACAGATTAGCCAAGTGTGGTTGTGCATGCTTGGAATCCCAGCTAGCTGGGTGGCTGAGGCACAAGAATCACTTGACCCTAGGAGGCAGAAGTTGCACTCTAGCCTGAGTGGCAGAGTAAGACTGTCTCAAAAAAGAACAATAATAATTAAAACAAACACACAAATAAATAAATGCATAAAAATAAATTTTAAAATGCCTTTACCCTGGCAAAACAAACAAACAAACACCCAAAGAAAAGTTCAAGAGGTGCCCCTCGATTCTGCAATTTATGTTGAAGAAGTGGCCTGAGCTGAGAATATTTAGGGACTCATGGAAAATGGGAGCTGGGCTGGCCAGGTTGTCAGATACCTGAAAGGAAAAAAGGCTTAAAGCTATGAGACAAGGAAGACCATGTTCGATGCAGGTATATAGAAGCAGGCTGAAAGTGTGGTGATTTTTCTTTTAGTTCACATACATCAAAAGAAAAAGGGAAGAGACCAGGGAAGAGACACTGAGCAAGCAGGTATGCAAAATCACTTGCTTAGTTGCTGTTTGCCAAGCTTTGCTATGAATCATCTCAAAACTGTCATTGCAGGCGCACAAACAGAACGGCTTTAGTGACAGAGATGGCGTCTTCTGATGGGTCCAACAGCATGGTTCCTACTCATCCAGGCAGATTTAGCCATATCTGAACATTTACTTTCCCAGCAAGAATGACCAATGTAGAGCATTACTGTTCAATGTGCCAACCAGTCACTGTATATTAAGATAAATCCCTTTCATTCTGGAAGAGTCACACACTCATTAAGTCAAATACCTAATGCATGTGGGGCTTAAAATCTAGATGACAGGTTGATAGGTGCAGCAAACCACCATGGCACATGTATATCTATGTAACAAACCTTCACATTCAGCACATGTATCCCAAAACTTAAAGTAAAAACAAACAGACAAACAAACAAACAAAAAGAACTGTGAAAAGGAAAGCAAAAAGCAAGGATATAATAATTATGAAATGAAGAATAATAATCTCTGAGTAGAGTCTGAGAGACCCGATGGAGAAATCTTTTGATAACATGTAGACTATAGTCAAGTCAGAGATTTTGTTTGGGTTGTTGGTTCATGGTGCTCATTATATAATTTCAAATAACTAATTAAGTAAAAAAATATATAAATGAAGGTAAGGCCTAAATTGATTGTATCATCATGAGGTATTTTAATGATGTGTGTATCACAGATTATAATGAATGCAATTCCTTACAGTAATGACCGTTGTCTGTGTGTCTGTGTGTGTGTGCATGCGTGTGCATGTGCATGTGTGTTTATGCATGTAAAGAACAACCAAGGTCAATGGTGAACAGAAAAGGATTTTATTAGAATGTAAAATGCATTCAGTGTTTATATTTATGATTGTTCTCAAATAGCTACAGATTATTTTACAAGCCTCTTTATAAAATGGAGAGACTTATTCTTTGCCTGTTGAGTGTGTTGGACTCTGTGTCTTGCTTCTAGAGGATAAAATGCAGTAGCAGTAATGACATATGGCTCAGAAAAAGTATTTAAGTATCATAAAGTCTTCCTCTTTTGGATCAGTTGATGTGTGAGAAGAAAGCTGCCATGCCAACAGATAAAGTTGCCATGTTTATCAAAAATATAAGAAGCAGTTAAATGTGAATTTCTGATAAATAATACATGATTTTCTGGTATAAGTATATTCCTTGCAACATTGGGGATATACTAAAATTTTATTTATGTTTTGCCTGAAGCTGGAAAATTCAAATAACTGCTTACCTAAAATTCAAGTTATCTAGATATTTTTTTATCTTAGGACACTTATAACAATCATCCAGAGAGGTGTGCATGGCACTGACCTGAGCTTTCCTGCCAAAGCCATCAGACTGTGCCACTTGAAACTTGATCCTGTAGCCCCAGTCAAGCTTCCAGATGAGTGCAGCTTTGGCTGCTGTTTTCATATCGATCTCCTAAGATGCTCTAGGCTAGATTACTCAGATAAGCCACTCCTGAAACACTACACCAAAGAAACTGTGAAATCGTAAGTGTGTGCTGTTTTATAGTTTTAGTTTTGAGGCAATTTGCTCCCCAGTAACAGATAAGTAATAGAGCAAATATCTCATCAATCATGCTTCCTAGAATCAAAATCCATAGAAGAGGGAACTGACATAAATCACTTTTTCTAAATTATCTCACAATGTATGTTTTATTTGTTTGTTTGTTTGCCTTAGCCGAATATCACTAGGAGTTAAATGATGCTTAATTCACTATATTGTAATTTTTGGATTTATCAGCTTTTAGGGTTCATTAAAACTGTTCTGTTCTGGAACACATCAGAGTCCTTTTTCTCTTGATAGAGCCACATTTTATTTTCCACATTCCGATTGAGATCCTGAGAGAATAGGAAGAAAATGTGTATATTTTGCTGGAAAGTAAAATCTGTCATTTCATAAATAATACTTCCGATTCTGATACTGAAAGAAAGAAATATATCTTCCTTTTCCTGATCTCTTAAAGGAATGCATGGATCAAGTTTTTCTCTCTGCTTCATCATAGGCAAGTTCTGTGAACAGTTATTTTCTTCTTTAATTACTTAGCAGTTTTCCTCTATAAGAAAATTTCATATTCCATAATTTACCTTTGAATCCTACATAGCTACTTGTCCCTAGAGAGTCATTCACCTTTTTCTCATTTCTAAGTTTAACATCTGTGTAAATAACTGCTTCTCTGAAAATCCAACACAGTTGTTTTTTTGCTGAGTACTGTTTATTTTCTGTACCCTCAAGATACTTCAGAAATGCATTATGACTGTGGCTCAAGTGAGGGACTGGAAGCAAGATGCTACGTGTCCTCATGTTTTGGAGTCTCTGATTACAATTTGGAAACGTCATTTTATCCCCTTTAAGCAGTTTGCTGGCTTAAACTGTCTCAAAAGATTTCTTTGCCATAATAATTCTTCATTAGTAAGATCGTAGCATAATGGAAAGCTACAACATGTGGGACTACTTAAAGGAAAATAGAACAGCAAATGTGACCTCTCATATGCACTATGCAGAATTCAAAGCAAAACACATGGGTTGAAAAATGTTTACATCAACTTTCCGCTGACAGACTATAGAGCTTTTAATTAACTGCATAACTTCCTCATGTAGTATTTTACTCTTAATTCATGCATCTCTTGGTGAAGAAGGAAGTGTATTGCCCTACCAAGCAGAAGCCCTGGCATCATTCCTGGGTTCTGCCACATTTATCTATCTCATTGGGAATCAATTCAAATATTATCTCAACTCTGGCAAAGAAGTTGAACTTCATGTTCAAATTTGGTTCTCCTTTTCATGATCCAAATTTCATTTTCATATGCTATGGTCTTGACTTATAATTTCTAGTTCAACATTCTATTGCTCTTCTTATTCTAAGTCAACTGAAATCCTTTATGGATTAAACATTTAAAATATTTATAAATGGAAGTGGCTGCTGACCTTGATGCATTCAAGGGTCTAACATGTAGTAGAACCTAGACAATTTATGTAAATAATAGTACAAATTTTTAGTTTGCACCAAACTATGTAAAGTTAAAATATTTTTGCCAGCTTACAAATGAGAAGAGGACAAAGCAGTGGCCTTCGCATGTTGGCAGCCTTAGTAATTAGCTTGAATCCAAGTCTACCTAATGGCAGAGTCTGTGTTATTCTACTTCATTCTAAAGCTAACAAAATGCCTAAATCTTGTTTATATCTTTAATCTCTCTTATTCATGGTGCACTGGTATAGGTGAATCGGAAGCTTTCTAATTTTGCTTTTCTCTGTAATTATAAAGGCAAGTGAGTTTGGTTTAATGTTGTGCTCCACTGATTCATGAAGTTCTGCTAATGCAATATTTGTCATCAATATTGCAATAAAGTCATGACATCTTTCTTCTTTGCTGTGTAATATGAATGGAAGAATTACACTCAAAATGACTAGTGGTTAGTAAGTCCAATTCCTTGTGTTTCCCACACAGTGGATCAGAGCTCTTTCTTCTCCTTCACTGCTGGCATCTTATCAGTCAAATTTGTGTCTATTTCCTCATCTTTCCTCTGCTGCTGTTGACTTATTTCATCTAAGCCTATTACTGCAGGCTCTTCATGGGGTCTTTTGCCTTGAGCCTCTTTTCTCCTTTTACCTGCTAGTATGATTCTTCTAACATACTACACCTGATCTTAGTCATTACAATCACATCTGGTCAAAATGCTTCAGTGACTCTGTTGCCTTCAGAGAAAGAAAATAAAACTAGCCAACTATCTTCTCTATCATCTGGTACATGTCTATTTCTGCAGCCTCGTTACCCATGACGCCCCCTACATAGGCTCATTGGTCTGACTATTCTGCTGTATTGTCAGTGTAGAATTGAATGCCTGGAATTCTCTCACCCATTTTCTTCATTAACTCCGGCTCAATCTTCAGGATGAAAATCAAGCATCAACTTTCCTTGAAGGCTTAATTTTTCTCCTCACACCTCCTAGTCCCATTGGCATTAGGTGTTACATTATTTCACTTCTGTGAAGGTTTAATTTTTAAGAACATAATACTGAAATATAGTCATTTAGTGGTTATTTTTTCCCTAAAGATGTGAGCTACATGAAGGCAAATGTGATAATTTCATTAATGCTTTTTAAATGTATAGAAAACTTATGTGCTAGGAAGTATTTTCTAAGCATTTTACAAATATTAGCTTGGTTACTTCTCATTACAATCTTATGAAGTAAGTACTATTGTTACTGATATTATACTGCTAAAATGAAGCAAGAGGGATTAGGTGGCTATCTTAAGTCCCCTCAGCTAATAAATGGTGATCCTAAACAGTCTGAATCTCCACTGTTCTTTAAACACAACTCTATGCTGCAAATTCTCAGTGCCTAATTTTGCTCTTGGCAAAAACTAGGGGTTCTATGAGTATTTCTTTAGAGAATAAATAAACTTTACTTCTGTTTAGTCAAAAATGCAACGTTATATACTAACGTGGACCATGAAAATGTTAACTAAAATTACCCTTCACTTAAGCATGGCTTTACTTGGAATGCACTTCAAGTTCTGGAAAATAACACTATATCATGCAAAAAGAACAGAAGAGGAAAGAAAAAAAGGCAATATTATCTTTAAACATGAAAACAGCTCAACCTTGGAGATACATACCAGTGAGTGAAACATTGGATGTCACAAAATCCATTTGAAGCTCTTTATGGTGTTAAGATAGCAGATAGATTTCTCCCTTATTTTAGCTTGCTGTTTTGTGAAAAGCTTTTACTGATACTGGTGGTTGCAACGACATCTCTTTGCCTTTTCTCTGTGGGAAGATCACATCTAGGGTAAGGTGGCTCAGGTGGAGAAATATAGCAGATATCATGAATCAAAGTGATCAGCTCAATACTGTTCTTGCCTCAATCAGCATGAATGGTAGGAGGAAAAACAAACTGGGATGCTTCCAAACATCACATCCATCCAAATCCACACCTATATAGCATTCCTCATGGCCTGCAATAAAAAGTGAGATTTCACCCAGAAACCTATTGCAGAATAAATACAAAAGTGAAATACTTTAGAACACTGAATACTTTTTTTATTTTTAAAAAGGTAACAGCCTGTTGGCATTTTGGCATCTAGAAAGGAAAAGCTTAATTTAGTGATGAATAATTAGGAATGTTTGTCTTTTTTTCGTTTAAAAAATGAATAAAATGACATATTTAATATTTTGGGGGCATCAGGTTGGGAATTTTTGAGTCATTTTCAAAAATAAGATAAATTATGCTGGATTTATGTTAACAGTGATAACTACAATTTACCTGGAAGTTACTATATAGTAATTTAATTCTAACAACCACTCCATATATTTATCGTTAATATATCTATAATTTAGATAAGGAAGTAGAGGCTCTCAGAACCCAAGTATAAAATACTGGTAGTGTCAGGATATAAACGCAGTCTTGTGTGATCATAAAATATATCTGAAATAATCGTTTCTCTTGCTTTAAAGAGTGTAGTGTGTGTGTGTGTGTGTGTGTGTGTGTGTGTGTGTGTGTGTGCATGTTGGAGAAAATGAGTACATATGGAAGCTCCACTGTGTTTATGCAAGAAATCACATTCCTGGCCGGACGCGGTGGCTCAAGCCTGTAATCCCAGCACTTTGGGAGGCCGAGGCGGGTGGATCACAAGGTCAAGAGATGGAGACCATCCTGGTCAACATGGTGAAACCCCGTCTCTGCTAAAAAATACAAAAAAAAATTAGCTGAGCATGGTGGTGCGTGCCTATAATCCCAGCTACTCAGGAGGCTGAGGCAGGAGAATTGCCTGAACCCAGGAGGCGGAGGCTGCGGTGAGCCGAGATCGCGCCATCGCACTCCAGCCTGGGTAACAAGAGCAAAACTCCGTCTCAAAAAAAAAAAAAATCACATTCCTAAGGGAAAAATAGAAAAATAGGAATAAAAATCTTCCAGGAGTCTGTTTGGAATCATGTGTGTCCTTGATTTCTTAGACAAATAATCATTTTAGGGTCAGAAAAAAATGGGAAAACATGAAAGTAGATTATATGCCACCTGCCACAGATACCTTGTCCCACAAGAGTTGTCCTTAAGAAATGTAATAGTAGGGTGCTGGTCATTGTTGTAGGATTAATAATAGTATGAGTAATAGCACTGATGCTTCTTAAGCCCATTTATATGGCAATACTGTAGCAAGCACTTTACATTGATTATCTCATTTACTCATCACAGCAATCCAAACAACAGGCACCATTATCAATCCTGATTTACAAAGGAGGAAGCCATAGCTTGAAGCCTTGACAAAGGTAGCATTCTAAAAAGCCTCCCGAGACATCTGCCCCGGCCCTCGAGCATGAATGTGCACTCTGAGTATGATGGGATAGTCACTCCCATGATTAGATGACACCATTGCATTTAAGAAAGGAAGATAATCTGAGTGAACATGACTTAAAAAGGTGAACCCTTAAAAAGAACCAGGCTCTTCCTGAAGAAAGCATCTAAAGAATGAGAAGGACTCAACGTGAGGTGGATTCTCTGTCGCTGGCTTTGAAGATAGACTTGGCCACATAACATAGCAATGTCCAAGAGCTCCAAGAAGCCCCTGGTTGACAGTCAGCCAGGAAACAGGGAACTGAATACTGCAGCAGCAAATAACTGAATCCTGCCATCATCATGTGAGCTTGGAAGACTCCCTTAACCTCAAGATGAGAGCCTGCGTGAGATTTTGGTCTCAGCTTTGTGAAACCCTGAGCTGAAGTCCAGTCACACTGAGCTCAGACTTCTGACTGACACAACTGTGAGCTAATAAAAAGGTACCACTTTAACCTGTTAAGTTTGTGTTTAATGTTTTAACGCAACATGCAAAACTATATATCAGAAGTCCCCAGAGCAATTAAGTTTCAGAGAGGAAATATTAATGGTAACATGATTCTGGAGCCCAATTCTTAACCATCTAGCAACATATGCCTAAAGACTAGTCTAAAATAATTAACTTAATAACACATCTAACAACATTTCAAATGTAAAGAGACATTTTGTTATAAATGTGATGAACTTTGGGCTCATAGTGCCAAGTGAAGTTTTCAGGTGAAAACTAGTCAGAAACTCAGCATGAAAGAGGGGCTCTAGTCAAGTAAGTGCTCCAGAAATCATCTTATGGGTGGGTGGGTTTTGGATGCTTGTCATAGCTTAAGCAGACAACCTGATGCATTTGGCAAAAACACTGACCATCACTGCAGGGGACAGCTGCAGTGCTCACAGGCAGAGAATGTCATTAGTTGATGCAGGTGCTTCAGCAGCCTCGAGCTTTAAGTAATAGCCCCTTTTAAACAGTCAACTGGATTCTCATGTTAGGCAGCATCTGTATACTTTCTGCTCTTCTTTTGGTTTTTGGAATATGCCATATGATTCTATGATGCAAGCCTTCGGATATTCCTCTTATTCTGCCAGCAGTGTTTTGCTAGTGGCTTTTGTATGCCATTTTCATTCTTACCTACAACATACCAAGGTAATAGCATGTCACCTACTCAAGAAGCTTTCTTCTATCACCTCACTGAATCATTTTCCTCTGCTTTTTCTCAAGCATTGTAGCTTTTGCCCTTCATGAAACTTATCATGCCTTATAATTTTTCATTCGTTGGATTTTTTATGATGTCTCCATGACTGCTAATATTTCTTTTAAAAAATCGTAGTATGTTATGTTATCAGATGATAATAAATATCTTACAAATAATCTAGAGAGCTAGAGGTCAATGCTATCCATATGCTAGAGATGGTGAAGTCAGATGAGTGAGGTTAGAGACCACCTAGTGTTACACAGTGGCTAGCAGTGGTTTATCCAGGATTAAAACCCAGGCAATCTGAATTCTTGTTACTCAGCAATACAAACTTCAGGCTAAAAAATAAGCAAACTGACATAAGAGCAGAAAACCACACACCACATGTTCTCACTCTTAAGTGGGTGTTGAACGATGAGAACATATGGACACAGGGAGGGGAATATCATACACTGGGACATGTTGAGGGGTGGAGGGCTAAGTACGGGATAGAAAGGGTGTAGGGGGCTAGGGGAGGGATAGCATTAGGAAAAATACCTAATGTAGACAATGGGGTGATGGATGCAGCCGACCACCATGGCACGTGTATACCTACATAACAAACCTGCACTTTGTGCACATGTATCCTAGAACTTAAAATATAATTTAAAAAATAAAATAAATTAATTAATAAGCAATGCTCACTTAGCAGATAGTACTGTGCCTGATACCCAGAAGACACTCAATAAAGATTTGGGGGGCTGTGGTAGAAAAGAATCAATACATAGCAACAGGGTCCAGAGTTCAGGGAACTTCTCTTAGCTTTTCGGCAGTATAGAATGCAATCATTGAATATGAAAAGAGATATCAAAAAGATAAAAGGAGGATGAGAAGACAAAGTGGGAGGAGATGATCATAGTGGCTATACAGCAGCTGAAAGCATACCCCAATCTGATGATAAAGTAGAATTGCTTAATGATGCATTTTTACTCCAGACCTTCAGAATTAGCATCTTACGGGGTTGGGAGGAGTGGGAGACATAACATTGAGCTTTTATGAAGTTACCAGGGAATTCTGATGATGTGCCATCTTCTGTTTAGTGTGTAAACATGATTAAGATAATTTTGGTGACTACTGGAAAAAGAGTGAAATGCCAGGGCTTTCATAGTTGGAGACCACACACACACACACGCACAATGCACACACACACACACACACGCACAATGCACACACACACACACACACACCCCCCTCTATTTTTCACTGAAACTGTCACTTCGATTTTTACCATCAGGCAAAATAAATAATGGTATAGAGAGAATTATATTAATTCACTATTTTTTTTTTTTTTACTTTTTGACAGTCTTTAACAAGCATCTCTTAAATACTTGAAACTATGTGAAATTAATGTATCTTCACAAATACAACTATTCTTTCAGATATAATAGTATTACCATTTAACACAAGAAGAAACTGAGGTACAGACAGAGATTAGGCAATTTCTCCATGATCAGACAATTAGTGACAGAGCTAAGGTTAAATTTAGGGAGGTTGATGTTTGATCAAGCACTGGTCCACCTACTGGAAATCTATTCATCTTTTTTAAATGATGTATCACAGATCTTTCGGGGTGAAAAAAAGCATAATGGGCAGCTAAAGTGCTCACACACCCATGCATACACACAGATTAAAAAGACAAATGTAGGAAACCATAATGGGCTTAATATGTTTGGACTCTCTAGTGTGAAGTTGTAAATGAATGGTGAGAAATAAGAATGAAGAATCAGAAAATAGACATCCTAAGAATGCCAACTCACAGATTATGAAACTCATCTTTATGATGGAGAGCTAACAAAGTGTCTTTCACATCCATTTCAGTGCCAACATTATAACACTTATGCTAACAATATCCTTCCATGCTCAACACTCATAATAGCCTAGAATAAGTCATACAGAAATTTAAGACCAGTGAAATTTTTGAGTTCTCATATAAAATAAAGATTCTCTAGTATGTAGAGTAAATATTTGGTTTTCTTATTATATTTTACTGAAAGTTAAAATAGCTGCAAGGTTGAACTTTTGACACAGAAGAAAAAAAAACACAAATTCATACAAGTTTAATTCTAGGGAAGAAAGTGTGTAAATCTAGAGGTTTTTTTGTTTGTTTGTTTTGCTTAAAATTTAGCTTAGATTTACCAAGGATGATTCTTTTTTTTTTTTTTTTTTTTTTTTTGTGAGCAACATGGCTGTTTATTCACATAGGTGTGGGCGGGCTGAGTCCATAAAGAGTCAGCAAAAGGGGTGGGATAGGAGTTGGTTTTATAGGTTGTGGGGAAGGCAGTGGAAAGTTATAGGAGTTACAGTTTAGGGTGGTTTTTTGCAAGCTGGGAGGGGGTTGTAGGGTCTGGAGTCATGAGGTTGGCAAGGTCGATTACAAAGTCCAATAACCTTATCAATTGGGGCAGGAATAAGGAACAATAGAGAATGTCTCAAAGTTAAATAGGCTCCATAGGGGTTGATCATTTCTTCCCCTTTTCATAGTCTTCCAGGTACTTCAGATTTTCCAGGAACTCATCTGGAGTGTCCGTGCAGGTCACAGAGGTTGACATGGCATCCTTGGGGCAGTCAGTCAGCCTAAAAGACCTTAGAGAAATGGTGTACAGACAATTGCAAAAACTAATTTTCAAGTTCCATAGAGAGGGCCCATGTACTTTACCCAATATCCAGTGCCTTATATTATACAAATAGAATAGTCAAATTCATATCATAAATTTAACTTCTCTCTCTCTCTCCTTTTTTTTTTTTTGAAGACAAATTCTTTTCTTCTAATATAGTTTAGGTAAAACCATCTCTGTTTCTGCCAGTGCCAACACAAACACACAGTACTCAGTCTTTTTCAAAGTGTACTCTACTGGAATATTTTCCTAGTGACATAATTTTAACAACGGAAGTATTTGCTCTTTATTTATTCTGGGAAGCTTTGCAACTTAAATCTGATTTCCACACAAATATATTTAAGTATCCCTTTCTGAAACACATCTGGATAATGAAAGTATAGAAGCTTAGGCAAATGTGTAATACAGGTGGGATTTTACATGACCAAATATGTTACTAAATCAAGTCATTGCCCTTCTTATTGTTCTTAAACTATATGTTTAACAGAAAAAAAATAGCAAGGACAAATATAGGTAAACACATTATTATTATTATTATTATTATATTTATTTATTTTTGAGACAGACTCTCACTCTGTACCTTAGGCTGGAGTGCATTGGCGAGATCTTAGTTCACTTCACTGCAGCCTCTGCCTCCCAGGCTCAAGCAATTTTTCTGTCTCAACCTCTCAAGTAGTTGAGACTACAGGTATGCACCACCACACCTGACTGATTTGTGTGTTTTTGGTAGAGACAGGGTTTCACCATGTTGGCCAGGCTGGTCTTGAACTCCTGATCTCAGGTGATCCACCTGCCTTGGCATCCCAAAGTGCTGAGATTACAGGCATGAGCCATCCCACTCTGCCATTATTAATGTGAAACATCAAATTATATACTACAAAGCCAAGTGAATTAAGTAGAGCAATATTTAGATATGAAACCTTTTGATATCTTATACTACGTGCATACTTTACTTTTCTTATTCCAATGCAAAATGACCTTGGGTATCATTTAATTGTGAAATTGTGAGATAATCATAAAACACCTGAAAGAACAGCACAGAAAAATGACTGTTTCCAATGAAGAATTTTTACAGAAAGTAAAACAGAAAATGCAAGAGAAAAAGGTTGAAACTGACAAAAAAGTTTTATTATATGCAACCTATGGTGTAAATTATACGGTAAAAATGGTTTCATCTCTAACATCAGTTTCATTGTTGTGCCAAAGTTTATTTATTTACTTTGTAATTATTATTTCTGTCAATCATCAAGGGCAACATCCTACAGACTACCCTCATTTCTTAGCAAGACAGAGAACCCTTTTTCAAGGTTATTACTTTGAACTCTTACAATCTAATGGGTGACACTGAATTGCTAAGATTTAGAGATGGAGATTTAAAATAAACTTGCTCTTTACAGAACACGTGCTATGGTAGAAGCTCACAGGGAAAAAAAATGCACTGCAATGAACCATGTAATTATGTAAGTATGATCAAGTAAAATAACATATTAAATAAGAAGGAATGAGTAATTTTTGGGGGGGGGGATTTTAAGACCAGCATCACTGAGTAAATATCTACTGTAAAGGTTTACAGCATAAATTGAGTTTGTTTGGTACCCAAAAAGCAAGCCAATAAAAAAAAAATGCACAAATGTCTGGAAAGAATGTTTTTATTTACTTCATTAAAGCGGAGGAGAGGAAGGGATAGTTTTAGAGTTTATTCTGGGCAACTGGATCCTAGCACTCAAATATAATCAAACTATTTTGCACATTTTTGAGGGAGTCTTGCTTTTTTGTTTGCTTTTTAGTTTTGTTTGCTGTCTTTGTTTTATGTTAGCGAATACTGCCTTTCTGCACATAAGGGACAATTTGATTTTAGCACCCAGGCTTCTGTGGCCAAGGAAGAAAGGACTATTCCAGCATAATTAGTACTCAAAAGTACTCTAGTTTGGATGATAAATTTTGTAGTCAACCTAGCAAAAGATGACATCTTGTAAATATGGATTGGAAGCCATGCATGTCAATATGGAATCATTTACCCATGTTGATCTGAAAATATGTACATGGAAAGTATGAATAAATATGAGACAAATCTAATCGTTATTCTATTCAAATTTTCGTGATAAAACTGAAAAGTTTTTAACACTGAGCTATTCCACTATAAGAAATATTTAAAGAATATTTTCCAAAGGACCCTCTGCTTCCTTAATAAGTTAGCATTTTGTATTTGGGTCAGATTATGCTAAGTTTATGGTATCAAAATAAGCATATTAAATGGCTACAATTTCTCTAACCTCTAAAGCTATGATAATCTATTACACAGTGTGATATTTCAGATATTTAAGTCACCAAATAACATATGTGGAATGTGTATTTTCTTCAAAATTTCCTTTGGAATATAACAAAATAGTGAATGATCTATGCCTGGTGAAATGTAAAAGTAGATAAGCTCTTTTGCTTTTAGTATTGGGAAAGATAAGTAGAAAAAAAGGGGGCTTATGAATAAAGGAATGTATCTGACAATTGTGTTAATAAGCTCTCCTATCTTATTTTTAATCAATGAATCATGCAGAAAACTTTGTTTAGACCTTGGCTAATCAATAAACTATTTTGTAAAACAAGAAACATAGACTTCGGGTCATTGGATCCATTTTAAAATTTAACACATTAGGTAAAGAAAAATCTGCAAAGGTTTTAGGATTTGTAATTGAAGCTTTCTAGAAGAGTATGTTGTGATTAAAAAGGATATACACCTTTAGCACACTTTAGTATGTTGTGTTTCCATTCATCCACATTTTACATTTGTCCTCTGTCTCATTGATTTTAAAATTCTCTTCTGCATTTATTTATTAAAAATGGGTTGGGTATGCCTAGAAGAATCTTATAGCCAGAGACAAGATCAAATAAAGATTGTTTTTCATTTTTCTGAGTTCAGTCACCAATTATAAAATGAAGGAATTCCCTTAGTGTTCTCAAGTGTTCCTGTCTTTCTTAATATATTTTTAGTGAAAAACATAGGATTCTAGTAAAAATATAGCAATTTATTATATGTCATTTTATTCCTAAAAAGAATGCAATCCCATTTGACATTCTGTGATTCAGAACAGCTCATATTCACATATCTCATCTATGCAACTGCTAAATATTTAACTTACAAATATAAAGAAGAAATAATTATTCAGTGTATGACATGGCCTTGATAATATGTGAGATAAACTCTATTTATAGAATCACAAAATTTCAGAGTTGGATGTAATTTTAGATATTGTCATTGACCGAATGAGCTATTAGACATCCATCAAGATTGACTTAAGTGCTCAACGCTGAAAAGCAATTCAATTCATGTGTTTGCCCATCCCTCTACTCATTCACCCACACACTCATCCAGTTAATCACACCTCAACTGTAATTTGTAAATAACAAAAGACCTAAACACATAAAAGAAATTGGGATTTAGCAAGACCCGCAATGCACTGGAACACTTATCATAATTGTTGAAGAGGATATGGGAATAAATAAGAGCTCATTAGAAATTAGTTTTACTATGTACCAGACCATGCAGAAGCTTTTGTTTAGGTTATATTATTTTATTTCCTATTCTTCTGAGACTGAATATATATATATATATATTTAACAAATATATATATTTATTTATATATATATTTAACAAATATATATTTATTTATATATATATTTAACAAATATATATATTTATTTCTATATATTTAACAAATATATATATTTAACAAATATATGTATTTCTTTATCCATAATATATATATTTATATATTATATTTATATTTATATATAAATATTTATATATTTTTATATTTTTATATATTATATTTATATATATTTATATTATATATATATATAAATCATGTAGAAAGCTTTGTTTAGATCTTGGTTAGTCAATAAGCCAAATATATATATTTATATATATAAATAAATACAAATATATATATATTTTTTTCAGTCTCAGAAGAATAAAAGTTATATACATATATATATACGCATAGCAGGCCCTAGAATATGGAACATTCAACTATAGAGTATACCCTTTCCATTTCACCATTATGTTTTGCAAAGAGTATTTTAAATGCCACATGGTATAGGCACTGCCTTTCAGTCCCTCGCTGCATTCCTAAGGTTTAATGATCTAAAAGATGAGAGAGATAAATGCATACCAGGGAAGAAGAGTCCTTATCATCTAAAGTGATAGCTCCTACAGAACTGGATAGAAAAAGAAAGGGATTAACTTGATCCAAAAATCATTTCACCAAGTTACCTTGATGGAAGTTCAACTGGTGGTGCAGTCCATCTTCTGTCATGGGGACTTAGGGACGTTTCTGTGGATTTAACAAATCCACTTTTAAAAGCAACTTTGTTCTTTTAGATTATGCAATGATATCTCAATGTTTCTGCGTCGCTCGAAACTTTCCTTGGAAATTGAGTTTCCCCTAGTTAATGCTCAATGCCCTTTTCTAAAACTTTGCCAGGTCACAGAACACTTTTAGGGAAGGAGAAAATAAAGGAATATTTTAGAAATCCAATGCCAGGCATCTACCAACTGTGACATTGAATTTCTGTGGGCCCAGCATCCTTTTGTATAAATGGAAGGCACTAAATTAAATTAGTAATTGACAACTTGTTGAACTCTGCCCCATGATGTGCTTTGTTTGTCAGAACTGTGTTTTATTATTATAAAACTCAACACAAAGGTCCTTAGTTTGGGTGTGCATTCTCTAGTTTAGCAGAAGCTCTGTGACTACTTAATGCTGTATGTTTTGCAGTTTATGTCACCTGTCCTCCGTTACCTAAGCTTATCTCTGATTACTCTCACTGCTCATGACTCCCTTTTTTATCTACCCACCCAACCACAAAACTCCAGCTCCACGAGGCCTTTTTTTTTTTTTTTTTTTTTTTTTGCATTTTAGGTTTTGGGGTACATGTGAAGAACATGCAAGATTGTTGTACAGGTACACAAGTGGCAGTGTGATTTGCTGCCTTCTTCCTCATCACCTGTATCTGGCATTTCTCCCCAAGCTATCTCTCCCCAACTCCCCACCCCCCACTGTCCCTCCCCAATTTCCCCCCAACAGACCCCAGTGTGTAGTGCTCCCCTACCTGTGTCCATGTGTTCTCTTTGTTCAACACCCACCTATGAGTGAGAACATGTGGTGTTTGATTTTCTGCTCTTGTGTCAGTTTGCTGAGAATGATGGTTTCCAGGTTCATCTATGTCTCAACAAAGGACACGAACTTATCGTTTTTGATGGCTGCATAATATTCCATGGTGTATATGTGCCACATTTTCCCTCTCCAGTCTATCATCGATGGGCATTTGGGTTGGTTCCAGGAAGACAGTGTGGCAATTCCTCAAGGACCTAGAAATAGAAATTCCATTTGACCCAGCAATCCCATTACTGGGTATATATCCAAAGGTTTATAAATTGTTCTACTATAAGGACACGTGTACACGAATGTCCATGAGGCTTTTTATTGTGTTAGGACTTCTCAAAGCATGCTCCTACTTAAGAGTGTTTGCCTGGACTGCTGATTCTGTCTCTAAAACTCTTCCTCCATATAATTGCATAATGAACTAATTCACCTCCTTCAATTCTCTGCTCAAAGGTTTTCTTCTTGAAAGGGATCATCTGATCATCCCATTTCATAGTAAAACTCCAGAGCTTTCAGATTCCCGTTACTTTGCTCGATTTTTACTCATTTTTTTTTCTATGTCATGCTTTATCAAAACATTCCATTTCTGAGATAAAACACCCTATTGGATGTTTATCTCATTTTTTCCTTTGTTTAAGTTCCAGGGTTTTTTCTTCTCATATTCTAAATTTTGCAGAAAATGTAGTTCAAATCCTAGCTCTACATTTCACTGATTTTAAGTGCAATCTCTGAGCCTTGACTTTCCATCTCAGAAAAGTAGAAAGTAATTCTCGTATAATCTGACATGGTATTTTAAGTATTTACCACGTTGATGCTTAGACATGGCACACTAAAAAATAATTACTATTATTTAAAGTTTTGTTGTAAGCTATATATAAAGGTCAAGAATGTTATTAGAATTCTCAGGTTTTTTTTTTTTTAAGCTTCTGACCTATTCTAAGTTTATCCTACTTAAGTTATTCACTGTTTCACTACATGTGTGAATAGATTATCTCTGAACTTGGTACTCAATTGGATCTCTAGAAATGGAAAGCAAGGACATCAGGAATTTTCTTTCAAGTTTAAATTAGGCATTTGAAACTAGTGGTATACCAAGGTAACAAAGAAAAAGAAACAAACCTTTCTGCCAAAGTGATTTTACTTTAAAATTGTCTGCACTCCCATGATTGTTTGCAGACAGATGCTGAAAGTCAGGCAGAGGACATAGCTACTGAAGAAACCACTAGGGATGCTTCCAAGTTTGGAAAGTTAATAATCATAAGCTTAAAAATGCATTTGAATAAACTTGCACATTGCCTTCAGAATAGTCACAACGTCAGAGTTTCAGATTCGAAAGATGAATGACAAAAAGGTTTATTTAAGGCTAGAATATTTATTTTTTATTGGTGTTGCTATTGCTGTGTTAGTAGTAATATTGTTGTTATTGTCTTTTTATTATTACATTAAATGTCACTAGAAATAAACCCAGAACAAAAGAAATGGTGTGAAAATTTACCGGTGAACAATTCTTAGAAATGGATCCCCTATCTTATTATTAGAAGTGTCCAGAGCAATATATATATATATCTTTTTCTAAGAAATTCTGGCTGGAAATCTCTGGAAACCTTTTCAGAACTCTTTTAAATACATGCTTTATATTAAAATTCTAACTGGAGAACATGATATCCAATTTCAACTACACAGAAGAACCTTAGAAAATCTCCTTCTCACATATCTCTTTCAGAAGGGTATATCCATGTTGTCAGAATTCCTACTTTAAGTATTTTTAACAAGGCTAATCCTCTGAAAAATTTCTATATTATTTTTAGAGACCCCTGACTATTAGAAAGTAAGTCCTTACGTTGAACACAGATGAGTTTCCATGTAAATTCATTTATCTCTCCATTCATTTTACATGCACTGAGCACTGGGCTAGATACTAGGATAACTAAAAGGAGAGAAGATGCGTATTCTACATTCAAGGAGCTCACAGTTTTCCGAGAACAATAGAAGGACAACTATGTATTAATAGCCAGATGTGACTAAGATGTTAATGAAATGCATTTCCAACTGAATTTGGGGTGAAGAAGAGAGGCACATGGATTGTTATCTTCAGTATAGAAATATAATAACATATTTTAAAATTGAGATCTAAACAAACATTTTAAAATTCAAAGAATTTTCTCCCCTAATACCTACAAATTCAAATAATAGCAATAGTAATAAACATTTTGGGGAAAGTTTTCTAAGAAATAACAAAAAAAGAAGGAGGAATAACCTTATCTTCAACAACTGGTGCCTGGAGAAAGAAAGAAAATAATCTGGAGTAGGCTGGGCTCCATGGCTCATACCTGTATCCCAGCACTTTGGGAAGACGAGACAGGTGGATCACTTGAGGTCAGGAGATCAAGACCAGCCTGGCCAACATGGTGAAACCCATCTCTACTAAAATTTTATTTTCTTTTCAACAATATTCACAGCATATTCACCAGAAGTAGATTTCATCTCAAAAAAATCATTTATTTGGTCATCCATAAGAAGCAATTCCTCATTTGTTCAAGTGTTACCATGAGTTTGAAGCAATGTAATCATATCATGAGGCACATTACCAATTCTAGCTCTCTTGCTATATACACCACATCTACATTTCCTCCTCCACTGAAGTCTTGAACTTCTCAAAGTCAATTATGAGGGTTGATATTAACTTCTTCCAAACCACTGTTAATGCTGCTATTTTGATTCTTCCAGGAATTATGAATGTTCTTTATGGCATGTCGAATGATAAATCCTTTTCAGAAAGTTTTCAATTTACTTTGCCCAGATTCCTTGGAGAATCACGAAATTTGGGCATTGTCCTCTTCAGTGGATTTATCTACATCTGTCTACCTGTCTCTCTTTCCTACTATGTTTCTTTCCTCCCCTTTCTGCTTTTGCTGCAATGCCCTGACTTTTATATATGCAAAGAGAGATGTTTGTAATTATGGATATATAATATTTAATAATCGAATTTGTTAGGATTGCTTAAATGTTCCTTTTGGCAGTTTTCTGCATTGCTTGATTTTTTTCCTAATACATATTTTTTATTTTATAAAAATAAATATAGATTTTTTTAAAAAAAGAACAAAAACTACATTACTCCCTAGCCTGGTGGCTCATGCCTGTAATCCCAACATTTTGGGAGGCCAAAGGTGGTGGATCACTTGAAGCCAGGCGTTTGAGACCAGCCTGACCAACATGGCAAAACCCATCACTACTGAAAATATAGAATTAGCCGGGAGTGGTGGTGCACCCTGTAATATCAGCTACTTCGAGGCTGAGGCATAAGAGTTGCCTCAACCAGGTAGGCAGAGGTAGCAGTTAGCTGAGATCACACCACTGCACTTTAGCTTGGACTCTAGCAAGACTCTGTCTCAAAAAAATAAACACATTTTTAATGACAAAAACACAGAAAGCCATGCACACAAATATGTTAGTTGCTAATTCTGGATAATGGGAATATAGCCACTGATACTCTTTCCAAAAGAAGCTTTTTTTTTTTTTTTTTTTTTTTTGCATTAAATTACAGAATAGTTGGCATAAAACAGTATAAGCATTTAAGTTTATAATGAACTTTTTATTCAAATAAATTAGTAAGTGGCTTTAGAGTCAGGTGCAGGTAGATTTAGATTTAAACTCTACTTTAGTGCTTACTCTATGTGTCACGTTGAGCAAATTACTTAAGCACTCACAAATTTATTCTCTTAATCTATAACATAGAGGTTATCTTCCAGCCTTGACGGTTTTAATATGAGGACAAATCACATAAAAAAAAAGATTAATCCAGTCTCTGGAACATAGCCCTCCATAAGTGATTTTTCGCTTTGCTCATGCTCCATTTTCCTTTGTAGTACATTTATGGTGCCTAAATTGCGTAATTATCCATATTTAAATACTGCACACACACAATCACAATGTAGCAACTCACAAACACATACATGGCATAGTTAAAATGACTCATCAAACCCAGAGTCTGTACGAAAGTGGATTGTCTTTTTTTCCCGAATCAGTTTGAGGCAGGAAAATAGTTAAATGATTTTATTAAACTCTGGATGAAGCATAAAGGTGGATGTTGAACAAGATAAATCTATGGCATTTTTAGAATTAAGAATCAGTATTTCCCTATCTCCCTTCCTCGCTGCCTAACAGCCCCAGTAAAAAGTCCATCCATATTATTGTAAGCAAATCGTTAAAGGAGAAATTAAGAAACACTACCTACAACTAGATATACAAAAACAAATATCCCCTATACTTTCCATGATAACTCATGGAACATAATGGGAGGCTATATAAATGAGCTAAATGAAGAAATATCCCACATCCAATTTCTATGTGCACAGATTTATGGATCACAGAAACATTTCTCTGAGAAAAGAGCCCTCATGGACAGGATTGTCAGATTTAACATAAAAAATACAGGTAACAAGCTCAGTAACATTGAATTTCAGATAAAGAACAGATCATTTTTCAGTGTATGTCCCAAACATTGCATACGTTTTATCTGGCCACCCTACTCTAAGAGGATATGATCAACATTTGAATCGATATTCTAAGAATGAGTAAGAAGAGCTGGCTGCCCAATGGACTGAGAGAAAGGAGAGGGTGGCCACATAGAAATGGAATGACCACAGCAGAGACATAAGTTCTATCAGGTTTCTGAAATTCCTATCAGTTGAATACTTAAAAAAGTTGGTAGAGAAGAATGGACAAAGATAATCATGAATAGTATTTGGACTTGGAATTTAAAGCTATGTCAGAGATGTTGAAACTTGATTGATAAGAAATGAGGAACTGAATCACCTTAGGTTTTGAGAAGGCCAAGGATGTAGTTGGTGCTGTTCTTCAGACAAAAACTGACTTTCAGTATCTCCCACAGCTCTAACAGTGGTGTTCAAAGATTACAAAGTATCTATCAAAGCCAAACTAAAGTTATTATTTTAGCATCTGTGCAGCATGTATTAATTTTTTCTTGACTTTGTTTATCCCAAATCTCTTATATAATCTATTATACCACTCTGTTTTATACATTCAGTAACACTGCTGTAAGACTAAAATGTCTTTTTGTTTTAATTGAAGAAATCAATAGGTTGAGAGAAATGTGAAATATTTTTCTGTCTCACAATTATAAAAGTATATGGAACTTGTTTTTGCAAGGTGCATCTTTAATCTATTAGGATAAACAGTGCGGTAGTTAAAAGAAATGTCAAATCTTATCACATCCCTAGATTCTAATTCTTACCCATTTAATAGTTTTACTTCAGGCTGAGTGCAGTGGCTCACTCCTATAATCCTAGCACTTTGGGAGGCCAAGGCAGGCAGATCACCTGAAGGTCAGGAGTTTGAGACCAGCCTGGTCAGCATGGTGAAACCCTGTCTCTTCTAAAATTACAAAAAATTAGCAGGCAGTGGTGACAGATGCCTGTAATCCCAGCTACTCGCGAGACTGAGGTAGGAGAATCGCTTGAACTTGGGAGACATAGGTTGCAATGAGCCAAGATCTTAGGTTTCATATTAAAGAATTAATGGCATAGAATATATAAAGATTTTAGCCACATGGTTGGCACATAGCAAGAAATAATCGCTATTGTTTTGGTGTTACATGAAGATCTCTGATTTAGGAATCAGATGACATATTCACGTTATGATTTTGCAAGTTCACTGGTGGGTGCCAATTTATTTAAACTTTCTAAGCTTAAGTTTCTCATTTCTTAAAGATAGTATTATTTCCAGATATCTCTAGCTTCTTGTGAAGACTATGTTAATGTCTTAAGTCTTGTGCATTACATTACTTTATAAAAGTGTTTGCAACACAGTTTTAGCCTAATAGGTACTTTATAATGTTACAAAATTGATTTATTTATTTAACAAATATTTATTTAGTACCTACTATCTATAAGGTAGGGTGAACAAAGGCATAATCACTTTCTGTTTGAGCAAGAAGGATTCAGACTTTCATTAATGTAATTACTTGATTTATATTATTTATAAACACTGATAATTACTTTGAAGAAATGAAACCTGACTTTGAATGGGAAGCCCAAGCAAGATTCTCCGGAGGACTATATATCTTCTTTGTCTCTTTGAACCAGTTTGCTCATCTAGAATTCAAATGACTATAACATACAAGATATTCTAAAATGTCACTGGCGTATTTGGGAATAGAACTCAAGTTTCTTGTTTCCCAGTCTTTACCTCCTTCATGATCCAGCTAAGTAACTCCTAGGCTTCTTTTCCTATCTGTAAAATGAGAAAGGTCAGAGAAAGGAGATGATTTGTATAGCAACCTAGAATCTATGGATCTTTGAACTTATCACTGTTACAAAGCAAAGTTTGTAGGGAAACCCTATGAGAGGGATTTACTTATTTTATCCCAAAGCACCTTTGGTCTGAACACATATATGCCACCATATGGGATACATTTAGAATATTCATTAGAAGAAGAATAATTAGTCTCCCACTGTACAGGAAAAAAAGAGTAGACCCAGAGGATAAATACTTTAGAAACTAGAATAAAAGACTTTTAACATAAATCTGCCAAAGACAAATTGAGGAGAAATAAACTGGAGCTCATTTGGAAAAAATAAAAATAAAATGAACAATTAATTCACCTGTAAAGATTCATAGGCACTTGTGTATTGGAGGAAGAGATTAATCTTGTATGGGTGGGAGGGAAGAATACAATCATACACATTAACAGAAGTACCCAAGAAGGATTTCTTGTTTATTGCAACAAGAAAAAGAATTGCAAATTTAAAGAATGTGGGCCCTTAAAATGGTGATTTAAAAAAGATTCTCAACTTCTATGACTTTAGTTTTGTCATTAAGCACCAGATGAACATAAAAATTGCAGAGGACCTTCATATTTGGCTAGAGTTTTAGAGGACTGCAAAATAGTGAGAGAAAAGTGAGAATGAATAGTAATATATTAAAAAAAAAAGGTGTTGAAGGGTTTTAGTTCATTTGCGTTGCTATAAAGGAATACTGGAGGCTGGGTACAAGAAGCATGATGCCAACATCTACCTTTCCTGAGGGCTTCAGGAAGCCCCCACTCCTGTTGGAAGGAGTAAGGGAGCAGGCATCACTTGGTGAGAGGAGAAAAGAGAGAGAGGAAGGAGGTGCCAGGCTCTTTTTAAAAATCAGATCTTCTGGGAACAAATACTGAGAAGCCATTCAATCCCGTGAAAATGACACCAAGCAATTCATGAAGGATTTGCCCCCATAACCAAAACACCTCACAGCAGACCTTACTTTCAACACTGGGGATCAAATTTCAACATGAGATTTGGAGAAGACAAATATTCAAACTGTATCAGGAGAAAAGAGAGTGATGTCAGATCTCGAGAGGATAGGCTAACTCATTCATTCATTCATTCGGTAAATTCCACTGTTTCTACCTGCTAAACAGATCCATACTGTGAGGACATCTTCTTAGAGATGAGATCTTCCTATGTTTCCCAGAATGGTCCCAAATTCCTGGGTTCGAGCCTCCCTCCTCAGCCTCCTACATAAATGGGACAACAGGCTCATGCCACCACACCTGGCTCTAAATACTTTTCAATATGTTTACAAAACCTCTAATATTTATGTCGGTGAAAAAGTTATAGTGGTTTTTGCAATAGTTTAATGGCAAAAAAAACAAAAACAAAAAAACAAAAACAAAAACAAAACGCGATTACTTTTGCACCACCCCAATACAAGCCACTGTTGTCTCTTTTCTAGACCAGTATTGATTTGTTCCAGTACATCACCCAACTCCAGCAGATTGCCCAAAAGAGTACATTCATACTGAAATATTTAAAACATAAATAAATCACATTAGTCTTCTTTATTCAGAACCTATCAGGAGTTTTTCTATCACACTTAGAAAAGGAAATCTAAAGTCGTTCCATCTTACAGAACTGTCAGTAAGCTGGAGTCCAATCACCAATTTATTTTCTTCTCTCACCTTCACCCACCTGTCACTCTGACCCACTTCACCTTCATATTTATTCTTTTATTTAATTATTTATTTTTGAGACAGATTCTAACTCTGTCACCCAGGCTGGAGTGCAATGGTGTGATCTCAGCTCACTGCAACCTCTGCCTCCCAGGTTCAAGCAATGCTCCCACCTCAACCTCATCAATATCTGGGATTACAGGCATGCATCACCATGCCTGGCTAAGTTTTGTATTTTTAGTAGAGATAGGGCTTCATCATGCTGGTCAGGCTTGTCTCGAATGCCTGGCCTCAAGTGATCCACCTGCTTAGGACTCCCAGAGTGCTGGAATTATAGGCATGAGCCACTGCATGGGGCACCTCTTCATTTTTAAATGTTCAATCTGCTTCTACTGCAGGAGTTTTTCACTTGCTTTTTCCTTTTCCTGAAATATATCTTTGCTCAGATTCCTAAATATCATCTTTTAAGTCAGTCCTGTCAAAATACCCACCCCATCCTCCTTTGGTTTCCCTTCCAGTACACTGATTTGTGTTTCTCCATAACATGCTACAACTACTTGAATTTTTTTCTCTCAATCCCACGACAACATGAAACCCATACAGAACTAGAGCCTGGTCTTCCTGGTTCACAGAAAATTCCGAGCACCTATAACTTTATGGGAGACATATTAAAAATCAGATAAATGTTTTGAATCATTATTAAATCATTTTTATCATTAATATGACAAATACTTATAAAATATGTGGCATATGCCTCACACTATATATAGGAGGATCTGGAATATACCAACATGTTCAAAAAGACTGGCCCTCCTGAGGATGTCAGTCTAGTTTGTGAGCTAGACCATAATCAAATTCTAATTTCAACAACAACAAAAATAGAACTGTGATGGGAACAGGGAATGAAAGGGCTAAGAACTAGGCTGGAAGTCCTAAAAGTCTTTCTTGAAGTGATGCTTGAGCAGAGACCTAAACGATAAAAATGAATTGATTGATGAAGTTGATTAGGAGTGAGATGAAGCATCCTAGGCAAAGAAAACAGTTTGTGAAAGCAAGGAAGTACAGAGAAGCCATGAGGATCTGAAAGAAGGCCAGTGTGTCTAGCACACAGAGCACGGTGAGCGATATGGTTCATGATGAGTGTTTTAGTTAGCTATTGCCATGTAACAAATCACCACAAAGCTTAGTGACTTAAAACAACAATAGCATTAACTTTGCTGATAAATCTATAAATTATGGCAGGGCTCAGTCGGGATATTGTGTCTGCTCCATGTGGCTAGAACAGGGTGCCTTGAAAGTGAGACTCAAGAGCTGAAGGCTGGAAGCATCACACACATATCCAGCATGTATTTCTGGCTGTCAGCTGAGAAGTCAGTTGGTACTGTCAACTGCAAAACATTCGTGTACCTTCTTCACATGACTACTCAGCTTCTTCTCAGCATGATGACTGGGTTTCTAGAGTCAGTACTTAAGAGAATAAAGAGGGAGTGCTTGGTGTATTTATGACCTAGCATTGCTTTCACATCACTGCATTGATCAGGTTGGTCAAATAGTGGTCCAGTTTCAAGGAAAGTTTGCATAATTGTGTGACTCAATGAGAATGTGAACATCACATGGTAGGAATATCATGTGAGATAAGACATTTTGTGGCGGTCATATTTGGGAAAATATAAATTTTATATATTGATGTCAGTCATATTACTGGTTAAAAAAGACTGATATGGAGTAATGCAACTAGTATTTTGAGGTTTACCAAAATCAGTCAGAATTTTGACTACTTTGAATATAATATTTGGATATTTCTGAGCCTCAAACTATTCATGTGTAAAATGGAAATAAAAAATCACAACTCAAATTTTTGTAAGAATTAGAATTAATATAAGTAAGATAATCAACAAAGTACCATCCTAGGTAATGGTTTTTAAATTGACAGTATTTTTATTTTTTTTTTATTTTATTTTTTTTATTTTTTTTATTTTTATTGCATTTTAGGTTTTGGGGTACATGTGATGAACATGCAAGATTGTTGCATAGGTACACACATGGCAGTGTGCTTTGCTGCCTTCCGTCCCCTCACCTGTATCTGTCATTTCTCCCCATGCTATCTCTTCCCACCTCCCCACCCCCCGCCCCTCCCCCATTTCCCCCCAACAGACCCCAGTGTGTAGTGCTCCCCTCCCTGTGTCCATGTGTTCTCATTGTTCAACACCCACCTATGAGCGAGAATATACGGTGTTTGATTTTCTGCTCTTGTGTCAGTTTGCTGAGAATGATGGTTTCCAGGTTCATCCATGTCCCTATAAAGGACGTGAACTCATCGTTTTTGATGGCTGCATAATATTCCATGGTGTATATGTACCACATTTTCCCTATCCAGTCTATCATCGTTGGGCATTTGGGTTGGTTCCAGGTCTTTGCTATTGTAAACAGTGCTGCAATGAACATTCGTGTGCACGTGTCCTTGTAGTAGAATGATTTATAATCCTTTGGATATATACCCAGTAATGGGATTGCTGGGTCAAATGGGATTTCTATTTTTAGGTCCTTGAGGAATCGCCACACTGTCTTCCACAATGGTTGAATTAATTTACATTCCCACCAACAGTGTAAAAGTGTTCCTATTTCTCCACATCCTCTCCAGCATCTGTTGTTTCCCGATTTTTTAATGATCGCCATTCTAACTGGTGTGAGATGGTATCTCAATGTGGTTTTGATTTGCATTTCTCTGATGACCAGTGATGATGAGCATTTTTTCATATGTTTGTTGGCCTCCTGTATGTCTTCTTTTGTAAAGTATCTGTTCATATCCTTTGCCCATTTTTGAATGGGCTTGTTTGTTTTTTTCTTGTAGATCTGCTTTAGTTCTTTGTAAATTCTGGATATCAGCCCCTTGTCAGATGGGTAGACTGCAAAAATTTTTTCCCATTCTGTTGGTTGCCGATTCACTCTACTGACTGTTTCTTTTGCCGTGCAGAAGCTGTGGAGTTTGATTAGGTCCCATTTGTCTATTTTGGCTTTTGTTGCCATTGCTTTTGGCGTTTTGGTCATGAAGTCCTTGCCTACACCTATGTCCTGAATGGTTTTGCCTAGATTTTCTTCTAAGGTTTTTATGGTATTAGGTCTGATGTTTAAGTCTTTAATCCATCTGGAGTTAATTTTGGTGTAAGGTGTCAGGAAGGGGTCCTGTTTCTGCTTTCTGCACATGGCTAGCCAGTTTTCCCAACACCATTTATTAAACAGGGAGTCCTTTCCCCATTGCTTGTTTTTGTCAGGTTTGTCGAAGATCAGATGGTTGTGGGTATGTTGTATTTCCTGTGAGGCCTCTGTTCTGTTCCATTGGTCTATATCTCTGTTTTGGTACCAGTACCATGCTGTTTTCATTACTGTAGCCTTGTAGTATAGTTTGAAGTCCGGTAGTGTGATGCCTCCCGCTTTGTTCTTTTTGCTTAGAATTGACTTGGCTATGCGGGCTCTCTTTTGGTTCCATATGAAGTTTAAGGTGTTTTTTTCCAGTTCTGTGAAGAAGGTCATTGGTAGCTTGATGGGAATAGCATTGAATCTGTAAATTACTTTGGGCAGTATGGCCATTTTCACGATGTTGATTCTTCCTAACCATGAACATGGAATGTTTCTCCATCTGTTTGTATCCTCTCTTATTTCGTTGAGCAATGGCTTGTAGTTCTCCTTGAAGAGGTCCTTTACGTTCCTTGTTAGTTGTATTCCTAGGTACTTTATTCTCTTTGTAGCAATTGTGAATGGCAGTTCGTTCTTGATTTGGCTCTCTTGAAGTCTATTACTGGTGTATAGGAATGCTTGTGATTTTTGCACGTTGATTTTGTATCCTGAGACTTTGCTGAAGTTGTTTATCAGTTTCAGGAGATTTTGGGCTGAGATGATGGGGTCTTCCAGATAAACAATCATGTCATCTGCAAATAGAGACAATTTGATTTCCTCCTTTCCAATTTGGATACCCTTTATTTCTTTTTCTTGCCTGATTGCTCTGGCTAGAACTTCCAGTACTATATTGAATAGGAGTGGTGAGAGAGGGCATCCTTGTCTAGTGCCAGATTTCAAAGGGAATGCTTCCAGTTTTTGCCCATTCAGTATGATATTGGCTGTTGGTTTGTCGTAAATAGCTTTTATTGTTTTGAGATACGTTCCGTCAATACCTAGTTTATTGAGGGTTTTTAGCATAAAGGGTTGTTGAATTTTGTCAAAAGCCTTCTCTGCATCAATCGAGATAATCATGTGGTTTTTGTCTTTGGTTCTGTTTATGTGGTGAATTACGTTTATGGACTTGCGTATGTTGAACCAGCCTTGCATCCCCGGGATGAATCCTACTTGATCATGGTGGATGAGCTTTTTGATATGCTGTTGCAATCGGTTTGCCAGTATTTTATTGAAGATTTTTGCATCTATGTCCATCATGGATATTGGCCTGAAATTTTCTTTTCTTGTTGAGTCTCTGCCGGGTTTTGGTATCAGGATGATGTTTGTCTCGTAAAATGATTTGGGAAGGATTCCCTCTTTTTGGATTGTCTGGAATAGTTTCAGAAGGAATGGTATCAGCTCCTCCTTGTATGTCTGGTAGAATTCAGCTGTGAACCCATCTGGACCTGGGCTTTTTTTGGGTGGTAGGCTCTTTATTGCTGCCTCGACTTCAGACCATGTTATTGGTCTATTCAGGGTTTCGGCTTCTTCCAGGTTTAGGCTTGGGAGGTTGCAGGTGTCCAGGAATTTATCCATTTCTTCCAGGTTTACTAGTTTATGTCCATAGAGTTGTTTGTAATAATCTCTGATGATGGTTTGGATTTCTGTGGAATCTGTGGTGATATCCCCTTTATCGTTTTTTATTGCATCAATTTGGTTATTCTCTCTTTTCTTTTTTATTAATCTGGCTAGTGGTCTGTCTATTTTGTTGATCTTTTCAAAAAACCAGCTCCTGGATTTATTGATTTTTTGAAGAGTTTTTTGTGTCTCTATTTCCTTCAGTTCTGCTCTGATCTTAGTTATTTCCTGTCTTCTGCTAGGTTTTGAGTTTTTTTGATCTTGCTCCTCTAGCTCTTTCAATTTTGATGATAGGGTGTCAATTTTAGATCTCTCCTTTCTTCTCATGTGGGCACTCATTGCTATATATTTTCCTCTAGAGACTGCTTTAAATGTGTCCCAGAGATTCTGGTATGTTGTGTCTTCGTTCTCATTGGTTTCGAAGAACATCTTTATTTCTGCCTTCATTTCATTGTTTATCCAGTCAACATTCAAGAGCAAGTTGTTCAGTTTCCATGAAGCTGTGCGATTCTGAGTTAGTTTCTGCATTCTGAGTTCTAACTCGATTGCACTGTGGTCTGAGAGACTGTTTGTTATGATTTCTGTTCTTTTGCATTTGCTGAGGAGTGATTTATTGCCAATTATGTGGTCAATTTTAGAGTAGGTGTGATGTGGTGCTGAGAAGAATGTATATTCTGTGGATTTGGGGTGGAGAGTTCTGTAAATGTCTATTAGGTTTGCTCGTTCCAGGTCTGTGTTCAGGTCCTGGATATCCTTGTTGATTTTCTGTCTGGTTGATCTGTCTAATATTGACAATGGGGTGTTAAAATCTCCCACTATTATTGTGTGGGAGTCTAAGTCTCTTTGTAAGTAATTAAGAACTTGCCTTATGTATCTGGGTGCTCCTGTATTGGGTGCATATATATTTAGGATCGTTAGCTCTTCTTGTTGCAGTGATCCTTTTAAGATTATGTAATGTCCTTCTTTGTCTCTTTTGATCTTTGTTGCTTTAAAGTCTATTTTATCAGAGATGAGAATTGCAACTCCTGCCTTTTTTTGCTCTCCATTTGCTTGGTAGATCTTCCTCCATCCCTTTATTTTGAGCCTTTGTGTTTCCTTGCATGTAAGATGGGTTTCCTGGATACAGCACACCGATGGGTTTTGGCTTTTTATCCAATTTGCCAGTCTGTGTCTTTTGATTGGGGCATTTAGTCCATTGACATTTAGGGATAGTATTGTTATGTGTGAATTTGATGCTGTCATTTTGATGCTACCTGACTGTTTTGTTGGTTAGTTGATGCAGATTCTTGATTGTGTTGCTGCTTTTTTACCATTTGGTGTGTTTTTGGAGTGGCTGGTACTGGTTGTTCCTTTATATGTGTAGAGCCTCTTTCAGGAGTTCTTGTAGAGCAGGTTTGGTGGTGATGAAATCTCTGAGTGCTTGCTTGTTCACAAAGGATTTTATTTTTCCTTCACTTATGAAGCTGAGTTTGGCTGGATAGGAGATTCTGGGTTGAAAGTTCTTTTCTTTAAGGATGTTGAATATTGGCCCCCAGTCTCTTCTGGCTTGTAGGGTTTCTGCTGAGAGATCTGCTGTGAGTCTAATGGGCTTCCCTTTGTGGGTAACCCGACCTTTCTCTCTGGCTGCCCTTAGCATTTTCTCTTTCATTTCAACCCTGGTGAATCTGACGATTATGTGCCTTGGGGTTGCTCTTCTTGAGGAATATCTCTGTGGTGTTCTCTGTATTTCCTGGATTTGAATATTGGTCTGTCTTGCTAGGTTGGGGAAGTTTTCCTGGATAATATCCTGAAGAGTATTTTCCAGCTTGGATTCATTCTCTTCATCACATTCAGGTACACCTATCAGACGTAGATTAGGTCTTTTCACATAGTCCCACATTTCTTGAAGATTTTGTTCATTCCTTTTTGCGCTTTTTTCTCTGTTCTTGCCTTCTCTTTTTATTTCATTGAGTTGGTCTTCGACCTCTGATATCCTTTCTTCTGCTTGGTCAATTCGGCTGTTGAAGCTTGTGCATGCTTCACGAAGTTCTCGTGTTGCGTTTTTCAGCTCCATCAATTCACTTATTCTCCTCTCTATGCTGTCCATTCTCGTCAGCAGTTCGTCCAATCTTTTTTCAAGGTTCCTATTTTCTTTGCGATGGGTTAGAACATGTTCTTTTAGCTCATTGTAGTTTCTTACTACCCATCTTCTGAAGTCTGATTCTGTCATTTCATCACCCTCCTTCTCCATCCGGTCTGGTTCCCTTGCTGGTGAGGAGTTGTGATCACTTTTAGGAGGAGAGGTGTTCTGGTTTCGGGAGTTTTCATCCTTTTTACGCTGGTTTCTACCCATTTTTGTGCGTTTATCCACCTGTTGTCTGTCTCTGTCCCAGGGAGTTGGAGCTTTATGAGTTTCCGTTGCACTACTGCCTTTTTTGATTTTTTTTTTTCAGGTCGGACCCGCCCTGCTAGCAGCACGCCTAGCCTCTGCCTGCCTGCAGGGGCTTTGCTGAGCTGCTGTGGGCTCCGCCCAGCTGCCCTGAGCTCTTCCCTGTAGTCCTTTTTATATGGGCGTAGTTAGAACTGTCTGGGCAATGGTGGCCCCGCCTCTGTTATGGCGGACTCTCTCTGTTGTGGCAGGTTGCCTCGGCAACGGCGGGTTGCCTCGGCAACGGCAGCCTGCCTCCGTAGCGGTGGAGAGTCTCAGTAATGGCGGAAGCCCCTCCCTCACCGAGCCGGACCGGCCCGGTTCAGCTGTGCTTGGTTTGAAGGGCTCAACCCAGAGGGTTTCCAATTACTGTTTTTGTTTTCGTTGTTGTTGGGGGTGGAGGGGTGGGACCAACCGAGCCTGATCACCTGGCTCCCTGACTCAGAGTCTTTTCTTTTAAGTTGAACGACCCCGCGTTCCGGTCGCTTGTTGAAAGGGCGCCGGGATCTCCCGTGCTGCGACTCACGGAGTCGGCTCGAACCGCGGCGCCGGCTCCTGGCGGATTTTTTGCCTAGGAATCTCCTGGCCTGGCTCGCTATTTCAGATGAATGGGCTATTCTGCCGTCTCAAGGCTCTGCTCGCCAGCTAAGAGGGCTCCCAGACCAGTGGCTTTTGTACGGAGAACCGCAGCAACAGGGAGTGGTCACAGCAGCCGCGCGGGCGGAATCAGCCCCGCGGGGGCCAAAACAGCCGCACCGGCTGGGACTGCGACGCTGGCGACCCCTCTGCCTGGGTATCTCCTGGTCTGTGGGCAATAAGAGTTCGTCTGGAAATGCGGCGTCCACTCACCCTCTGCACTTTCACTGGGAGCTGAAGTCCTGAGCTGTTCTTAGGCGGCCATCTTGAAAGTCCCTCAGTATTTTTATCTTTATAGCAAATGACAGGAAACTCAATTAGCTTAAACAGATAAGACAATAAATGTTAAATGTTTGGCATATATGTATGTATATTCCTACTTCAGATGATGGAGAGAGAGAGACAGAGAGAGAGAGATGATAGATATAGATAGATAGATGATAGAGAGATGTAAATATGTAAAGCACAATTCAATGAATTAGATTAAAAATGAGGACATGGTGAATATCACTAGGAAGCAACATGTCAAGAAAAAGTCCAATGTATTTTAATGAATATATAAATTGCATGACATGAACTCTGATCCACTATCTTTTCTTAGGATTCTTTCTAATCACTCTCTTCAGCCCACACATGTATTTCTGAGTGGGTAGTAGCCACTTTGAAGGGATAAATGCTATGTGAGTTGAATAGGTTAGGAAGCAGAAATATATTAAAATTACATTAAAAATAAAAGAGGTTGTTTTTTTTTTTGTTTTCTTGTTTTTTGAGTCAGAGTAACACTCTATCACCCAGACTGGAGTGCAGTGGCATTATCTCCACTAACTGTAACCTCCATTTCCTGGGTTCAAGCAATTCTCCTGATTCGTCCTCTGAGTAACTGAGATTACAGATGTTCACCACTACACCTGGCTAATTTTTGTATTTTTAGTAGAGACGGGTTTCACCATGTTGGCCAGGCTAGTCTGGAACTCCTGATGTGAGGTGATCTACCCACCTCAGCCTCCCAAAGTGCTGGGATTATAGGTATGAGGCACCTTGCCTGTATAAGAAATAACTAAATTTTAATTGCATAAGAAATGTTCAGATTGTTTAAATACCTTGCATCAAGAAATATGATTGTCTTAAAATATAAAAGAAGCTATTTATTGACACCATGGGCAAAAAGATAAATCTTTGATGCTAGAATATTGCTGCTAAGACAGACAGGAATAGGTGCTTTATACAGCTGTAGTTAGGACTGCTAGAGAGGTTTATGACTCCTTTAAACATGCAGAAGAAGTTGTTATTCTACAACTGTATTTCTAGTATGATGGCTACTTAAAATGGGGTGACTCACCTTTAGAATATACCAGATAATTACCTGGCTTTTCCTCCTATAGTAAGGTATTAATTATAGAAGCTAATTAGTGACCTGTTTGAAGAAGATCTGATCATATGGGTCTTTATTTATGGGTGTTCATGTTCCCTTATATGCACAGTAGAGAAAAACCTTCCGGGCAACTATGATTATTACCATTATTTCATTTTTATTGCTTTTCCCACTCAAACGGAGACCATAGAAAGTCAACAATGTAGTTAATTTGCTTTAGCAAACTGGAAAATGCAAGATAATATTATTCCCTTATGAGTTAGAAACTACTGAAGAATATAACTACAGGTTCTAAAAGTTTAGTGTCACATCTAAACAGCAATCTTTTTCTTTTTGTTCTGCATCTCTCAACTTTCCTTCCTATGAAAGCACATAACATTAAACTAATGACACAATCAAAAGTTAAGGCAGGCCATGTAAAATTCTCCCTAACCAATATTTATAAGCTTTGTCTAATGTCTCTGTAGCTCAGTTTGGAATCTGTTTTGATGGCAACACTTTTTTCCCTGTTTAAAAAAAAAGCACGGGAGAAAGGCATTCTGGTTTAGAAAGAAAGATAATACGTTTTCTTCCTCAATTCATTCCCTAGAGCCAAAGACCCTAGGTTTACTCCAATCAGAATTTTTTCTAACTGTCCCTCTTTGATGTAGTTGCTATATTTTATATGACTATAGGATGTTATCTCTCCAGGGACTGACTAGATCAATATCCCTTTTTTTCTTTCTATTCTTTTCTTTCTTTTTTTTTCTTTTAGAAGTTTTGTTGTTATCACCAGGCTGGAGTGCAATGGCACAATATCGGCTCACTACAACCTCCCCCTCCATGGTTCAAGTGATTCTCCTGCCTCAGCCTCCTGAGTAGCTGGAATTAGAAACATGTGCCACCACACCTGGCTAATTTTTATATTTTTTAGTAGAGACAGGGTTTCACCACATTGGCAAGGCTGGTTTCAAACTCCTGACCTCAGATGATCCACCCACCTCAGCCTCCCAAAGTGTAGGGATTACAAACATGAGCCACCGCGCCTGGTCTCACTACCCCTTTTTCTATATTACAGTATGAACTATTAATTACAAAAAAAAATATGGCATGACATATAGAGAGAAGAATGGTAGCTCCTCATATTAGAAAGCAGAAAACCAACAGATAAAACATAGACATATCTAGGTCCATTAAGAAATAAGACTGGGAATTTTACCTTTAGATATACTCTTAGCTGAGTATTCTAGAGAATCAGGAAAAAGTTCAGGGTGATATTATGCACCAGTGTATAAAACTACCCTTATGGATTGCTTGGTAAACTAGAAAAAATAAAGCAAAAAGCTTTACTCATAATCTAAGGACTATCACTCTAGATCTGACAAACGAGAGAGGGTTCTGGTCTGGTTTACATTAAGTAACCTCAACCAGTTTCTCAACATGGTACACACCAACAGCAGAATGTGAAAATGGAGTATTCCATATAAGAACCTGGTTTGGGAGGAAATACGGGGAAACAGGAACAGGGGGCTGTGGAGAGGGAAGCAGGCAAGAAAGAAGGCAATACGTGTGTGTTCTGTTAAGTCAGTAACCATGTGGGCCACTGGAGCCAGATCCTACCAGAGCCTTTGGAAGAGCACAAAGAAGCCCTCTCAGAACTGACAAGTGGAAAAGGAAGCATTCATCTTTGGCTCTTATTTCCTACTTTTTGAAATTTGTCTCAGAGAGTGTTAGCCTCTTCACAGTTCTGAGTTGTGACTCAGATTTGGCACCTAAGAGACCCAAGGAAAGATAGCAAGACTCCTGAGTGACATGAGAAGCTATCATAGCCAAGTGAGCGAGGGTTCACACAGAACTTCCCCTTCAGCTGGAATCAGAGTGAGGGCGCCTGAACGGGCAACAGGGGTATCCAATAGGATCAGGATCAAGTTTGATCCACAAACTTGTAGGTTCAATTGAGTCATATCAGATCACTCCCCAATCCATGTAAATAGGCAGAAAAACACTGTAGGGTGACTATGATTCACAAGTATTTATTGCATATTTTCAAATAGCTAGAAAAGAGGATTTTGAAAGCCCCAACATTCAGAAATGATGAAGTTTTGAGATACTGAATATGCTAATTACCCTGATTTGATCACTACACATAGTATCCATGTCTTGAAATATAACACTGTACCCCATAAATATGCATCATTACCATGTGTCACTTAAAATAATAATTAATAATTTAAAGTGAGCCATCTGAGCTTGAAAAGAAGAAGAACAGCATATCATCATGAAGATTCAGATGAACCTATCATCCAATAAATTCTACAATGAAACCTAAAAGAAAACTTAGGGAAATATTTGGCATTTTCCAAAGAATCCAAATACCTGTCTCTATGAAAGTTTTCTCTCTTTAGTATTTTGTCTCCAGTTTAACAATGTGCCACTATAAGGAAAAACAATAGGTGTTTGATGGTGAAGAAAGACTGTAAGGCAACTGAAAATGCTCCAGCAAAATGTATATATGCAAACAGACAGGAAAAAAGAAAACCTGACATAGCATCAGACTGGATTCATAGCAGAGAGGATAAATGAAAAAGCTCTTCCGGAAAACAAGCAAAAATGTGAAAGAAATGTAAAAGAAGGAAGTGAGTGGAAGTGCTGTCTGTAACACAATCCCCACTGCTGTGAGTAACTCAGGAGCCATGTAGCCCCAGTGGTAGCATAGCCACAAGATGAAAACAGCCTGGATTTCTGAGTCACTATTGGAAAGTGAAACACCTAGAATTGCTTAGATAAAACTCATGCAATTTGAGGTGTTGCTGTGCCACAACTGTAAGAGGAATCCTCAGATGTGTTAAGCTACAGAGCTTTTATCTTTTCTTTCTTCTGTCTACATATTACTTCATAATAGCTTATTCTATTCTGATTAATAAAAAAAAAAATAGAAAACTAAGGGTTACCCTTTACCAATTCACAAATACCTTTCTTAACTCAATATTTGACTCTCAAAGATTATATTTGTTACAGAACACTTACTAAAGATGAAGAAAATTTCAATTATATATGTATGTATCAGAATTTTTTACTTCATTTCTGGAAAGCTATATTAATGATGACAATAGATGGAAATTGTTTCTAAGCACCTCAGTTTTAATAAGCATTGTCAGATTACTCTCACAATTCAAACACATGCTGTTTAAATGAATGTAGTTACAAGAAATGGTAAAAAATTCTGAGAGACTACTGAATGAAAATCAAAGATGAACAACATTAGATAAGAGAAAAAACAATTACAGATTGTTAAAAGGCACAATTGATAATGGAGTTAAGAGTCATAAATCATTATGTAACATAATACTGAATCAAAATAGAAAAAGCTCTTAGAAAATGGAATATTACTTCAATACAACTTTCTTAGTTTTAGACAGATCGAGTAACTCAAAATAAAGTTATAGGGGTTTATAAGTAATTTAATTAAAATGCTGAAATACATAAATAAAATATATTTTAAAATAACCAAATATTAATAAATGTTAAATACATATATAACACTGAGAGCTTTTTCTTAGAAAACAAAATTACTATCGATGTTAATCCTGAAGGATTCATTACATGCACTTAGTTAAGCAGTCTTAAACATGGAAGTAAACAGGGACAAGGTAAAAAGAACACTTTTTGAGAGATATGAGCTGACTTTTATTTAAGTCTTTTAATAGTTTTTTTTTTCTTAATATGATTCCAGATTCCTGCAAGTGACTTGTTATAATGAGTACTTCTTGAAGCACCTGGCCAAGATGTAAGGAATCTCTTCAGCTCATGCATCAGGCTGAGCTAGAAGGGATCTGAAAAATAAGGCTTGGTTGTACAACATTCAGAAGCAGTAGAAGAATGCTTCATCTAAAAATATCCTTCCAGGATTAAATGTACACATCAAAAGTAATATATATTGAGTTTCATGCCTGTGGTTACAGTTACATCTTATGTACCCCCGTACATATATTATTTTCTCATTGATTATCCTCTCCTTTAAAATGTTGTTCTGCTACCATCTGCATCTGAGCAGAAAACTAACTCAGAAAGCCTTCTTGGAAACAGGCTTTTCTGAAGGCTGTTTCAGAATGAAGCAGGCTCTGGCCAATGATTTTCAGGAAATTTGAGACTTAAGAGGGTGCTCAGAAGAAACCCAAAAAAGTGCTAACTTGTCTGTGAAGCCAGAATTGTGATCAATGTCAGTGAGGAAATCAGAGGGCTGGGATCTCACCTATTTCAGCTTCAGTAGTGTCAGGAGTCTCTGAACAACATATGATGATAGAGGATAGGGAAAATGGACTGGGGTCAGGGTGCTTACAGAGATGGGGGGAATAGCACATGTGGAATCAGGGCCACTCTAGGCTGGGATATAGTACTTACAAATAACAGTTATTAACTGCAAGAAATGACAGCAGAAGTGTACATGAGTTTGTCAGTAAACTCAGATCAAAGATGGAAGTGCTAAAATGAGAGGTAGGATGTTGATCTAGAGGGCATCGTGCAGACAACATCTTGTTAAAACAGGGCCTACTTTTAGGACTAAATGTTGCCAACAGCTTCATACTTCCTACCACCATTTGAGATATGAAATTACAGACTTGGGGGTTGATATCATATGAAAATTCTTATTTTTCTAAAGTAATATTAATTAGCATATGATAAAATAAGCATATTGATGGAAATGCAATTATTTGGGTAATTGTGTAGGAGCTCCTAATAGCTAATATCTATATACGCTATTACTCAAACAAATAGTAATATACATTATTATTAGGTTAGTTAGTGCAAACATAATTGTAGTTTTTGCATTATTGAGTTATTTGATATTCAAATACATTCTTAAATAAATGTGGTTATGTTGTACATCATTTTAATAGACATTTCTCAGTATATGTCTTTTTGCTAATGACGTATTACTTGCTGTTTGTTTTGTGTTGATTTTAGACTATGGAAATTATGTCAGACAAAATGCAAATTTTAGCAATTTGTTTTTATTTGAGTTCAAAGTAGGTCGTAAAGCAGTGGAGACAACTCACAACATCAACAACACATTTGGCCCAGGAACTGCTAATGAACGTACAGTGCAGTGATGGTTCAAGAAGTTTTGCAAAGGAGACAAGAGCCTTGAATATGAGGAGCATAGTGACTGGCCACTGGAAGTGGACGATGACCAGTTGAGAGCAATCATCAAAGCTGATCCTCTTACAACTACACAAGAAGTTGCTGAAGAACTCAGTGTCAACAATCCTATGGTAGTTCTGCATTTGAAACAAATTGGAAAGTTAAAATGTTCCATAAGTGGGTGCCCCATGAGCTGACTGAAAATAAAAAAAAAAAAAATCGTTTTGAAGTGTCATCTTCTTTTATTCTACAAAACAACATTGAACGATTTCTTGATCAGATTGTGATGTGTGATGAAAACTGGATTCTATATAACAACCAACAATGATAGCCTCAGTGGTTGGACCAAAAAGAAGCTTCAAAGCACTTCCCAAAGCCAAACATGCACCAAAAAAAGGTCACGGTCACTGTTTGGTGATCTGCTGCTGGTCTGATCCACTACAGCTTTCGGAATCCAGGTGAAGCCATTACATCTGAGAAGCATGCTCAGCAAATAGATGAGATGCACTGAAAACTTTAACACCTGCAGCCAGCATTGGTCAACAGAAAATGTCCAATTCTCCACAACAATGCACGTTCCACAACCAACACTTCAAAAGTTGAATGAATTGGGCTAGAAAGTTTTGCCTCAACCGCCATATTCACCTGACCTCTTGCCAGCCTGCTACCACTTCTTCAAGCATCTCAACAACTTTATGCAGGAGAAAAGCTTCCACACCCAGCAGGATGCAGAAATGCTTTCCAAGAGTTCATCGAATCCTGAAGTATGGATTTTTAGGCTACAAAAGTTAAAAAACTTTTTTCTCATTGGAAAAAAAAAAGTGTTGATTGTAATGATTCCTATTTTGATTCATAAAGATGTGTTTGAGTCTAGTTATAATTATTTAAAATTCATGGTCTGAAACCACAATTAAATCTTGCACCAAACTAATAGTTTTACTGTTGTATCCATTAATCTTGTATATTTACATGTAAACAAGGAAAAAAATTCTAGAGTAGATTTGAAAAGAACCATGGAGATTATTGAACTGAGCAAACAATGTATGAATGTCCCTTAAAAAAACATGCATTCTGTACTGTACCTTTTCACCCTTGTCCAAGGGACTAGCATCTTCCTTCTTTTACTTCTTCAGCTGAGAACCATCTTCTACACAATAAACACAATGATATTTTGAAAATATGGATCATGCCACTCTCCCTCTTAAAACCTTTAATTATTTCTGTGGCCATTTGATTGAAACCAAATGCTGCCATTGTCTTCAAAGCCCTGCAAGACTGCTTCTGGTGCATTAGGTCTCTAAACTCTCTAAGCCAGTTTGCCTTGCTGAGAACACTGCAAGCACATTGCATTTCTTTAGGTTTCTTGGAACTTCAAGCTTCTTTGCAATGTCAGAATATTTGTGCTTACTATACCTCTTCTGTGGCTGTTGAAATTGCAAGTTTCTTTTCATTCTGTTTTATGTTAAACATCCCAAATCCCCAACTGGCTCTCTCCCATCTCCTATGTAGTTTTATCACATTATTCTATTTACAGAGTGCAATAAGTACTTTTATGAACAGTACAAAGTACTTTCCTCACTTATGTGTTTACATGTTTTCAGGCCCTTCCCTCTATTCGAATTTAAACCCCACAGTGTAAGAAATTGTGTCCAACTTGGTCATCACTGCATGCCATTGTGACTAATATTTCAATTACCTATTGTTCCAATTTATCAGTTAATTTAAGTAAATGTTGGTTTTCCTTGAAGAGATCCTCGTACTAATTTTTGAGGCTTTTGGAAACTATTTGTCAAGCAACAGTGCAGTAGTTTAATGTTTTAGTTTCTGCCTGCTAAAAACAGCTTTCTGAAACTCCATAGCAGTATATTTTCTTTTCTTAATTTTTTTTACCCTCTAGTATAATAGAGGTCTGCTCATTTACTGTTTCCTGTTTTCCCAAAGAGATGAACAGCCCATGAAAACTAAGATAAGTCTCTTAGATGCATTTGTCCATCCAGTCTCGTAATAGGCCTATCTTATTTAGGCACTCAATAGAAAATACCTTACCTTGGAATTGAGAGAATTCTTAATAGAGTTTCTATATTAGTCTGAAGTGTTTTGGTAGAAAGTATGAGAAACTTAGCTCAGATAGCTCAAGTAAAATGAATTTATAAACTCACAAAACTTTCTAAAGCTGGCTTAGCATGGCTGGAGCCAGGGACTCAGAATTTTATCAAGAGCTCTATATTTCTCTCTTCAAATGTCATCTTCATTTCCCTTTCTTAATTGGCTTCTCTCTGAGAAGCATTCTTCCGAAAAGTGGAAAGATGCCTATTGACAATACCAAGAGAAGTATATTGGTAACAACTTTTAACCCAGAATGGAATATCTGTTTATTCAAATATCAAGCAGTCTCTCACTGGTGTTTTTTGGTCACATGTCTTGCTTATACCAATCACTGTGCTAGAAGATTGGGTTAGTCTGTTGGACTCCCTAAATAACATCCTATATCTATTGGGGTAAAGCAGACTACCGAATTGGTAATATGGCCAGGATCAAATAACTGAAGAAAAGCAAATTCTCCAAAGAAGTTACACGTCAGAGAACAATTACTTATTCCCATCTCACCTATCTTGCTTCCTGATAATTGAATATTTGGCAATTAATGCTCAAGTATCTATTTTAAAATATTCAAAGTCAGAGAAGTTACTACATCTAGCAGTTGCCTATTTTCTTTTTATATTGTTCTCATTGTTCCTTTACTAATTTTTCTCCATGAGACATTTTCGAGGAGTATGTGTTAACAGTCTAATAAACTTCAGACAGGTTTTCAAACTGGTTTACATTGTCTACTTCGGTTTTGCGATGTAATGAAAGAACGCCCCTTTGCCAACCAGCAATTTTCACACCTTAAGTCCTTAACCCTCCTAGCTGATAATTAATTTCACAGTTACAGCATGGCTCTATCAGCTTTCAATAAAAGAATTTATATAAATCTAACATGAAGTGGGTATACGGTAAGGCAATAGTAATCATTATTTTACAGGTGTTTGTATCTTTTTCTATTTTCCCCAGCCTTGTGAATTTATTTACATGACAATTTGAAAATGATGTTTGGGCCACAATGGCTCCTAGCCCGCTAAATACAAGAGGGGCCTGGGGACTTGCAGAGCTAGTAATGGGAAACCCGACTGAGCCAACATTTTGACACTGGCTCCTTCTCAGGAGAGACAAACAGAGAAGAGGAATTGAAAGGAAGCTGTCACTAGGAAACCAAAAGGAGAAAAGGAAAAAAGAAACCTGCAGAGTACACAAAAGAGAAACCAAAAAAATAAAGGAGCTAATTAACAAAAAGGTGACATCCAAACACTTGCAAACACAAGTGGGAAGAACTATATCAAAGAGTAGGAAGGATTAAATAAGCAGACAAGCTTGGAAAGAACTTTCTACTATTACCAAAAATAAGACTGTCTCATAGATAGCACTGAAAACTGTCAAGGTGAGAATTTAGAAGACACTATACTACAAAACAGCATTAAAATGTTAGCTGTAAAATATGCATTGGTTTCTACAGACCTTTTCTTTAACCTAGACACTTTTTGGTAAGACCCAATTCTTTTTCTATATCGTGTCCTCTATATTAAAATTTCACCTCACACAATTATCAGCCCTAAGGAAATAGCAGTATTAAAGACTTTTAGCTCCGATTGCCTTAGCACAATCCTATTCTACAGAAGTTTCTCCTTAGGGAGACATCATTTGTTGGTGCACTTATGAGTGTCTTCACATTGAATGGTCACTGTACTTCTGCAAGGTTGGCAGGCTTATCACTGTTCCAGAGAAATAAGAGAATCGGAGGCTTTTGGAGGTTAATTAGCTTGTACTTTGTCTTGCAGATTGCAAGTGAAAGGATAGAAACTAAGAGAAGGAAAGTTTCCCTTTATTCTGACAATTTAAAGTGCCCAATTAAGGGACATCCTGCTTTGTAAGGTGGTGAAACTTCCCTCTCTGAAGATGTTGGATGACAAAGCCTTGTCAGTGGTACTTTTGAGTAAATTTCTGTATTTGTTAGGTTGCTGCAACAACTAATCTCTGAGGCTCTTCTAAACAGAAGTGTTTTTTTTTTTTATTTCATAACACACAACAATTAATTACTGTTATTTTTACTTTTCATTTCCAAGCCTATTGTTCATTTAATAAGGGGGAAAAGATACACTTGTTCTTCCTCCTAACTTACCCTTAAAATCAAGGAGCAGTTCAACCTAACAACTAAAAACTAATCATATCAAAGGCAGAACAGAGTAAAATTACTGAAAGTAATTATTATTATTATTATGTAAACATTATTATATATTATTATAGTGTGAACCTATTTCAAGTATGCTGGTATTTTATTCACCTTGTCAGTGTTTGGAATGCATTGACAATGCCTTCTTTTGGTCTGTGCTATAATTATAAAAATCAAACATCCTGCTCTGTGGCAGACACTATTCTGAGGGCATTTCCTATGTTAATTATTTATTCATCTTAACCTAATTATGCCAATTGCATTATTATCCCCATGACTAAGTACCATAGATAAGGTGGCTTATAAATAACAAAAATATATTCCTCACAGATTTGGAGACTGGAATTCCAAGATAAGAGTGCCGGCTTGGTCAGGTTTGGGTGGGGAGTCTCTTCCCTGTGGCAAGTGGCCATCTTTTCGTTGTGTTCTCACTTAACAGAAAACAGTGAACAAGCCTTCTGAGATTTCTTTTCTAAGGGTGCTAATTCCATTCATGAGGGCTCCACACTCATGATCTAATCACCTTCCAAAAGTCTACCGAATACCACCTGGTTGGCAATTAGATTCTGTGAATTTCGGAGGATGCAAATATTAAGCCCACAGCAGCCAGTTTCTGTGAAGACTCTATACTCAACTAAGACACCAGGGTTTTTAAAACATCATCAGGCATCAAAAAGTCACTTGTAGAGCTTCCTCAAAATTCAAAGTGCTGGACCCCAACCCCAGAGTACAGATTTAGTAGGCTCTAGAAGGAAATCAAGCAGTGTTGCTGCCACTGATCCAGGGACCACGCTTGAACATCTACTGCCTTAAGATACTGCCTCTTTTACTTCATTTCTTTCATAATCCCTTAAAGGGTAAAAAGGAGCCACTAGTTGCAAAAAAGACTGAAACTACAGAGAAAAGGTCTGCAGTAGCAGGGCGACAATTAAATACTGAACTAAGCTTCCACCAGAAGTTCTAAAATTATTTTGCTTAAAAGGGTTAAGACTGGTCTTCAAAAATGTAATAGATTTTCACCTATGTGAAAATCACCTATGTGTCCTGGAGCACTATACCCAGAGGAATGTGATGGATTGACTGGATGAGTATTTGAAATTTCCTTGTACTGCATAGAACTGGAGTGAAACCATAGCCTGAGGCTTGATAAAACAAATATTTTCCACAAAGCATTCTGATTGGGAACAAACTGAATCCTTGAGAGAGAGCCAAGGGTCAAAAATCAGGAAGTCAGGCTCAGCTATTAATTTCAAAGGCAAGCCACAGTTTAAAATGCGTGATAAGGTTGGGCTTGGTGGCTCACGCCTGTAATCTCCGCACTTCGGGAGACTGAGGCAGGCGGATCATGAGGTAAGGAGATCGAGACCATCCTGACCAGCATGGTGAGACCCCATCTCTACTAAAAATACAAAAATCAGCTGGGTATACATGTGCGCACCTGTAATCCCAGCTACTCGGGAGACTGAGGCAGGAGAATTGCTTGAACCTAGGAGGCGGAGGTTGCGGTGAGCCGAGATTGCACCATTGCACTCCGGCCTGGCTACAGAGTGAGACTCTGTCCCTCCCACCCCCCAAAAAAGGTGATACATTCTTATGTTCAGAAACATATAAAATTAAAATAACAGAGTGTAAGTTAAGCAAAAGTGGGAGATAATTGCTATGAAAAGGGGTGAAAACGATGCTATTTATTTTAGTCCAGTGGGCAGGTCCGGGGTGAGGTTCATGCTTCTTGTCATAGTTATTTCATACCGTGTCACAATACACAAGGCAACCCACTGGTGTTGTACCGGAACGAGGGAGACCAGAACAGATTCCTCAGAGAGAAAGTTGTTTTAATTTAATCCAACTGGAAAAACAAAACAAAACAAAACAAAAAAACTAAAATAATAAATTTTAGACCTTGCCACTGAAATTTACCACATTTAAAGCACATCCAAGCTGCTTTTCTTCTTTGCTGTTCATATAGCTTAGCATATTCATTCTATCACTCCTAGATCCTTAGATTGCAAGCTTGTCAGAGCACTGCAGGATTAAGAGTAACAGGAGCTACAGGCTCACAAACAGGCAGGTGGACTAGGAACACCTATCTTTTCAAAGAACCTTGAATTTGACAAAAATGTAAACACATCGTGACTTCCTGTGGAGTATTAGAAAAAGGTTAGTAAAATTAAAGTGAACCAAACCAGTCCTCTAACTTCTGTGTTATATTTGACAGTTAAATAAATAGATTAGTCTTAAAATATATAACTTATATATACTCACACACATACATTAATGAATATCTATAAATGGGTACAATATGAAAGACATCAGAAATTTTCAACTTGTGTGCAATCAATTGAACATATATTTTGTTGACAGAATAATAGAAATATCAAAGTCATAGAAAATTTGTTTTTCTTCTTTTTTGAGACAGAGTCTCGCTTTGTTACCCAGGCTGGAGTGCAGTAGTGCGATCTTGCCTCACTGCAACCTCCACCTCCCAGGTTCAGATGATTCTCATGCCTCAGCCTCCTAAGTAGCTGGGACTAAAGGTGTACACCACCACACTAGGCTAATTTTTGTATTTTTAGTAGAGATGGGGTTTCACCATGTTGTCCAGGCTGGTCTCAAACTACTAGCCTCAAGTGATTTGCCCACCTTTACCTCCCAAAATGCTGAGATTATGTTCGTGAGCCATCACACCCAACCAGAAAATAAAATACTGTCCAAGAGGAAAAATTACATTCACAAATAAGCCTGGGGTTTTCTTTTCTAAAGACACTTGAAGAAAAAGTACAAGTTTTATTTACTGGGATTGCATTTATAGTGTGATATGTTTTATAATAGATCTCTTCAGAGGACGCTTAAAAGTAGACAAGGAACACCTAAGTCAGGAGGGAATGCGGAAAGCTTCTTAGAAGACATGACACTTGTCAGCAGGCCTAGAAGGAAAAGAGGAAAAGTCACTTCAGACAGAGGGGGCAGCTTTAAGACATAGAGCCTGACAAAACTTGGCCGGTCTTCACGTTGTGCAAGAAGCTGTGGACCATGGAGCATGAAACTGTGCTCCATAAACTTAGAATCTCATATTCAAGTTAATAAAAACAAAGGTGACTGTCTTTTTAGTTAACTACATTTTTAATTTCAATGAATTTACATCCCTTTCCTATGCAAATGTGGACCAGATATACTCTGGAGGAGCTGTCGTGTGAAACGTTTCTAAGATTTATCAGATCTTTGTGAAAAATTCCTTTTTGTTTTTTCCATTTTCTTCTTGAGCATCTCTCAGTTCCAGTTACTACAAACGACACCCCAGGGAGAACTTGCACTAGACAATCCCCTGGAAAGGTGAGTGCTCTGAACCTGAGCAGAGGGCCTAGAAGGAGCACTGGGCTCGGCATTAGAATGGCTGGATTCGAGTCTGCAAATAAACTGCCAATATCAAATGCAAGGCTCTAGACTTCTTTTTACTGAACGGTTTCATCACTAAAAGCCAGGCAATTTCTAAAGTCTTTTCGAATGATTGTCGCACTAGAAAATCCTCTACTTTGCTATGCAATCATTTCCAGGCATTTTAAGTCTTCCTTACTGAATAGTCGACAAGGTTTATATTAACATCAAATTTGCTATTGAACTTAAAGGACACTTTTATTGTGGTGGTATTTAAATACCTTTTGAAAGGTGTCACTCTAATTTATGATTTTTTTCAGACATTAATCAATTTTATATAATATGTCTAACAAATTTGGCCAGTTTTTAGCTTTTGAGCACAATTATAATACCAGGTACAACACTACTATTGGCTGTTCTCAAGCACAATTTTAAATGAGATGTCACATTGAAGTAATGTTATGCCTCTGGGAAGAAGAACCTATTTTAATAACGAAATAGAATAAAAAGTCATTCACAGTGAGAAGAATGCCATCTTATTCTAATATCTTAGACACTTTTTATTTTCAATGCTTTACTTACAGCACGCACTGGGGAAATAACCTAACTCCTGTACCCCTCATGCAAGGATCTATAAATCGGCACAATATATGACCAACAGCATACACAATTTCAAGCCAAACAAGAGTGATGATTAAGTGGCTGGTGCACCTTTTCATTCAAAGCAGGATTTTTTAACCTCAGTACTACTGACATCTAGAGCAAGATAATGCTTTCTTGGCAGGGGGACAGATAGGGGACTTTATTGTCTCTATCTTCTATGTGCTAGTAGCACCTCCCCTGCCATGAATACCAAAAATGTCTCCAGACATTGCCCAATGACTCCTGGGAAACAAAACTGCCTTTAGTTGACAACCACTGATTCAAAGTATGTACATTACATCTAGCTCATATAACATCTGTCTCTCTCTCTCTCTCTCTCTCTCTCTTTCTCTCTCTCTCTCTCTCTCTCACACACACACACTCTCTCTCTGTCTCTCTCTCTCTCCTCTCTAGTATGCGTGTTTAGAAAACATGCATATTTTATTATAGATTCTTATAAATATTTTTACTGGTTGTTTTTAATATAGAGAAGGTGGTCTCACTATGCTGCCCAGGCTGGTCTCAAACTCCTAAGCTCAGGCAATCCACTTGTTTTGGCATCTCAACATGATGAGACGACAGGCATGAGCCACTGTGCCCAGCCTACTGTATTTTATTAGTTAAAATCTATCTGGCTGGGCACGGTGGCTCACACCTGACATCTCAGCACTTTGGGAGGCCAAGGAGGGTGGATCACCTGAGATCAGGAGTTCGAGACCAGCTGGGTCAACATGGCGAAGCCCTGTTTCTACTACAAATACGAAAAAATAGCTGGGTATCATGGTGGATGCCTGTAATCCCAGCTACTCAGGAGGCTGAGGCAGCAGTTGCAGTGAACCAAGAACGTGCCTCTGCGCTCCAGCCTGGGCAACAAGAGTGGAACTGCATCTCAAAAAAAAAAAAAAAAAAAAAGAGAAAAAAAATCTTCTATCTGAGGACACATTTCCACATTACAGTCACAAAATATTTGCATGATAGAGATGAAAGAAGATTGTATTGATTATTTCTTTCCACTCAACCACATTGAATGCAGATGTTAAGATAAAGCTGCCTTTCTCAGGTGTCCTTCCAACCTCTGAACTCATTCAGTGATGGGGGATTTGGCAAGAGCTCTGTCTTCTGTGGAGCTAAGATATGTTTACACATCACTTCAAATGAGAACCTCTGGAGGTGTATTATGACCTGCCACTACCACTTTTTAAACATTTTCACCTTTGTGTTCTGTTTTCAGCTGTGCCTGTCAGAGTAGTTCAACTCTCCACCAAAAACAAAACACAGGACTTCACCCTTGATGATTGCAGTTTTTCTTAACTGCTTTAATTGACTTCCTTCTCTTCTTATTCATCTACATATATGTCCACTTTATCTTTCCCTAATGATAACATTTTCATCTCTTCTCAAAAGCTCCTGAAGGTTTCCCTCCCTCTTCAAAGAGAATCTTGAACTTTAATGCACGGGTAATCTGAGAGAGGCTTCTATGAGTCCAGTAGGGCCCAACTATATGGTTTCCAACTCTCCAGCCCATTTCATAAGGCCGGTGCCCTTCCTTCTTTCCCTCTTTTCTTAACATTTGTTTACCCCCTTTGTCTTGGTCACTCTGACTCCTCTACTGTGACATCCATTCTGATGCTCAGTCTATCCTTACAAATTATGCTGACCAGAAATGTAAACCCAACTACCTCATAAATATTTTCAGTACTACTGTCCGTTATGTCTCTCCCCATTTCTCATTCTTCTCCAGCATCCATTGTAACTTTATGCCTTCATTTTCCTTATGTGGAATTCTCGTTCCTCACATTCCCTCCCCACTTGCATTTTCCTCTGCACAGCTGGTACACAATAGGTGCAGAATCACCACCACTTGATTTAAGTAACCATACTATTTCAATGTAAGTCACAGAGAACAGCACTGGTTTTTCTCCAGGACCAGAAGTGGAAAATTACAACTTGAACACAGTTATTTTTAAGGCCTCTTTGAGAAAGTGTTGCAATGAATTATGTTCATTCATGTGTACAAACTTACATAGCTGTTACTTTATCAACATAAGCGTATGCTGAAACATAGATTGCACTGTTTATTTATATGCACATTTGTTTGGGGCTTTTGATAGAATGACATTATGCAGTTCAGCCATTAGCTTGCTATATGACCTTGTTCAAGTCCTTTAAACTATCTGGACTGTCATTTGTTTATTTGTGGCAGAAAACGTGATTATGAGATTCCTGGAACAACTTTAAACTAGGAAATTGTACTTGTTCAGTAAGCAGTGATTGCCTTCTATCCATCCTTTCCCTTCTTTCTGGAAAGTAGAATTTTAGGATCGTTTAAGTATTGACTCCTTACCTCTGTAACAGAGATGCCATGGGCCAGTCTCAGCTTAGCAGTGTATACTGACTGCTCTAAGCAATTATAATGCTCAAGTTTTCTTTATGTATCCATCAATAGGCATATAACCCTGGGAGGAAGTCTGCTGAGAGGCTTCTAATACAGTTAAATCATTTCTGAAATAAAATCCCACAAGAAAGAATAGTCTTTTTTTCCTCCCATGAATATCTCACTTTTAGACTGAGTGCTCAGATCATTGGTGGCTTTCCTAAGACAGTGAGGAGAACTTGTATACGGGAAAATACATCACACATCACTGATGGCAGAGAGTAGCAAAGGGCGGAAGTTGACACAAATGAGCTGCTGCATCAATACACAGTGAAAGCTGCCTGTGGCTGGTGCTGCTGGTTCTCTCTCCCATCTTAGTATCCACTGCCCCCTCTTCCGTTTAGTAATAAATTTCACTTCCATTTTATTAGGCCAACGATTTTCTCATCTAGACGTGGCCTTGAGAATAAGTCCTTGGAAATAGAATGTGAACAGAACTGGCACGATCGTCAACTTTCATATTACCTCCTCTTTAAAAGGAAATTGCCTGTTTTGTACTTCCTGATACTTTCACCTATGAGCTGGAACGTATATATTTAGCTAGTAAGCCATAAATGAGCAGGAGAATGAAGATAACCTCATAGGATCTTGGAGTATCAAAACAGAAAGAATTTTGGGGGGAATGACTTCATAGAGCAGAGCCACTTTTTTTGTTGTTTTGGTTTGAAATGCAGTCTCACTCTGTCACCCAGGCTGGAGTACAATGGTGCAGTCTCAGCTCACTCTAACCTCCACTTCCTGGGTTCAAGTGATTCTCCGGCCTCAGCCTCCTGTGTAGCTGGGACTACAGGCATGTGCTACCACGCCTGTCTAATTTTTATATTTTTAGTAGAGATAAAAATATAAAAATTTTATATTTTTACTATGTTGGCTAGGCTAATTTCAAACCCCTGACCTCATGATCCACCTGCGTTGGCCTCCCAAAGTGCTGAGATTGCAGGCATAAGTCACTGCACCCGGCTGAAACAAATCCATTTACCTGCTCTCAAAGGCCCATTGAAAAGAAGCTTTCTTACTTTGTTTAACCACTATATTTTTTAGTATTATTTTCCCAACAGCTTTATCTTTGCTTATGAAATATGCCATGCTTCAATTGGATTTCTTGATTAGTGAGGTAATATATTTTCCTTTTGTTTAAGTCAATTTGAGTAGTGAACTTCTGTTGCAAGTTGCCAAAATCTTTCTAAATGGTACAGCCAAATTTCACATCTGTGGCCTGTGTGTGAACAAAGCAAAAAAAAGCTTTATCAAAACAACTAGTGGAAGCGGCTGTCCAAAAGGCATTTCAAGGTGGATTTAACCCAAATATGCTCAAGAATTGAAAATTTTAAAAAATCACTGGGCTCGCATTTTGGGATTTTTCAACTGTTTGTATGCCTTCTTGAATAATGGAAATCGAAATGAGTATCTGTAAATGTAGTAGAAAATCTAGGAAGAATTTAGAAACACTTAAACAATTCTTCAAAGGGGAAAGTGCTGTGGGAAAGTTATTATGATCCAGAATTGAATATCCAGGGAGATTATAGGAGTCTTTTGAATCACTGATGAGATAACACAATAAGACACATGAAGGAACCAGACTAAAATTGTCAAGATAAAAGGTAACTGGCCCTTTCTAGTGATAGAGGTAACTAGCCAGGTACAGTCACCTAGTGTGATGGGGAAAAAATCTCAGAAGTTCCCTTTCATCATCTGAAAAATGAGATGGCTTCTAAGATGCTTTCTTGCTGTGATTGTCTAGTGCTTTATCCAAGTGCGAGAGGCTTCCTCGCTCAACTTGTGCTGTTCCTTCAGCAAACAAAAACATCAACATTGATTACACACAGAGTAGATAATATCTGTGAAAAAGGAATTTTCAGAAGTAAGCTAATCTGCCCATGTGGCATACACTGAGATAGTTACAGATATACTACATATGGAGAAAAAGAATTCCATTAAGAGCAGAGCTATGAATGAGTGATGATGTAATTATTAAGTATCCTTACAGATCCCATGAACCAGGCGTCCCCAAACTTTTATGCAGGGGGCCAGTTCACTGTCCCTCAGACCGTTGGAGGGCCGCCACATACTGTGCTCCTCTCACTGACCACCAATGAAAGAGGTGCCCTTCCTGAAGTGCGGCGTGGGGCCGGATAAATGGCCTCAGGGGGCCGCAGGCAGCCAGCGGGCCGTAGTTTGGGGATGCCTGCCATGAACAATATTACTTGAAGAAAAGAAAATTCCTGATTATCAGCTGAACCAATGTTGGAAAACTGAGACATAAATGATGTTGCACTGAGAAAACACTACCCTACTCTCCCCACACAAGCAACAAAATTCTGCTCAAAATGCCTACAGTCTAACTTCCTAATCTGGTGAGTCATACAATTCCAAAAAGAGAAGATCAACTCATTTTTGCGTTAGTTTTCTACTTAAACATTTGGGAAGCAATAATGCATACAACATTTCAAATCCAAAAACTCTGAGCATTATCATATACCCTCATTCAAATTTTTGAATATTGAAAACGGCAAATATCAGAATGCCAGGTATGTTCCAGATACATCCCTTTGTTTTACATGTATTATCTAATGTCACTGATTTCAAGGTAATTTGGTAATTGCTGTTAAGACAGTTATTGCAATCTTTATTTTATGCATTCTTATTATTTTGAGATAGTCTTACTCTATCACTTGGGCTGGAGTGCAATGGCACGATGTTGACTCACCACAGCCTTAACCTCCCTCCTGAGCTCAAATGATCCTCCCACCTCAGTCTACCAAGTAGCTGGGACTGCAAGCACATACCTCCACATCTGGCTATTTTTTATTTTTAGTTTTTGTGGAGACTTAATCTCACCGTTTCCCAAGCTAGTCTCGAATGCATGAGTTCAAGAGATTCTCCTGCCTCAGCCAAGTGCTGGGATTCACATGCATGAGCCACCATGCCCAGCCTAACACCACAGTTAATATCCTTATTTAATATATGAAGGAAATGACTTCCAAACAGCTTGAAAAATCTGCCTAAAATGATAGAGGATACAAGTGATGATTTAGAAGTCAAATCCAGATGAACTATCCTCAAAGCACTGGCTTTTAACTTGAGCCTATCAGGTAATGGCGTATTATGCACTAATTATTAAATGTCAGCATCAAACCAGGGGATACAATATTACTATGTGAGCATTTACTTATGTTAAAAAAGAAGAGAAAAATAATATCACCTTATGCTTAACAGCTCTGTAACAAATGGATTACTAAAGTAAGGTGAAAATAAATAGTACAAAATATTAACAGCAGTTGTGTTAAAATATTATGGATTATTTCCTATATATTACTCTGATTTTCCACAATAAGCATATACTAACTTTTGTATTTCAAAACAAACCTAAATGCCACAAATTATAAATTGTTGCTGAGTAAAAAAAATATATGAACCACACAAATATGACCCATCTCATGGAGAAAATATAATAGAGTGGAAAACAGTGATTGTTAAACTTCTAAGAATTAATAAACATAACCGTTAGGAAGGGGAATAGTGAGACAAAATTAGGACAAATTGAAAAGAAAAGAACAAAATCAGAGTTACGCAACAGACCTCATTAGTTTGTTTTTGTTTTGTTTTTATAAAGAAACTATGAACTTTAGGCAAGAGGAAAGGTCAGAAAATTTGTTGATATGTGAAAATAAGTAAAGAAATGGATGATCAGAGAGGGAAGAGTAAGCCACCAATAAAAACTGTAGTATAATAAATGAGATTATCCTAATCATCTCTCTTCTGACATGTATTAGAATTTTTTAAATTTTTATTTCAATAGTTCAGGGGTACAGGTGGTTTTGATTACACAAATAAGTTCTTTAGTGGTGATTTCTGATATTGTAGTGTACTCCCCATCCAAGCAGTGTATACTATACCCAAAAGGTAGTCTTTTATCCCTCATTCCCCTCCCATATTTTCCCAATGAGTCTCCAAAGGCGGTTATTGAAATGTATTAGAATTTAACAAACCCCAGCCAGACGCAGTGGCTCACACCTGTAATCCCAACACTTTGGGAGGCCAAGACGGGTGGATCACTTGAGCCCAAGACTTTAAGACCAACCTGGGCAACATGGTGAAACCCCATCTCTACTAAAAATACAAAAATTAGCCCAGGGTGGTGTTGAGCACCTGTAATCCCAGCTACTCTAGAGGCTGAAGCAGGAGGATCACTTAAACCCAGGAGGCAGAGGTTGCATGAGCTGAGACCATACCACTGCATTCCAGCCTGGGCAACAGAGTGAGACTCTGCCAAAATTAATAATAATAACAATAATAATAATAATTAACAAACCCCATCATCAGATTTGTATGTCTGAAAAGATATTAACTGAGGCAAAGTACTGAAGCATACCTGCTAGAATCAACCAATACCATTCTCTCAGACTTTGCTGTGCCATCCTTGAAGGATAAGAAATACCAAACCCAAGAGTAGCCTCACCAGAGGAGAGAGTCTTATAGAATACCCTCCATTACATTAAGTTGGAATCACAGGAATGAGCAAATTAAATATGACTTACCTTTCTCTCTAAAAATTAAGCAATGAAAAGAATATTTGGTTCTGCTTCTAGCACGAGAAAGAAGTAAAAGAACAAAATATTCTTGAGAAGTTTTGCCAGCATTTGATTTTTCTTGGTTTATATGTAATCTGGATGGGCCAGAGAATTTCAAATCATAAACTTAATTTTAGGTAGTCCCAAAATGGCAGTTTCCCCTGACATCTAGCAAAATTAAACACTTATCTCTTTGAAAAAAGGCATATTAATTCCAGGCCTCGGGAAAGTGGCACAGATTTGAAAGAAAGGGATCAGCACCCAAAGATAACCAGCCACACAATGAAATAAGAAAATAGGAGTGAGATCTGGGAGAAAAATAAAGAGTAAAGAAAAAGGCGTACACTGAATTTAAAATATTGAAAACATTGTATCTATATTATAAAACAAAAGAAAACATACCAACTATATAAGCAAGAAATAAGATTGAACATACAAGCAGGGAGAGGAAAATATGAGGTGGTATAGAAAATAAAAATTCTAGAAATGAAAAAAAGTCAAATTTAATAACTCAATGAACATGTTTGATGCTAAATTAAACAAAGAAGAAAAGGCAATTAGTGAACTGGAATTTGTAAGTCAAGAATTCAGTTCAGAAAGACAAGACATAGTAAACATAAAGAGAAGTTAAGAGATATAGAAAATAGAGTAAAAGAAGTTGAATATTCCTAGAAGAAAAAGAGGGGGTAAAGATAAGTTCAGAGAAATATTGAAAAGATTGTATTTGAAGATTTTGCAGACCTTAAAGTCATTGATTATCAGTTTTAAAATCCACAAAGTTTTCCAAGAAGGATAACTCAAAATGAATCCACAATCTGATATATCATAATAAGCCAGAATAAAAAGCAAAAAAAAATAAAAAATAAAAAATTTTAAGAAAAACAAGAGAAAAATGAAACACTACTTTCAAAGAAACAAAAGTTTGACATCTAACCTCACAACAGGAAAAAGGAAAGCCTGAGAAAGTGGAATGGCAATAGAAAAAATCACAGAAAGCAAAACACAAGTGCCTACTTAGAATTTAATTATCAGCAAAAATATTCTTCAAGAATAAAGGGGAAATAAGGACATTTCAGACATATATGCAAAAAAGTATTTCCCATCCTCAGACCTAAATTAAAAGTAATTCTAAATGCTTCAGTCAGACAGAAAATGACTCCAATAAAAAAAGTTGCAGAACAGAGCGAAGATCAGATAATTAATGCATATAACAATAAACATCAAAAATACATATGTATATATATATTTTAATATAGATCTGGCACATTGGCTCACGCCTGTAATCCCAGAATTTGGGGAATCCAAGGTGGGTGGATCACCTGAGGTCAGAAGTTCGAGATCAACCTGTCCAACAAGGTGAAATCCCATTTCTGATAAAAATTTAAAAATTAGCTGGGCATGGTGGCGTGCACCTGTAATCCCAGCTACTCAGGAGGCTGATGCAGGAGAAACACTTGAACCTGGGAGGCAGCGGTTGCAGTGAGCCAAGACTGCACCATTGCACTCCAGCTGGGCAGAGCAAGACTCTATCTCAAGATGACAATTGAACTATAAATATAGCATAAGAGTCTAAACAACAAAAGAAATACTATATAATTTAGGAGGAGAGTAAAACATTTCAATTCTACAACGTTTTTGTGCTATCCAAAAGGAAAATAACGGCCTTGACTGACCTTAGAATTTGATAAGTTAGGACAAATATTTAATTGTTAGTCATAAAGTCTAACCATAAAGTTGCAGAATTAGAGAACCTCACTACCAAACTACTAAAGAAGAAAATACTGGTTAAAGCCATTCTCAAACAGTTAAATCAGATGAGGGAGAGAGAATGGGGAGAGAGAAGGAGAAACTTAGCATAGACAGGATAATTAGAAACTACAGAACATCCAAATAAATCAATACTTATAACTATAAAAACACAAGCTCCACTGATTAAAGGTCAGAGAATGATGATAGAAAAATGACATACCAAATAAACAAAAACAAAACATTCATCACCTTCAGAACTTCATTAAAGGAAACTAGTTCTTCAGACAGAAGGAAAGATTCCAGATAACAGGTCTGAGAAAGAAAAGAAATAAAAAATGCCAGTAAATTTAAGCAAACATTAAATATACAAAAGAGTAATAAACTGGAAATTAATTAACTAAACAAAGAAACAAAGATAATAATATAAAATAATAGACTGTAGAAATGGTGTTAAATTGTTCCAATCCATGATATTAGGTAGGAGGAGTTGTTCCCATATCTTCTATTTCTTGCATTTTGTGATCCTCATTCTGATAATCCTCTGTTAAATTCCTTTGAAAATCCTGTGTTAAATTCTGCCTTAATATAAATTGCTCCCGTCTTACATTGTTTGTAACTATTTTGAATTCATCTTAATATTGCTCAAAATGCTTAACATTTTTAATTATGAGCAAGTATATCCATATACAAATGACTTCATGTGTATGCACAAATAAATCCTTGATCCAAATATATTTCAGTAGCGTAAACGTGTATCGCTGATGCCTGCTAGAGGCTTTACTGTGATTTCATCAAATAAATTTACACAGCTGAAGCATTTATACTTAAATACATTACCCAAATCTTTTGTTAGCTTATTATGTGCAAAACATAGCAGGCAATAATATAGTATTGATATTGTTTCTGTACAGGGGTTCTAAGAATGAACATATTTTATGGCTTCAAAAAATGCAAATCGGGAAGTATAGAAAAGCTGAAACCTGCTGTACTCTAAGCTCTTTGGAACTCAGAAGAATAAGTTTTAATCTTGGATTTGGTTTCCAATGAGTACTTAGGCTAGCTTTATGTAATGCAATGTCCTTACTTATTTCTAATGGAAATTTAGAAAAATTTCGATTTTGTCTGTATTATGTCTTCATGTTTTTAACTCCTGAACAGAGGCTATAAAGAATGAAAAGAACACTAAAATCTCAAAATCATAACCTGAAGCTCTACCTATAAGTCAAAAGTAATTATTCAAATACTGAATCCCAACTGATGAGGTCATATGGGGTAATACATCTGATTCTTTCAAGCAAATCCTTAAAGAATTCTTAATGAAAATTAACCAAGGAAAGAGTAACTTAAGGATCTCCTGCAGGATTTATTCAAGAATGATTTCCTAGAAGTCTGTAGTCTTTGAAATGAAGAAGCTGACCAAAGAACGGGACCTATTAAAGGTAAAAGTAATTATGGAGGTAAATGACAAAAAGAAACTAAATGATAAGCACCAAACCAGCTGAATACAAAGCAACTGAAGCTTAGAAGAACAAATCATGAAATAAAATTTTCTTTATTCTTCCTAAGAAGTCTTGCCCATATGAACCTCTCTTTGGTACAGTAACTGGAAAGAGTTTTCAGGGGTTTCAAATATTAATTGGGTTATTACTTAGCTCAAATATATATATATAACACAGTACACTTAGCACTACAAGATAATGATTCAAGATGATTCTCCTATGAATAGTTTTCCTTTAAATCAAACCTTTAATACTTCCAATAAGTATTTCATTTATAAATTGCTACTTCTCTAGAAATAACCTATTTTAATACATCTTGAACCTCTTCCAAATTACTTAGTCTATGCTGAGTCATCAGAAAAACCTGTTGAGACATGGAGAGGTTTTGAGTAAGTCAGTGTAGAAAATGAAGTGTTTACTTGATTCTTAAATTTTTATCCCATATTCTACCTTCCATGTATGCCCATAATAGAGAGAATTGCCCGACAAAAAGGAGAGTGACTGCTATCACATATCTCCCTAATCAATATTCTAAATGTTTCAAAATGACATACAGAAAAATAAAAATAAAAAATATTAACATTGATAGTATTACCTTTTAATAATTCATTATCATAGGTATTATTTTAAAATCGGACTCTTACTGGATTCTAATTATATATTCAATCATCTTATCATCTCTCTTCAAATTACTTTTGGAATTTTTTTTTTTGCCATAAATTCTGTCATGCCTTATTCACAATAAGTGATGAAAAATTTATTTCTAGTAAGACTACTTTTGAAATTTCTCCTTTAAATACATGTAGTGACAACTAGGGGATTTGAGTTCATATATGGCTCAAAAGCAAAGAAAATTGAAATTTCTTCAAAGATGCAAAAACCAAAACAATCTAACTTATAAATAAAAATCAATGGACCCTTCTCTAGAGCAAAACATCACAATAACCTTAATATGTATTTGTAATACACAAACCATTAAATGCTTAAAGGAAACAAATGCATTTTGAAATTTTCAAAGTCAAACTATATACCCTTATGTAATGGTTCAGAAATTCTAGATTCTAAAAATTAGTTTTCTTCCTCACATTTCAGGCTCTAAGCTCCCACATGTGGTCCTGATGGTGTTGTCTATGACATTGCTGATTATTCCATTGGTAACTGGGTAACAGCTAAATGCTAAATATGACATTAACTGTCCCTAGGAATTCAGTAGCAACAATGATACTCAAGCTAAATCTTAAGATTTATGTTCCTGTCTTTTGAGGAATGAACCTACGCAATGTTCACATCAAGAGCAAAAACAGTCATAATTATTACAACTATCATTTGTTAAGCCTTAACAATATACCAAATAATGTCATCAACTCTTCACAAACTTACTCCAATTTAATATTTTTCTTTCTTCCTTCCTTCTTTTCATCCTCCTTCTTTCTTTTTTCCTCCTTTTCTATCTTTCTTTTTTCCACAACATGAATCTCAGACTGTTAATCTAGAGGTCAATAAGAGCTCTCATGAAATTTATAGTCTTTTGTAAAGAGTGGGATATGGCAACAAACAATAATCAGTACACGTATAAGAATGATGATTTCAGAGAGCGCAAAGGGCTTCTAAATCGATACAAGTTGGAAATGTGAAATTTGCTAGCAATCATATATTTGTGAAGGTGTATATAAGGGTGGGCTAGTTCTTAATATAAGCTTGCCAAGGAATGTCTTTCTGAGAGTAAATTATCTGAAGTGCATCCTGTATCTGTCAAAGAACAAAGGCACCTGGAGAAAGATATGTTTAATAAGAAGGAACAGCAAATGAGAAGCTTCAAGACGAGAATGAGCCTAACATGTTTGGAGGAAGCAATATCAATGTGACAAGATCAATATATTGGGAGCGATACTTAGGAGATGTATTGTAGAATTTTGATGACCCTAGAATGACATTTACATATCACTTCCAAATTGATATGTAAATCTTTTAAGTCAAAGTTATTATGGTTACTTCTACACTTAATATTTATTGTTAAAACATTTCTAAGGTTTTAAAATTTATAAAATTCACTCATAAATGTTGTCTCATTGGTCTTCACAACAGACTTGTGAACAATCTCTAATATAGGAAAATTGATTTGAAGGACTAGTCAAAAGTTTAGATGTTACTTAAGTTTAAACTGAGCACAAGAACCCAGGGTTTTGAACTTGTGTTCTTTCCTTTGCTCAAATCTGCTCTTTCACTTTGAGTTTCAACTCGAAATACAAAGGATACGAAAACATTTGTTTGAAATTGATTTAAAGCTGAGGGGAGTAAGATATAATAATCTGTCAGTTTCACAAATATGAATATGCTTATAACATTGACTCAAAACTGGATGATCAATATCTAGAAAATTCTTATCTTCACAAATTGCACAACCAGTATAAATTGTGGGTAAAAACCACCTTTGGGATAAAATATTGTAGGAGTCTTTCTTTTGCACATATTGTAATCCAAAAAAGATGCCAGATTGCTTGGAACTTCAAGTATTGATGTTTTAATGAGTAGACTATTTTCTCTAGTGGAGCACATCCAATTAAATTTAGCATTCAGTCATTTGCTAAAGGGACAGTCTGCAGCTTCTAATTGATTCCACTTCTTCTTTGCTTTCCCCCTCATTCCCAGATGCCAGTTTGATGACTTGTTTGTTTTTCTAGGAAGCACTGAATATCTTCCAGGGATACCTAGTCATGGAAGAGAAGTCAAGGGTCTCCCATATTTAATATTTCCCTTTCTGTTTTCTCAGATCTTCCTAGACTTTCCTTTCTATTTACTGTTATTCAAGTTTAAAAAATTTGAATTCTGGTGTTAATTTTTTCTTCATTCACTCATTTGGTCATTAATTCATCAAATACTTATTGAATGCCAAGACAATCCATTAGGAGTTAATGAACACCAGTGAATGAGGTAAAAATCTTCATCTTCCTGGAACTTTTATATATGGAGGTAAATGCTATGAGGTAAAAAACGGGAATTATATAAAAGGGGCAGGAGGGGCATGATTATAGATATCGTGTTTATAAAGGCGTCTGTGGGGTAGTAACATTTGCATATGTGGGTAGCATTCCCACAAAAGGAAGCAAGATGGATACAGATGTTGAGAAATAATATTCCAAGCAGTACTTCAGAAAATGTAAATTGCTATGGCACAAATGAACTGAGTATGTCCCAGCAATGACAAGAAGGCCAGTGTTTCTGGAGAATAATAAGCAAAAGAGAGCAAGGTTGAGATTATGATTAGGGAGGTAGAGATGGTGGAGTTGGGCAGTCTGCAGGCCAAGGTCTAGAATGTATTCTATCATCGCACTCCACTGGCCACAGGCACACCCAGGTACACAGAGGAGCTTATGTATTCTTATAATTTTAAAAGATTACTCTGGCTTCCCCATAGAGAATGTACTGTAGACATAGAATAGTTAGAATACGTACAAAAAAGGGAAGTTATTTCAGGTCTCCAGAAGAGAGATCATTGTTGCTTAGACTAAAATGTTTTGTCTGAAGCTGAGTAACTTTGTCAATTTGAGATTGATTTTCTAATTAGGGCCTAGAAGTCTTGATCTTATATTGAAGAAAACATATGTGAGAGTGATGAAAGATGACTTGTGTGTTTTTGTCCAAGAAATGTTTATGTCATTTGCTAAAACGGGACAAACTAGAGAAGAAATGGATTCTGGGGTTGTAATAATGGAAACAGACCTTGGTGCAGAAATCAAGGTATTTTTATTCTTGTTGAACAGGTAAAATTCCACATGCATATTTTATATCTACAAGGAGATATTGGGATAGATAATTGGATATACAAGTTTGGTGCCTGGAATACAGGACTACACATTTTTCCCTGTTTAATTCTACTCTGTCTCACCTTATCAGGCTCATTTCTTTTTGTTTTGAGACAGGGTCTCATTCTGTCGCCCAGGCTGGAGTGCAGTGGTGCCATCTTGGCTCAGTGCAACCTCCACCTCCCCAGTTCAAGTGATTCTCCTGCCTCAGCATCCTGAGTAGCTGAAATTACAGGCACATGCCACCACAACTGGCTATTTTTTGTATTTTCAGTAGAGAGGAGGTTTCACCATGTTGGCCAGGCTGGTTTTGAACTCCTGACCTCAAGTGACCCACCCGTCTCAGCCTCCCAAAGTGCTGGGATTACAAGCCTCAGCCACCATGCCCAGACCAGGCTCATTTCCTTTTGAATGAAACAAGTGACAGAGGCTATAGTCCTTTTGTTCAGATACACTAAGAAACTGATTTTAGACTTAAAAATTATGTGGCGTGATAAAACTTTTATGGCATCTTTCTAAACTGAAGAGTAAGAGTGGCAAGATCAGACATATGCATAGATGAGGCATAAATAAAGTTTAGTCGAATGGCTCCTTGATGAAATATTCTTTTTCAAATTGTCCTTTGTCAGTTCCTTGGAAATCATAGACCACCTTAGAAAGATGTTAACCAGAATCCACACCAAAACTTTCACACCTCTGTAATCCAAACATTCACTATAACGCTTCAACCCTGCAGATAATTTCTTATTCAACAATGTCAGAGGTTAGAATAAAAACAAATCATATAGTAATACTAAATATACTTGTTATTCATTCTCTTTCTGCTTTTTATTCAATTTTGCTTGCTTTTTATCAATATATATATATATATATATATATATATATATATATATATATATAAATGGGTTTGGAGGGCCTTTTAAGTATATTTACCTCAGTCAAGTTAATGTTCTTTAAGCCTAAAAATAAAGAGAAAAATGATATGCGTTGGAAGATGTGGGTGTGCTAAGTGAGGCAGACTCTCAAAAACTCCAGGTGGGACACCAAAAAAGCAGAATTTGTAGACCGCAGCACTTCCGGAGTCTGATGTGTTTTGAAAGCATCCCACGAAGCAGTTTAACACAATCCATCAGTGGTATAATTACAGCACAATCTACAGCACAATAAAATAAACCTATAAACCTTAATCCATTTCCATACAAATATCCTTACTAATGAAATCAGGAACGATGAATAAGAACTATGTACAATGGCAGGCTCTGCTCAAAAAAAGGCTTCAGTTCTCCACAAGTTCTCCACAGGTCTCTCAAATATTATGCCATTTATGCAATTACAATCAGCTACTATTCTTAGGGGTTAAAGGCCTCTGCAAAATAAATGGAGATACTGCTTCAGAAAAGATGGCTCAATCAATCTAGAAATGTTTCTGCTTGTTCATGAGGATGACATACTCTAATCTGTACAGCAGACAGTGGCGTTTCATTAAAAATCATGATTTCACAGCTCATTATGTGATTGTCACATGAATACATCTTGCCCCGATCTTGATGGGCTGAGCTTTGTATTTCTCCTGGGTAGCAGCCACTATATCCTACTAGAAAAGGGAAGCAGAACCAGCCTCTTGGGGTAGTTTTGAAAAGAGTGATTAGGAATATAGTAAAGAATTTAAATCTTCTGATCAAAATGATACTCCCTGCAGAAAATAATAGCATATAAAGGCAGGAACAACAGTGGTAGGTGAGTGGCTGCACAGAATAAGAGAAAAATTAATACAAATCATGAGGGCCCAGGTCTTGATTGACATTGAATATGATCATGAATACTTAAAATCAGCATGTCTCTTTGAAAGGATGAGGATTCCCATCTCCACCCCCAACCAGAGCTTAGACCCACATACACTGGCTTATAAGTATAAATATTTTGCTTCATTTGGAAATATTTGGAGGTCAATAGTCAACAAAAATACTCATGTATGTTCTCTAACATGGAGTGGCTTCATGGAAGGTATTTTGGTCCCTGACTAGTTGTTACATATTTGGTAGCTGCTCAGTTCCTGCTTAATTAGACAAGATTACACGGAGTGAGGACACCTGCAGCAGGTCTGCTGCAAGAAAACCCAGACAGTTTAGGTAGGCAGCTGAGATTGTCTATAGCTGGGAAGACAGCATTACAGAATGGTCTGACTATGAGGCAAGAGTTACAAAGAGAGAGTCAATGATGTTTTGTTAAGTAGGAATGAACAAAGGCAGAATGGAGTGTAACGCAAAAAAAAAAAAAAAAAAAAAGCCAAGCAAGGCATTCAGACCTGAGACTGAATTTCCCTCTAGAGTCTACCTAGACTGACTGCTGCTGAAGGAGATAGCGTAGAATTTGTCCACAACTGGAACATAATTTAAAACACAAAACAAATCCCTGTGGTGAGGCTAGCTTTTACAGCATCACCAGTGGCCAAAATAGGGCAAGAACATACATTTCCCACCCAAATGAAGCCAGAGCTACTTCTCACACAGTCTTATGTGGCCTTCTCTTCCAGGAAAGATTTTTTGACCTCTGAGATTCTTGGCAATGTCACTTCTTCCTTGGATTGTGAGGAATCCTGGCAGCAAGGTCATTCCTCATACCATAGAATATTTGGGGAATTCCAATAAGCCACTCATGTCTTAAGATCATTTACTGCCACTTTCTGCAAAACTCTCATATCAATCACACAAATCTATAGTAACTGCAATGGGAGAAGCATACCCTAGATGTGGTACCCAGTGTCTGGCAGCCCTGCAGGCTATTTTGGAAAGTCTTATGCTTAAGCTCATGCTCTTAAAGTCAGCATAAAAAAATGTAAACTTGGCAAGATGGAAATGATGGTTTAAAACTCAGGCATTTAGGATAAGAGAGAAACAGAAATGAAGGTCAAGGACTTGAGGTTTACCTCTGCGACGTGTGAATTATTACATGCATTTTGATAACTTTTCTTTATCTTTAATAATTGCTTGAATACCTGAAGGACTATTTTGCTGTGTCACTCCCATAATGTCAAAGACGTTCTCTCCCATCTTGTTGATCTACATAGAATTCAACCTCCCCTTTAAAATTCAGGCACTAGCTCTTTTCTCCCCTGTGGACTTTGATGGGGCGGGATGTGAATCACGCTTTCAGTGTAGGTTCTTTTTTTACAAGGTGTACATCTCAGATATTCATATATGTTGGTGACTTCACCCAGTAAATTGCTCATTAGCCTGGCTTCTATCATCCTTATTTCTATCTGCTCAGCAATTGGCATTGCTCTTGGAAGTTAGAGAATTCTAAGGAAATTTGTTAAATGTACTTTGAATTGGACCACATAATGCACATACCCATCACTTTTTAAATCCCATTTATGATGGTCACAAGATTGCAAAAGCTAATTGCCTTTTTGATCAATGAGGGAGGTTCTTCTCGCTTCAACAAATGTGTACCCAATAATCCTGACCATTCATAGTTGGAGAATATGATCCCACATGTGATTCTATCTGATCCCTAACCCATGCTCACTGGGTGGATTCCCTGTCAACCTCACCGTATTCTTCTCTTTATTTTCTTTCCCCGACAAGTTCTCAGCAAGTAAGGGTGTTAAAACCATACTGAAAAATAAAGTATTGCAATACATTTTCAAGGACTTTCTATTACTATGATTTAATAGAATCATTCTCTGTCCATCATGAAAGGTTGTTTTCTTTTAAGGATGTTTTCACAAATTTTAATTCTATTATTATTTTTTCTGGTTAAAAAATATACTAAGTAAGGCCAATAAAGATGTTACAGAAATAGGACAATTTATGTACTAAGTAAGGCCAATACAGGTGTTGCATACATAGGATAACATCTACAATAATACTGATATTAGTACATAACTTAATACTAGTATAAATTTAAGCTTGTGAAATTATTCAGTTTAAATGCAGAACCAAAAGAAGAACAGATGTGACTCAGTTGGTAAAGAAAACAGACTAAGTAAGTTTCCTGTTTTTCTAGGACTAGAGGCTCAAGATTTGCCCAGGAAAAAGTTTTGCTATTAAGTTGTCATATTACTTGAATTGCTTATCTATATAGTTGTTATGTGGCTATATTTCTATGCTGAATCTTTCATTCAGACTCTAAAGCCATACATGTCATAATGCCATTGAGGGATCACCTATGCTATAAAGATTCCAGATTGACACTTCTGGGACCATCCTTCAAATAAGGAGGTTGGCTATATACTATCTAGTGTTTTCCAACCCTAGCATTTTACAGTTCTCAACTATGGCACATAGTGTACTTCATTGAGATAGTAAAGAGTATTATAATCAGCATCACCAGAAAGTTTTAATTACTGTAATAGTGCCACCTGGGGTGTCTCTTATATGTATTGCTTTAAATCTTACACTGTGGTCTGTGTTTTTTCCCATAAATGCTATATTTTCCTTTATCGATGGATAAATATTACAAATAATGCCCAATGACTTCAGAAGGCAACCATTAAAGGCACTTACAAAAAGTATTCTGCACTTGGAATTCCGTCACGTAAGCTATATTTACAGTTCCTGCATAACAAGGTAATATGAGGCAGCCTAGAACAATTCATGTCCTGGCATCTCTGCCACTACACCCTTGCTAAGGAGCAGAGCTATCAGAAAGTAAGAATCTCATATTTCCACAAAGAATATTAATAATACATTGCAGCTTTATGGCCCCAATTCTACTCTATTTAAATATGTGGATATCAAGTTGAGTCATTCCCATTTTACTACAGATTATTTGGGTAAAAACATTATTTATCCTAAATATAAGAAGTATTTTATTTGCCAAATATATTAAGGATTTCCTCAACACACACCTAAAGTGGACTTAATGTATTCTCACTATAAATTCATGATCACATACACAGTCACTCACACATTTAAAAGATATGAATTGAGCACTGATTATAGGCCTGGCAAGGTAATAAGCTTAACAGATACATCGGAAATTATAATGCTATGTTTTTCATCAAGGAACACACAAGATATAAGGCAAACTTAATTGACACTGTTCATTAAAGATACATTGTGTGTGTGTGTGTTCACTCACATGCATGCACATACATGTGTTTCCTGAGGATGCATCACTGTTGTGTGATGACAGAGTGAAGTTTTACCATCATATGATTTGAATTTGGTCAATAACACCACCACTTTTAGTTAAATGTCCTGGTCTTTTCTTTTTGTCCTCTTTTTTCCTTCCTTTCTCTCTCTCTCTCTCTTTCTTTCTTTCTTTTTCTTTCTTTCTTTTATTTCTTTTTTTCTCTTTCTTTCTTCAGAGAGACAGGATCTTGCTTTGTTGTCCATGCTGGAGAGCTGTGTTGTAATCTCAGCTCACTGCAGCCTCCTTCCCAGGATGAAGCAATTCTCCCACAGATGCCCACCACCAGGCCCAGCTAATTTTTTTTTTTTTTATTTTGTTGTAGATACAGGTTTTCATCATGTTTCCCAGGCTAGTCTGGAACTGCTGAGCTCAAATGATCCACTGCCTTGGACTTCCAAAGTGCTGGGACGACAGACATGTGCCAGCAGGCCTGACTTAAGTGACTTTTTTTTTTTTTTTTTTACACAGTCTCACTCTGTCTCCCAGACCTGGAGTGCAGTGGCTCACTGCAACTTCCACCTTCCAGGTTCAAGTGATTCTCCTACCTCAGCCTCCTGAGTAATTGGGATTACATGTGCGTTCCACCACATCTGGCCAATTGTATTTTTAGTAGTGACAGAGTTTCACCATGTTGGCCAGGTTGGTCTCGAATTCCTGATCTCAAGTAATCCTCCCGTCTTGGCCTCTCAAAGTGATGGGATTATAGGTGTGAGCCACTGCACCTGGCCCTTTTCTTAAGTAATCAACATTTGGAGCCTATACTACAAACGGAAGATAAAAATGGCTAAATGGGATGGTTTTACATTTAAAACATTTTTATATAATACTTGAGACATCACTATACCTAGGATGTGAACAAAACATTATTTATTAATATCCTCAATGTGTATGCATTTTTATTTTACCATCTTTTTTCAATCTTTAGAAAGTTCACATTTCAGCTGTAATGGGTTTTCTATTCACAACTTATTGTTTGCCTGGGCAGAAATGACATTCTTGCTATCGAGCAGCTAGGGTCACTAAAAACAGTTCCTTGTGCCATATCAGAGTGTTGTCTATCCATCTGGGGAGCTTTATAATAATTGCCTAAATACTGAAAATAGTATATGAGTAATGACAGCTAGAATGCCAGCTGCCCATTTCTCACTACAAAACAGGCAGAATGCAGGATATCCAGGAATCTAACTCAAACAACAAAAGGACTAAAACTTGTCATGCTCAGCAGTTTACAATCATTTTATCAAGGCTGCTAATGCCTTTACCCAGGAGAAGACTTTTGATGAGGGCCACCTAAGATCTATTTAAAATCAATAATGTCTATGACTTAACTCTTTGAATATGAAGTTTATAAATGTAGAACAATTGCTGAAAGTTATATCAATTACACATGAATACAGAGAAGATGAGGCACTGAACCTGCCCCCCTTCCCAATCCCTGAAAAAACTCGCTTGAGCATGAAAGTCAATTTACATTTTTTTCTGTTCTAGAAATAGAATTTTCATTTTGTGTCATATTCATAAAAAAACTCATATATAACTCAGCAGGGTACTCACATGTGCTTAGAAACAATATTAGGTATGGGAATTACCTTTTGTACCATAAAGACAAAATTACTCACTGAGAAATAAGATTTTAAAGGATCTTCAGGAAGCAAAGGAGAAAAAAAATGATAGAGAATTTCATCCAAGACTGGAACTGTTGTACGGCTCATCCACAGGCTTCTCATCCCTCCTGTATCAATTTTACATCTCTACTTAGATTCTCTGCTCTCCCAGGAGCACGAGAAGCTGTTAGATTTTAATGAAGACATGCTGCGGAGGGAGCCGTGGGGTTACAAATATGAGTTCGAATCCTGTAAAGTGTTTCTCAGGAGCAAAGGCATGGAAGATTTGGTTTAAAGGGATTATGGGTGCAGGTGCAATTAAACCAAAGCAAATTTACTTAATATAGTACCATAAGCATTTACTGTTATTATAAAATCTTCAAAATTATATTCTACTGATTGTGTAATATTTTATCAAGTAAAGATGCCATAGACTACTTAACTAGTTCCCAATTAAAGACATTTATGCTTTCTTTTCTATTTTTATTGTAGGGAAACATGCTGCAATAAAACTTGTTCTTAATTTGCTTCACCTTTACCCATACCCCTTCTGTATTCAGAATACTTTTCTTGGTTTATATTCACATAAGTATATTTATTAGGACAATATTTGTTAATATTTTAAGCTCTTATTTATATTGCCAAGTTGCTTACCAAATGAATTATAAAAATGTAGCTCTGTAAAAGAGTGCTCATTTCACTGTATTTTTACAAGCAGTGGCTACAATACTATATTTTCATTGTAACACGACTGTTATTCACAGGTGGTGATATGGTGAAAATGGACCCAAAAGTTAACATTTTTCAATGGCTCACTCATTTCTACCGAAATGTTGGTGAAATGTGGTCATAGTGGAGAAAAATCTTGTATGAACTTCCAGCAAATTTCCTGGGTTTATTGTTTTCATTATAATGTAAGATTAAGGTAGGTAATAAGGACAAATGTCTAAAAGATCACTTGATTATTTGAGACTGTCTTTGTCTTTTTAACCTGTTTTCTAATCCAAGAAAGTGTTACCAAAAGATTATTAGGAACTGAATACAATGTGAGAAGCACCTCTGTGTTATCAGGAATGGTTTAAAATACGTGTACTCTCAATTCAGAAAGAAACCTGAAAATCACTTTTATGTGAAGTCATTATATGCCTATGCAGTGTTGTCTTTCACATATTCCCTGAAGAGTTATTAGATATAGACATGTTATGTCAATTCATGATAATAAAATACCTGCTTAAAAATCACAAACACTCCTATATACCAACAATAGACAAGCAGAGAGGCAAAACATGAATGAACTCTGATTTACAATTGTTACAAAGAGAATAAAATACGTAGGAATACAGCTACCAAGGGAAGTGAAGGACCCCTTCAAAGAGAACAACAAACCCTTACTCAAGGAAACCAGAGAGGAAACAAACAAATGGAAAAACATTTCATGCTCATGGATAGGAAGAATTAATATTGTGAAATGGCCATACTGCCCAAAGTAATTTATAGATTCAATGCTATTCCCATTAAATTATCATCGACATTCTTCATAGAATGAGATTAAAAAAAAAAACAAAACTATTTTAAAATTCCTAGTCATTGCAGACATGAAGTGGGTAGGTTGTGGATTTTCAGATTTTAAGTAACTGTTGTGGTCGTTATATGACCTTGGGATATTTGGCCCTGGAATTCTATCAATGTATAATTCTAAACAATCTGATGTTATGATGAGCAACACTCAAATGCCTGTATGAGATCTCTCTTCCAAGGCTCTTACCTAGCTATCAGTACTACAATTACCAAAAACTCTAGCTAGCTGTCCTCGAGAAGTAAACCATAAGACTAGGTTTTGAGTGCAGGTAGTTTGTTTGGCAAGTGCTGGAAGCATTGACAGGAAATGGAAAAGAGAGACAAGGATGAAACACAATGGGCATCTGGAGCCTAATTTCAGAAGGAATGTCTGAGAAACCATGTACAACTCAGACTTTACATGTCTCCTATGAGTGAGAGAACTGGGGTGTTTGTACACCAACTGATAACTATCACCGGTTAAGTAAGGGTTGCTTCAGAATGGTGTTCGTTTCAGTCCCTGGTACTCGTGGCTGCTAGATAAGGTAGCTCTCCATGGTACTGAAACAAGGCGCCGGCCCTGACAGGCACATTCTGGCCTGTAGGAGATATACAGAAATCAATGAAAGAGTGAGGTCTGAGGATATCAGCTAGGTACCATCAAGTCTTTCATATCTTCTGCTCCATATCTTCCCTTTGGAAGTCTTAGATTCTAACTTCCAGAATGAACCCATTACTCAAAGATGAGCTAATACTCTCACTACAGTCGTAGTTTTCCTGAGTGTAGTCACTCTATAGTTTGGGTTTAGCAAGCCACACCTAGCATTTTGTGACAAAACAGATGCAAAGTATTTATGCACTGAGTAATGAGGCTCAAGAAATTTATTCAATCATAGTCCTCAGAGAGTTAAAAATAAAGAAATAGAGATGTTTTAAATGATTGTAATCCCCAAAGTCAAAGTAAGTAGCAATAAATATTTTGGAATCTCTCCCTCTCTCTCTCTTTTTCTCTCTCCCCCCTTCCACCCATCCCAGCTTTCTTTCATACACACACACATACACAACACATTAATTGAATTTGTCTGAAAAAAAGACGATTTGAAATGAGTTCAATTAAATCAAGTCTAGTTGCACATATAAATCAAGATATATCTAAGCCCAAGAAAGACATGCTAACCACAAAGTAGTAAAATTTTTTTATTGAGATCAAAATAAAATCATAGTGTTATGAAGAATTATGATTAAAAGAAAGCAGAGAGTTAATTTCCTGTTTTAAAAAATGAGTACTTTTGAATACCTTGTGCATATATTTATATGTAGCAATTGCCAAGATCATCCCTAGGAGAAAAAATCCAAATGAAGAATAGCATGTACATTCTCATATTTGTGTGAGAAAATACAGACATGCACTTGCATGCTCACAACCACTTTCATATGAAGATAGTATTTCTAGAAAAATCTTAGAATATTTTTTCTCTTACTTTTTATTTTGAAACTCAGAGGAAAGTTACAAAACAGTACAAATAATTTTATCTTGAACCTTTTGAGAACAAATTGCCCCCAACCTTGAAAAATTAAAATTATTTTCTAACAATAATATCATTCCCCTCAATAAGATTAATAAAGCAATAAAAACAAGAACATTAACTTTGCTATTTTACTATCATTTACTTTCTAGACACCTCAGTTTTTACCACTTTCCTATTCAAATTTTGCAATTAGTCCCAATAAGTACCTTTTATAGCAAATATGTTCAATTTAGAGTCCTTCATGGCATTTATTTGCCATCTCTTTATTAGTCTCCATTCATCCAAAACAGACTTTTCTGGACTTTCATAATCATGATTCTTTGGGAGATTATAGACTACTTAGGTTGTAGACTTTCTCTCAGTTTAAGTTTGTCTAGGCTGGAATGCAGTGTGGCATGCCTGTAATCCCAGCTCTTTGGAAGGTTGAGGCAGGCGGATCACATGAGGTTGGGACTTTGAGATCACCCCAACCAATATGGAGAAACCCTGTCTCTACTAAAAATACAAAAGTGGTTGGGCATGTTGGCATGTGCCTGTAATCCAAACTACTTGGGAGGCTGAAGTAGAATTGCTTGAACCCAGGAGGCAGAGGTTGCAGTGAGACGATATTGTGCCATTGCACACCAGCCTGGGAACAAGAGCAAAACTCTGCCTCAAAAAAAAAAAAAAGTTTAATGTTGCCTCATTATTAAATTGAGGTGATGCATTTTTGGCAATAAAATTACAGTAGTAATCTATGTTATCATTACTTCCCCACAGATGGAACTGAATTTCCATATAGTTCAAGACTGGTGATGCTTATATTGGTCAGTTAGTAAAGGGGATGTTCTCAGGCTTCTTCACTGGACAGTTGGTTTTCCCATTATAAAGAATATGTGCTTCTTGTGAGGTAGTATTATGATTTTATGTAAATATTATATTCTTCATTAATAATTTATTTAAGTATTTTTGTCAGTAAGATCTTATAAATTATTTTTATTCCATGGTTTTAATTTATTACTTTTATTATGCAATGTGATGCTAAAATTTATCCAGATTTGGCGAGTGGGAGTTCCTTTACACTGGTATCTGTGTTATTTTTATATTCTATCATCATTTTTTACTTTCTGGCATACTTTTGGTTCTTCTTTTCCATGCTTCAGCCTTGGAATCAGCCATTTCTCCAAGGAGTTTTGATTCCATTTAGTCAAAAGTAATATTAGAAACCATGCTATGGGAACTAGGAGTGTTCTCGACCATTGGGTATCACAGGTGACAGGCTTTTTCAGTGGCAGGGCTGAAAATGTATTTCTTTGCACAGAACACATACTGTTATGGCTAATATTGAGTGTCAACTTGATTGGACTGAAGGATGTAAACCATTGTTCCTGGGTGTGTCTGTGAGGGTGTTGCCAAAGGAGATTAACATTTGAGTCAGTGGAGTGGGAAAAGCAGGGCCACCCTCAATCTGGGTAGGAACAATCTAATCAGCTGCCAGTGTGGTACATGCCTATAGTCCCAGCTACTCAGGAGGCTGAGGTGAGAGGGTCTCTTGAGCTGGGGAGGTGAATCTGCAGTGAACCATGATTGCACCTTTGTACTCCAGCTTGGGCAAAAGCAAGATCCTGTCTCCAAAAAATCCCCCTAAAAACTTAGTAGAGAAATATGTCTTCCAGATGGTCACACTTGAGAGGTGCAAAGTCTACTATAAATCTTAAAGGTCTGTGCCAACACAAAATACTGATTTCTTTTCTCAGTCAGGGCCACTAAATTCATCTAGCTCATATGATCCTCATAATAGTGGCAAAAAGTAGGTAGCATAGATGATTTAGTTCTCAGTTTTCAAGTCAACTGGACTCCAGAATCCAAACACATTTTCTTAGAAATGATACTTGCATAGCTCTTTAGAGTCTAAAATGGCCTAACCCTGCAGCATGTTTTAAATCTCAGCAAGTGGCCCAGACCCTTCTTTTAACCTCTTTATAAAAACTTCTTAATAAATATAAAACTGACAACACCAAAAAGTAAATGCCTAAGAGATATCTTCCATGGAAGAAAAAAAATTTATAAATATTCATGCTTTATAGGGCAATCAAGATGTTGATGTTAATATTAGAGCAATAACTTTAATTGTATTTCAGCAAACGGATGCCAATTAGGAAACAAATTATCTCATAGAAGCATGTCTTGCACACAGTTTTGCCCTGAAGGTAAGCCGAGGGCTATGCCAGCTTCCTGAATTTTAATGCACAAGTGAATACCTCCAAAAATATTAAAATTAAAAATAAGTATTTAAAGGACTTTGAATTATGCAAAAAAAAAAAAAAAAAATGACAGCCACCCGCTTACTGGTGAAGGCAGAGCATTTTCTCCCATAGATGGAAAAAGAAAATCACTTGTAATGGCAGGACTGCTTCTCAGAAAAGTAAAGAACTGTTTAGGCTGTTCCTTTAGTGAGGGATTTCTGATCCCCACACGTATCTGATAAAGTGCTCAGAATTGTAAATTGCCATGAAAACCTCCTTTGAACTTTCTAAACTCTTTAAAACTCCACAATCTTGAAAATAACAGGCTTTTACTTCAGATTTTTCAGAGCCTACCCAGAAAAGTTCCAGTGTGAAGATCCAACCAGATAAGAGATAGTCATCGAAAGACAACTGTTCAAAAGCCTCCTGGCTAGGAAATGGCTGATATTTTTATGATTCCCAGGAGCCCTAATGTGTCTATGACTGGCATAATGTCTCCCAGAAGGTAAGGCTCCTATGATAGGGCAGGCTAGGGCAGGCTCTGTCCTCTGAACTCATGCTGCAGTATTGGTCTGCGTCAGGGAGCCTCTGAGCCTCCCAGGAACTAGTCTCAAGGGTGAGCTTTCCCTTTATTGCCAGAGCAAGTTGTGCATATTCCTGACTAAATTACATAATATTATTAATACTGGGCCACAGCGACATCACTTGCTAGAATGGGGGCATCTTATGGGAATGCTTTATTTTCCTAAACGTTTCTGTGTTCCTAGTGGAACTGGAATTATTAGTCCTTAGCAGAATGGACCTTAGATGTTAGCTGGGAATACCATGACTTCTTGATTTCTATGTAAGCTTATCCGGAACATGTATGTTCATGAAGCAGAAAAATCTAAGGCCTTCCCTTCATTTAGGCAAGTACCCAAGAACTTATAAGTCCATAGACGCGTCTATGTCTGACTCTCTACTTCTGAACATGTTCCGTAGAAAAAAACAAAGCCCAGCTCTTTCTGCGGTTTCAGCACATAATTCATTCACATATTTTTTCTAAATATAGAGTAGATCTTACTGAGGTGACCTTGTATTTTTCACACCCAAACTAAACTAAAATTTCATCTTAGACATTTCTATTTTGAAACAACCTTGTCAAAAGCCCGAGTTACACTTAGACAGTCCCCTGGTAATGTCCCCTTTTCTTCTGTTTTCATGTTGCCCCTTTACCCCAACATCCACATGCTAGAACAGCAAACTTATCTTTTTATCTCTTTTGCATTTTTAATCTTTAATTTTTATGTACATTTATGCTGCCTAGCAACCCTGAACATACTTACCAAGTATTGTATCTTACCAAACAGTGTCTGGTATCCCTCAGCTGTTAAATACATTTATATATATGTATATATTTATATTTATATTTTGTATTTATATATATAAATCTCATTTACTGATAAGACAAGGTACTTTATATATTTATATAATAGAGATAATATTATGAAAAAGAAAAGAAAACTATACAGAGACAGATAGATATAGAGAGATATATAGATATATACAAATATGTATTACATATATAGAAAGAGGGTATATGTTATATATATATATATATGGAGAGAGAGAGAGAAAGAGAGAGAGAGAGAGAGTACCTTGTCTCATTACTAAATAACAGAGATACATATATAAAGGCTGGTTTGTAACGAGATGATTGTGAAAGCTCAATGCACTAGAAAAATAAATAGCTGAAATATCATATTGAATATATGTTTCATGTAGCTGGATGGATTTTAGGATCTGTCCTGCTCAAATTTACCTAATTGTGCAAGCATGCCTTACACCCTGGAAACACTAATCTTCATTGGAAATCAGAAGTCACAGATTTAATCCTAGTCTGGGATTAGTTCACCTCACAGTTAGAACTCCAACATCACGTGAGATAGTGAAGGCAACCGCTGAAAGGATGAAGCAGTGACTATGTTGGAGATAGTGGTGAAGGATTAGGGGTTGCTTAGACTAAAACTATGAGATAAAAACAAAAGCTTGAAATTTATTCCACATACATTACTCTTTCTTCTTTTTTCCTGGCTATCCAATCCATTTATTTCTGGGTACTTGTATGAGAAAACTTTGTTTTCGTACTTATCTAGAAATAGAGACTTCTACAGCCTCTTGATTTGCTTTGAAAGCAACAATCTAGTGATTACTGAGCAACCACTGCAAAACTCTGAGTTTTAATTTCTCCCTTGAGGGGTGGATCAACTAGTATTATCTTTGGCACATCTGTCAAAGATGTGAGCTAATTTGGAAGTTCAAGCCTAGGCTGTGACAGGCTTCCATCCTCATGATGTTTCCAGCTTGATATACAGAGTGGGATTTAATTTGACTCCAAGTCAGTTTCTGAGACACCTGCTTTAGAGGAGTGCCTGCATTTTAAATGCACCATTGCAACTAACTCCTCAAAGAGGCTTTTCAAATTGGGGAAAGGGGCAATTATACTTATCATGGAATCAAAATATGTGAAGGCCCCCGTTCTTCTGTTCCAGTCCACCGTAATTGCACACATACCTGTCAGGACATTTATTCCATGAGCTGCTCAAGCATAGTATAAGAAGGGTTGTGATCAGATGTGAGCTCATGTCTCTAATGACAGTTTTCTTAAATTGTGGCCTGTATGCAACTCATCTGGATTTTATGTTCTTGAAAGTGTAGCTAAGCTAGTCACCAGGTTTATAGACTGTGCCAACTAGAAAATATTTGGAAGCTTTAAAATTAGACCTACACTTCCAAGTCTGAAAAGTTGTTTTCCTGAAGATAGCCAACTGCCAACTGCCCTCTCACACAGCTCCCTTTGAGGCATAAAATTGAATGTACCAAGATGCTGGTGCTTATATTTAGTTAATTGTGGGTGCAAGCAGCCAACTGAGGATACAATTAGACACTGCAATTAGCTGCTGTGGCCCAAATGATTAGAGAGAGAAAAAACAGGAGGCCCAGTCAAATCCTCTTTAAAAATGCAGGTCTGTGGATGAAATCTCTGATGACAGTCATTCAAACGAATATATCCATGAAAGCAATGAGAAGCTGAGAAAATAGCATAAGGCAAAACTTATTTGTAGAACACTAGAATAATAAAAGTATTACTTCACATGCATATGTGTATTCGTTTTTATAGTTTGTACATCTGCCATCAAAGTCATTTTATTATAGGCTTATTTTATCTAAAAGATGTCCACTTAAATTACCTAACAAAAATCGCAGTGCACACATTTGAAGCAAAGATAGAAAAAAAAGTCTCTCCCTCTAGCATATACCATATAACAGAGGCCCAATTCCCCTTTTCTGTTAAAATCCCACAGTCTCATAAGGCCAAATGGTGAAAGGGTGAATATTCACTGATCATCTCCATGTCCCAGGGCCTGCAGCGGAGCGTTGACAAGTGATATTGCATGTAATCCTTGTAACAACTCAATGTGAGACCTGTTACCTGATTTGTAAATGCAGAAACTGAGCCTTGGTTAATGGTTTGACAAAGCTCACCAACACTCATGAAGGGCAAGGTCAAGTCTGTCTGTCCTTAACAACTTTCCTCAAAATTATGATCTTACAAAGCTCTGGCTTATTTTCAGTAAGATTTGTGTAACACCAAATCTAATGATGGAAAACATACTTTGAATCTGGATCTAAACTCCAGAAAAATGTCAATCGCCTAATAAATGTTCATTAAGACATTTAGAAAATGATTCTTTACTTGGTGGGAAATCACATGGATAATTAATGACCCTTTAATAGCTGTGATTCTGTTATATATGTTCTAATAATTATATATGTATTTTACTTTGCTATGGTTTCTTAAAATATTGAAGGGAAACTCTTTTGATGATTTGTGAGTTCTTCCATTGAATTTTAATTTAGAGTTATGTCTTTGTTTCAGCAGTTAATTAAATTCTGTTTTAGAAATTCACTAAAATGGTTAAAAAGAGAGGAAAAGATAAATGGTCATATGGAATTCAATGCTTTTTAATTACAGGAATCCATTCAATTTGTAATATCAGTGTAACAATTCCTTAATGAAATAGAATTATTTCTTTTAAAATTGACTTAATTAATGATTCAATTTATATTAGATTGATTTTATAATCCAATTTTAACTATAATAGTAAAGTTTAGGGTTCTTTAAAAAAGAGACTTTTAAGAATTATTAAAATCAAGACTTCTTTGAAATGGAAGTTTGTATGGAAAATGATGCCTTTGGTTAAGACACTCAAAATTTTACTACTCTATTTTGTTTAAGGAAAATGCAGTAATTTTATGTTATAATTAATTTTAGGGTTTTTAAAATCCAATTATTTCCTGAATAAGCTATTAAACATATTTCCTTATGTAAAAAGCAAACTGAATGGCTTAGAGAAGAATGGCTCTATGATATTTAATGGGCTTTCAGTCTGTTAATAAATCCTCAGCACTTGCTATCTGTCAGGTTCTCAGAACTGTCCACATTACACCTACCTTCCATTTTCCCTAAGCCTAGGCCTAGGCCCATGTGTGAGTTTTTGTGTTTATGAGCTTTTTTATAATAATAGGTTACTAAATGGTTATGTAAAGGATGTAAGCGGTTAATTCTCTTTTCCAATTTCTCATCAGTTTCCCCTGAGGAAGCATATATTGACTATCCACTGCCTTCAAGAATCTTCAAAGCTTTGCACACTCCTAAAAATCCAGATGTGAAATGTTTGAAATATATCTACAAATTTCCCTGTAGGAAGAAAAATAACAGCAATAAGCCTATGTGTTTTGTAATGTATGCATCCTAGGAATTCTTGCACATACAAAAAAGAGGTATATACCTCATTCTTCACAAATATGTGAAAATCAGAATAACTGCGAAACATTGATAAAATGACATTTAGTCATTAATCATCCCAGTATGAGTTTACTATGGCCTCTGTAACAAATTACCACAAATTTTGTGGCTTAAAGCAGCACACATCTATTATCTTATAGTTCCGGAGCTCAGACATCTAAAGCGGGTTATCAGGGCTCATTCCTTTTGGAAACTTCCGGGAAGAATGATTTCCTTGTCTTTTCCAGCTTCTCAGGGCTGTCCACATTCCTTTGCTCATATCCCAGCTCCAGTCTCACCTTGGCTTCCATCCTTCCTCACTTCTGACTCCAGCCCTCATGCCTCCTTCTTATAAGGCCCTTATGATTTCACTGGGCCCACCCAGATGATCCAGCACAGTCTTTCTTTCTCAAGTTTTTAAATTTATTCACATCTGCCAAAACATATTGAGAAGTTTCAGTAATTACAATGCAGACATCATTTAGGGAGCCATTATTCAGGCCACCATAATCCCATATATAATTCATTTCAGATAATTAGTCTTTTCTTTGTGAAAAAGGAGAAGAGAGCCAGGCATGGTGGCTCATGCCTGTAATCCCAGCACTTTGGGAGGCTGAGGTGGGTGGATCACCTGAGGTCAGGAGTTCAAGACCAGCCTGGCTAACATGACGAAACCCCATCTCTACTAAAAATACAAAAGATTAGCTGGGCGTGATGGTGCATGCCTGTAGTCGCAGCTATTCAGCAGGCTGAGAAAAGAAAATTGTTTGAACCTGGGAGGTGGAGGTTCCAGTGAGCCGAGATGGCACCATTGCCCTCCAGCCTGGGCAACAAAGCAAGACTCCATCTCAAAAAAACAAAAGAGAAGAGGCTAAGCGGTCGGTTTTCTCGGTTCTTTTCTACCCCTTTTCTTTTCTTTTCTTTTTTTTTTTTTTTTTGAGGCAGAGTCTTGCTCTGTCACCAGGCACCCGGCTGGAGTGCAGTGGCACAATCTCAGCTCACTACAATCTCTGCCTCTCCTGGGTTCAAGCAATTCTCCTGCCTCAGCTTCCTCAGTAGCTGGGACTACAGGCGTGCACCACCAGCCCCAGCTAACTTTTGTATTTTTTAGTAAAGACAGGCTTTCACCGTGTTGGCCAGGATGGTCTTGATCTTTTGACCTCGTGATCTGCCAGCCTCGGTCTCCCAAAGTGCTGGGATTACAGGCGTGAGCCACCATGCCGGGCCTCCTGCCCTGTTTTCTTAACTGCTTTCCCTTGTACTCACATGCCTGAGCCTGTGCGTACTTTTGCTTATACACACAAACACATCCAAGCATACATACAGACTCTTTCACATACGCATACACAGACTCATACAAAGTTCCAAATTCCATCCTGGAAAAATCACAGTTTATTTTAAAGATAAACTGTCTTCTGATCTTTATAGCAGCAAATACATATTTGGGGGGAAATGGCATTGATAGCATTTTAATACCTGAGGACCATCCTGTCCTATGCTTCCACGTCAAATGATAAACGATTCAGAAAGAGAAATAAGCAGGAAGGAAGGAGAAAGAAGAAAGCAGGAGGAGAAAGAGAAGGAGGAGGAGAAGAAGGGGGAGGAAGGGGGAAAGAAGGGGAAGGAGTGGGAGGAGGAAGAAGAGAAGAAGGAGAAGGAGGAGGCAAGGCAGAGGGAGAGGGAGAGGGAGAGGGAGAGGGAGAGGGAGAGGGAGAAGATCTTCTGCAAACGAACACAGGGACAGAAAACCAAACACCACATGTTCTCAGTTGTAAGAGGCAGCTGAACAATGAGAGCACATGGACATAGGATAGGGAGGGGAACAACACACACTGGGGCCTGTGGTGCAGCAAGGGGAGGGAGAACATCAAGATAAGTAGCTAACACATGCAGGGTTTCATACATATTTGGTGGATTGATAGGTGCAGCAAACCAGAAGGAGGAGGAGGGAAGGAGGAGAAGGAGGAGGAGGAGGGAGAGGAGGAGGAAAGTGTTAAAAGTAAACCTCTACCATTCTTTCACATTCGGCTATCTGACGCTTCCCAGAACAACTTCCATTCTCTATTTGCTTACAGAATTAAGGTTTTGAAATCCTGAAAATTTACTTTGTGCATTTTTCCTCACTTTCCTACCTCCTACTAATTCTGTGTCTTTTGAAAGAAAGAAAGAGAAAGAGGGAAAGAGAAAGAGAGAGAACCAAGAGTCTACTTATTTCTTTAATCTCTTGTCTTACCAGGAAAGCAATGTCTTTTGAAGCCATTTAGGGAAGATGATTTTTCTGCCTTGAAAGACAGTTATGTTAGGTCGTAAAATCTAACTTCTTCACAGTTGCTCATAAGTTATGTATAGGTACTGTGATTCAGGACCCTCATCCTGCTCAATAAAATTGTTTTTCTCCTTTCTTTAAGTGTGGAATCAATTGGAATACCAATACTAATGGAAGTCAAAACTGAAACCTTGCTTCCAAAAAAGGAGACTAGAAAATGTGGTTTTAAGTCTGTGGTCAAATAGGCATGCTACTATTTTACTCCTGAATCCAGACTTAAAGACAGACCATAGCAGTCTGCTCTGACCATATGTCTGGCTTACCTCAAATATGAGCAGAACCGAGAAGAGAAAATATCTGAGTTGGACATGTTTGATTCCCTCTCCTAAAGACACAAGATGAATCATTCATTTCCCCAGGAGAACAGTGAGTAGCAAATTGTGAGAAACTGGAATTACATTCAGCTTCATAGGAAAGTAAATGGAAATAGTCCTTGTTTTAGAAAACATACCAGCTAGGGATTAAGTGTTCCAATCTAATTAGGAAATTGTCATTCGAAAGGGGATGACAGAAAGGCTAAATACTCTGAACCAGTCCTATTAGCAAAGTGTTTTTCAAAGCCAATGATTTAAAAAAAAACAACAACATTATATTGTATTGCTGAGTAGCAAAGATAATAAGAGGAGGCAGCAGAAAAGCTGACAATAAACAATTTTAAAATATTTGGAAGATTAACTTGTTTGGCAAAGGATTCAGCACAGTTTAGGTTAATCAATAAAACCAAAGAAAAAACAATTGATTGTAGCTGGGCTATAAACTTTTTAAGGGAAAATATTAACACTTGTTCTATTTATATGTTTGACTCTTAGCAGAGCACCTGAGATACAGTAGACACTTCATGTCTGCTAGCTAGTTGACAGTCCTTGGATACTACCTTCACCTTTTGAGACTTCAGTTTCCTGTTTTGTGTGGTGTGTGTTTTGGGGGCAGGGACGGTGAGGTAGGGGTGTGTGTGTGTGTGTGTGTGTGTGTGTGTGTGTGTGTGTGTTTATAGTTTTTCCAAAAGCCCTATCACCTCTAAAATTTATAATTTTATAATTATCCTTTCATCTCTAACCAGATCCTGCAACAAATTATTTTGCCTTCTTCTGGATACTTTTCTGACACATTTTTTGTCAATGGCTTTAACCTTGTTAACAAGCTCCCAGTGAGTCCTTTAATATGCTACGTTAAGGCCCAAACTCCTTCTGAGTTCAAGGCGAGAAAATGCTTCCAAAGGAAATCCGAGGCTAGATTTCAGGTATCCTTAATCCTGTCTCCATGAGAAGCAATAGTTAGAAAATTTCACAAGCATACGCCTTTAGGATTCAAGCTGTTAATGTTTGCAAACCAGACAACCACCCTTAATACCACTGCTGGTTTATTGACACAAACTCTTCGCTTCCCACAGCTTGTAATTGAATCCCCCCACTGCTTAATTGGAAATAGAATGACTCCACAACCAGATTTGAAACATCTTCTGAAGCTGGTAGCAACATCAGCACTCCCTTTTAAAAATAAAAATTATATCATTAACTGTGTTAAGTGAAGATTGGTGTTCTGGTGAATATCAGGAAATGAGTGCACCCCAGGACCATCTGAACACAAGGCAATTAGGGATGTTTCCTGTTTTACAGTGCATGTACACATGGCCTCCCTTTTTGCCAAAGCATAAAAGCTAAAGCTGGACTAGTTTCTACCTTGTAAAAGTCCTGACGTTTGCACTATTCTGATTCCTTTTAAGACCTTTTCTTTTAAGCTTATTTATATACTTTGGCCAGGAATTGTATTCAAACTTTCATTCTACAAATAATTACTGTGCTCTTATGACAAGCTAGGCACTGATTTGGGCATGGAAGATAAAAATTGTATAAAAGAAAATCATAAGAAAAAAGCAAATGAGTATATTATATACCCATTAAAAATTAAATGGGTACATTATAAAATATATAAATATCTACATGCTTTCAAAGAAAACCCCAGACTGCATTTCAGATAGTCTTCATTCTGTCTACATGAGAAGTAATAGTTAAACAATTTCACAGTGATTTCATCTCTATCGATGTGGAGAAAATAAATAAATCTTTGACTATATTTCCAATGATACATATGGCTATTCATTGAAGCATTGGTGGTAATAATAAAAAATTAAAAACAAACTAAATGATTGAAAAAGGGGATGAGTAAAATAAATTATAGTATCTAAGGTAAAGTATTATGCAGACAATACAATAATATTATCAAAGCCTATTTATTTATTTATTTATTTTAATTTTTTATATATATATATTTTTTATTGCATTTTAGGTTTTGGGGTACATGTGAAGAACATGCAAGATTGTTGCATAGGTACACACATGGCAATGTGGTTTGCTGTCTTCCATCCCCTCACCTGTATCTGTCATTTCTCCCCATGCTATCTCTTCCCACCGCCCCACCCCCCTGCACCTCCCCCATTTCCCCCCAACGGACCCCAGTGTGTAGTGCTCCCCTCCCTGTGTCCATGTGTTCTCATTGTTCAACACCCGCCTATGAGTGAGAATATACGGTGTTTGATTTTCTGCTCTTGTGTCAGTTTGCTGAGAATGATGGTTTCCAGGTTCATCCATGTCCCTACAAAGGACGTGAACTCATCGTTTTTGATGGCTGCATAATATTCCATGGTGCATATGTACCACATTTTCCCTATCCAGTCTATCATCGTTGGGCATTTCGGTTGGTTCCAGGTCTTTGCTATTGTAAACAGTGCTGCAATGAACATTCGTGTGCACGTGTCCTTGTAGTAGAATGATTTATAATCCTTTGGATATATACCCAGTAATGGGATTGCTGGGTCAAATGGGATTTCTATTTTTAGGTCCTTGAGGAATCGCCACACTGTCTTCCACAATGGTTGAATTAATTTACATTCCCACCAACAGTGTAAAAGTGTTCCTATTTCTCCACATCCTCTCCAGCATCTGTTGTTTCCAGATTTTTTAATGATCGCCATTCTAACTGGTGTGAGATGGTATCTCAGTGTGGTTTTGATTTGCATTTCTCTGATGACCAGTGATGATGAGCATTTTTTCATGTGTTTGTTGGCCTCCTGTAGGTCTTCTTTTGTAAAGTATCTGTTCATATCCTTTGCCCATTTTTGAATGGGTTTATTTGTTTTTTTCTTGTAGATCTGCTTTAGTTCTTTGTAAATTCTGGATATCAGCCCCTTGTCAGATGGGTAGACTGCAAAAATTTTTTCCCATTCTGTTGGTTGCCGATTCACTCTACTGACTGTTTCTTTTGCTGTGCAGAAGCTGTGGAGTTTGATTAGGTCCCATTTGTCTATTTTGGCTTTTGTTGCCATTGCTTTTGGCGTTTTGGTCATGAAGTCCTTGCCTAAACCTATGTCCTGAATGGTTTTGCCTAGATTTTATTCTAGGGTTTTTATAGTGTTAGGTCTGATGCTTAAGTCTTTAATCCATCTGGAGTTAATTTTGGTGTAAGGTGTCAGGAAGGGGTCCTGTTTCTGCTTTCTGCTCATGGCTAGCCAGTTTTCCAAACACCATTTATTAAACAGGGAGTTCTTGAGCCATTGCTTGTTTTTGTCAGGTTTGTTGAAGATCAGATGGTTTGGGTATGTTGTATTTCCTTCGAGGCCTTTGTTCTGTTCCATTGGTCTATATCTCTGTTTTGGTACAAGTACCATGCTGTTTTGATTACTGTAGCCTTGTAGTATAGTTTGAAGTCCGGTAGTGTGATGCCTCCCGCTTTGTTCTTTTTGCTTAGAATTGACTTGGCTATGCGGGCTCTCTTTTGGTTCCATATGAAGTTTAAGGTGTTTTTATTCCAGTTCTGTGAAGAAGGTCATTGGTAGCTTGATGGGAATAGCGTTGAATTTGTAAATTACTTTGGGCAGTATGGCCATTTTCACGATGTTGATTCTTCCTAACCATGAACATGGAATGTTTCTCCATCTGTTTGTATCCTCTCTTATTTCGTTGAGCAATGGCTTGTAGTTCTCCTTGAAGAGGTCCTTTACGTTCCTTGTTAGTTGTATTCCTAGGTATTTTATTCTCTTTGTAGCAATTGTGAATGGCAGTTCGTTCTTGATTTGGCTCTCTTGAAGTCTATTACTGGTGTACAGGAATGCTTGTGATTTTTGCATGTTGATTTTGTATCCTGAGACTTTGCTGAAGTTGTTTATCAGTTTCAGGAGACTTTGGGCTGAGATGATGGGGTCTTCCAGATATAAAATCATGTCATCTGCAAATAGAGACAATTTGATTTCCTCCTTTCCAATTTGGATACCCTTTATTTCTTTTTCTTGCCTGATTGCTCTGGCTAGAACTTCCAGTACTATATTGAATAGGAGTGGTGAGAGAGGGCATCCTTGTCTAGTGCCAGATTTCAAAGGGAATGCTTCCAGTTTTTGCCCATTCAGTATGATATTGGCTGTTGGTTTGTCGTAAATAGCTTTTATTGTTTTGAGATACGTTCCGTCAATACCTAGTTTATTGAGGGTTTTTAGCATAAAGGGTTGTTGAATTTTGTCAAAAGCCTTCTCTGCATCAATCGAGATAATCATGTGGTTTTTGTCTTTGGTTCTGTTTATGTGGTGAATTACGTTTATGGACTTGCATATGTTGAAGCAGCCTTGCATCCCCGGGATGAATCCTACTTGATCATGGTGGATGAACTTTTTGATATGCTGTTGCAATTGGTTTGCCAGTATTTTATTGAAGATTTTTGCATCTATGTTCATCATGGATATGGACCTGAAATTTTCTTTTCTTGTTGCATCTCTGCCGGGTTTTGGTATCAGGATGATGTCTGTCCCGTAAAATGATTTGGCAAGGATTCCCTCTTTTTGGATTGTCTGGAATAGTTTCAGAATGAATGGTATCAGCTCTTCTTTGTATGTCTGGTAGAATTCGGCTGTGAACCCATCTGGACCTGGACTTTTTTTGGGTGGTAGGCTCTTTATTGCTGCCTCGACTTCAGACCATGTTATTGGTCTATTCAGGGTTTTGGCTTCTTCCAGGTTTAGGCTTGGGAGGATGCAGGTGTCCAGGAATTTATCCATTTCTTCCAGGTTTACTAGTTTATGTGCATAGAGTTGTTTGTAATAATCTCTGATGATGGTTTGGATTTCTGTGGAATCTGTGGTGATATCCCCTTTATCGTTTTTTATTGCATCAATCTGGTTATTCTCTCTTTTCTTTTTTATTAATCTGGCTAGTGGTCTGTCTATTTTGTTGATCTTTTCAAAAAACCAGCTCCTGGATTTATTGATTTTTTGAAGAGTTTTTTGTGTCTCTATTTCCTTCAGTTCTGCTCTAATCTTAGTTATTTCCTGTCTTCTGCTAGGTTTTGAGTTTTTTTTATCTTACTCCTCTAGTTCTTTCAATTTTGATGATAGGGTGTCAATTTTAGATCTCTCCTTTCTTCTCATGTGGGCACTCATTGCTATATATTTTCCTCTAGAGACTGCTTTAAATGTGTCCCAGAGATTCTGGTAAGTTGTGTCGTCATTCTCATTGGTTTTGAAGAACATCTTTATTTCTACCTTCATTTCATTGTTTATCTAGTCAACATTCAAGAGCAAGTTGTTCAGTTTCCATGAAGCTGTGTGGTTCTGAGTTAGTTTCTGCATTCTGAGTTCTAACTCAATTGCACTGTTGTCTGAAAGACTGTTTGTTATGATTTCTGTTCTTTTGCATTTGTTGAGGAGTGATTTATTGCCAATTATGTGGTCAATTTTAGAGTAGGTGTGATGTGGTGCTGAGAATAATGTATATTCTGTGGATTTGGGGTGGAGAGTTCTGTAAATGTCTATTAGGTTTGCTTGTTCCAGGTCTGAGTTCATGTCCTGGATATCCTTGTTGATTTTCTGTCTGGTTGATCTGTCTAATATTGACAATGGGGTGTTAAAGTCTCCCACTATTATTGTGTGGGAATCTAAGTCTCTTTGTAAGTCATTAAGAACTTGCCTTATGTATCTGGGTGCTCCTGTATTGGGTACATATATATTTAGGATCGTTAGCTCTTCTTGTTGCAGTGATCCTTTTACCATTATGTAATGTCCTTCTTTGTCTCTTTTGATCTTTGTTGCTTTAAAGTCTATTTTATCAGAGATGACAATTGCAACTCCTGCTTTTTTTTGCTCTCCATTTGCTTGGTAGATCTTCCTCCATCCCTTTATTTTGAGCCTTTGTGTATCCTTGCATGTAAGATGGGTTTCCTGGATACAGCACACTGATGGGTTTTGGCTTTTTATCCAATTTGCCAGTCTGTGTCTTTTGATTGGGGCATTTAGTCCATTGACATTTAGGGATAGTATTGTTACGTGTGAATTTGATACTGTCATTTTGATGCTACCTGACTGTTTTGTTGGTTAGTTGATGCAGCTTCTTGATTGTGTTGATGCTCTTTTACCATTTGATGTGTTTTTGGAGTGGCTGGTACTGGTTGTTCCTTTATATGTGTAGAGCCTCTTTCCGGAGTTCTTGTAGAGTAGGTTTGGTGGTGATGAAATCTCTGAGTGCTTGCTTGTTCACAAAGGATTTTATTTTTCCTTCACTTATGAAGCTTAGTTTGGCTGGATAGGAGATTCTGGGTTGAAAGTTCTTTTCTTTAAGGATGTTGAATATTGGCCCCCAATCTCTTCTGGCTTGTAGGGTTTCTGCTGAGAGATCTGCTGTGAGTCTAATGGGCTTCCCTTTGTGGGTAACCCGACCTTTCTCTCTGGCCGCCCTTAGCATTTTCTCTTTCATTTCAACCCCGGTGAATCTGACGATTATGTGCCTTGGGGTTGCTCTCCTTGAGGAAAATCTTTGTGGTGTTCTCTGTATTTCCTGTATTTGAATATTGGTCTGCCTTGCTAGGTTGGGGAAATTTTCCTGGATAATATCCTGAAGAGTATTTTCCAGCTTGGATTCATTCTCTTCATCACATTCTAGTACACCTATCAGACGTAGATTGGGTCTTTTCACATAGTCCCACATCTCTTGAAGATTTTGTTCATTCCTTTTTGCGCTTTTTTCTCTGTTCTTGCTTTCTCTTTTTATTTCATTTATTTGATCTTCAACCTCTGATATCCTTTCTTCTGCTTGGTCAATTCGGCTGTTGAAGCTTGTGTATGCTTCACGAAGTTCTCGTGTTGTGTTTTTCAGCTCCATCAATTCACTTATAATCCTGTCTATGCTGTCCATTCTCGTTAGCATTTCGTCCAATCTTTTTTCAAGGTTCCTATTTTCTTTACGTTGAGTTAGAACATGTTCTTTTAGCTCGCTGTAGTTTCTTACTACCCACCTTCTGAAGTCTGATTCTGTCATTTCTTCACCTTCCTTCTCCATCCAGTCTGGTTCCCTTGCTGGTGAGGAGTTGTGATCCCTTTTAGGAGGAGAGGTGTTCTGGTTTCGGGAGTTTTCATCCTTTTTGCACTGGTTTCTTCCCATTTTTGTGGGTTTATCCAACTGTTGTCTTTGTAATTACTGTCTTTCAGATTGGGTCTCTGAGTGAGCTTCTAGTTCGTGGATGCTGAAGTTACTTCTTTCTTTCTTTCTTTTTTTTTTTAAGCTTTCCTTCTAACAGTCTGGCCCCTCTGCTGTAGGACTGCTGAGGTCTTCTCCAGGCCCTGCTTGCCTGGGGGTCACCTGCAGCAGCTGCAGAACAGTAAGGGTTGCTGCCAGTTTCCTCTTCTGCTATCTTTGTCCCAGAAGGATGCTCGCCTACTGTCAGTTCGTTCTCTCCTTTATGAGGTGAGTCTTTGGATCTATGGGGGTCAGGGAGCTACTTGAGGAGACAGTCTATCTTTTATTGGGGCTTAAGTCCTGAGTTGTGAGCTCCGTTGTTCACTCAGAGCTGCTGGGCAGGTATGTTTAGGTCTGCTGCAGCTGAACTCATAAAGCACTTTTTGTTCCCAGGTGCTCTGTCCCAGGGAGTTGGAGCTTTATGAGTTTCCGTTGCACTACTGCCTTTTTTGATTTTTCTTTCAGGTCTGACCCGACCAGCTAGCAGCACGCCTAGCCACTGCCTGCCCGCAGGTGCTTTGCTGAGCTGCTGTGGGCTCCGCCGAGCTGCCCTGAGCTCTTCCCTGTAGTCCTGTTTATATGGGCATAGTTAGAACTGTCTCGGCAACGGTGGCCCCGCCTCTGTTATGTTGGACTCTCTCTGTTGTGGCAGGTTGCCTTGGCAATGGTGGGTTGCCTTGGCAATGGTGGCCTGCCTCAGTAGCGGTGGAGAGTCTCAGTAATGGCAGAAGCCCCTCCCCCACCGAGCCGGACCGTCCCGGTTCATCTGTGCTTGGTTTGAAGGGCTCAACCCAGAGGGTTTCCAATTACTGTTTTTGTTTTCGTTGTTGTTTGGGGTGGAGGGGTGGGACCAACCGAGCCTGATCACCTGGCTCCCTGACTCAGAGTCTTTTCTTTTAAGTTGAACGACCCCGCGTTCGGGTCGCTTGTTGAAAAGGCGCCGGGATCTCCCGTGCTGCGACTCACTGAGTCGGCTCCAACTGCGGCGCCGCCTCCTGGCGGATTTTTTGCCTAGGAATCTCCTGGCCTGGCTCGCTATTTCAGATGAATGGGCAACTCTGCCGTCTCAGGGCTCTGCTCGCCAGCTAAGAGGGCTCCCAGACCAGTGGCTTTTGTTCGGAGAACCGCAGCAACAGGGCGTGGTCACAGCAGCCGCGCGGGCGGAATCAGCCCCGCGGGGGCCAAAACAGCCGCACCGGCTGGGACTGCGACGCTGGCGACCCCTCTGCCTGGGTATCTCCTGGTCTGTGGGCAATAAGAGTTCGTCTGGAAATGCAGCGTCCACTCACCCTCTGCACTTTCACTGGGAGCTGAAGTCCTGAGCTGTTCTTAGGCAGCCATCTTCCCAGCATTCCCCCCAAAGCCTATTTATTGACCTAGGATTATGTTAAGCAAAGGAGTATGGTAAAGCTTAGAAATGTAATTTTAATATATACATATGTAAAATATGTACATGCATGTTAATATATCACAGAAAGACAATGGATATATCAGAATAATATATATATAATATATCAGAATGTTCACAGGACTTATTGGTAAGTATTGGGATTTAATAAAAATTTCCCTCTAATAATTTGTTTTAAATAAAGATTTTTTTATACTTTTAAACAAACATTTTTATGATAAAATTAGTTAGTGCAGACAGTCTCTGGACTAAGCATGATTTGATACATTATTTTCCTATTTTATGATGATTCAGAAATGATATATATTTAGTAGCAACCTCACTTTGAGTACCCTCACAGTGTTCAATATTCAGTAAATTACACAAGATACTCAACACTTTATTGGAAAATCCGCTTTGTATTACATGATGCTACTCAACTGTAGGCCAGTGTAAATGTTCTGAACATGTTTTAAGCAGGTTAGGCTAAGCTGCGATGTTTGGTAGTTTAGGTGTCTTAAATGCATTTTTCACCATAGGATCTTTTCAATTTAGATGGGTTTATCTGGACACAGCATCATCGTTAGTTGAGAAGCATCTGCATTATAGTTTTAAATATTCTCACTCACAAAAGGTGTGTTGCAGACATCCTCCAGCCTTTGCCAACGTTCATTTCCACCACCCCCTCTGTGCCTCGTTAAGCCAGGTTGAATGCTATAATTGATTACGAATCTGGACGCTCTGGACTTTGAACCCTTATTGCATATCCTGCCTCAGGCATTTACTAATTGTATTAACCTGGAGAAACTATTTAATATGTGTTTATTAGTTCATTCTCATGCTGCTTATAAAGACATACCCAAGACTGGGTAATTTATAAAGTAAAGAGGTTTAATTGACCCACAGCTTCACGTGGCTGGGGGGCCCTCACAATCATAGCAGAAAGTGAAGAAGGAGAAGGGTCACATCTTACATGGCAGCAGGCTAACAGAGCTTGTGCAGGAGAACTTCCACTTTAAAACCATCAAATCTCATGACACTACCACCAGAACAGTATGGGGAAACTGACCCCATGATTTAATTATCTCCCCGCTGCCCTGCCTTTGACATGTGGAAATTATTAAAATTCAAGGTGAGATTTGGGTGGGGACACAGCCAAACCATATCAATGTGTAATCTCACTACTCTATTAGAGAAAATGCATTCTTAGCCCCATTATACATATAAGGAAAATAGTTGGGTCACTTATAATATTAAAAGATTTTAGCAAATTGCTTGTCTTTTTAATAATAAGAGCTAGCATTATTGAGGATTTTCTATTTCTTGGTTCCTCTCTTCTCATTTTATGACCTTCTTCATCTCATAGTCCCCTCCATCACCTGGTGTCTTGCCTTGAACAATTGAGTTGGGTGCCCTCTTTCATCCTGTAAACATGCCATTGTCAAGTCCCATATGTTCTGCAGTGAGACCTCACACACGTCTTCAGGTGTAGTGGGGATGGGGGCAGTCACTTCCCAATCACCAACTCCTCTCCATGACATCACAGGCATTGTACTTTCTGGGCTCTGCGTGGCTGTACATCAACCTTGCTACTCTCTTTGTGCAAGGATCCCACTGCACTGTTCTTTCAGCTGCAAGATCATTCCTGTTTCACAGGCTTTATCATTGCTGCATCTTCTACTTAAGGTACTCTTCTCCCTGATAGCCGAATGAATGGCTCATCTATTCTGTCTTCACAGCTGTCGAAACCAATGTTACCTCCTTGGATATGCCTACCCGGAGCACATTATCCCAAATGAGGGGTATTTGCCTCATTATTCCATTTTACTCTCATTACAGCTCTATTTGCTAACTTAAATGATAGTATTTATTTGGAGAGGCAGGGTGCTATGCAGCTTCAATCAATGTTTGCCACTTAATTAATCAATTAATTGGGGTTGACACCCCACATGCTTAAAAAGAGTTTGCCACAAAATGGAGAAGAGATAATGCATTGTACCCCAGGGACTTGTTCAAACTCCATTCAGTCACACAGTGAAAGGAGAACTTCTCTGCAAGTCTTTCTCTCTCCAAGCATTTAATGTGCAATCCAGTCAGAGCCCCCAGAAGAAATTATGGCCCTTTCTGGGATAGCTTACATTCCATACTAAGACTCTGCTCTAAAATAAGAAGAATCTGCCTACTGCTGAGCACTTGAGAATGAGCAACTGTGCTCAGTAAAGTAGCCAGTGTAGCAAGATGTGTGGAATGCGAAGGACAGACAAATGCTTATCTGCTGTAGGAAATGCATGTAAATTTGCTGCCGTGACAAGAGCTATAGATGGGGTGGCACATATTGCTGTAAGAACATCAGACTAAATTAAATCACCCTTTTAAGAAGATCTGGCAAGTCTTTCCTGAAGAAAAGACGAGTGAGCTGAGATCCAAAGAGTGCAAAAAACTTAACTAGATACATAGAAACGGTAGAGGGAGGCTCCAGCCTTCCAGAGAAAGAACAGCATGTGCAAATATCCTGGTCAAGAAGAAACAGAGATGCGTAAGGGGTATAAAATGAGAAAAACTGTTTTTCCTTTTATAGTCTTCACTTCTGACACCAGATTTGTAGGTTTTTTCTCATACCAAGCAATTCTCAAATTTTTTGCAGACACCAACTGGGTGCCCTATAATTTAGCTCAGTTATAGCTAACTGAAGATAGTGTCAGATTTCATATTATCGGCTAAGGCCTCAGTCCCAGAAGACTGCCCCAATTGCTGATACCAATTGAAAGTTCAGTTGTCACCTGTGCTATAAATCAGAGGTTCCTACCACCTCACTCAGGTTCCATCATGGGCTTGAATAGCTCACAAAACTTTGAAAAATGATTCACTTGTCAGATTACCAATTTATTACAAAAAAAACCATAGACACAATCAGGAACAGCCAGATGGAAGAATTGCAGAGGGCAAGGTATACAAGAAGGGGTGTGGAGTTTCCATGCTCTTTCCAGGCATGCCACTGTGCCAGTACCTCCATGTGTTCACCAACCAAGAAGTTCTCTGAACCCCATTCTTTTGAATTTTTATGGAAGTTTTATTACACAGTCAGGATTCACTTAATCATAAGCTATTGGTAATCAACTCAACCTTGAGCCCCTGTACCCTCCCTGGAGGTCAGGGTTGGGGCTGAATGCTCCAACTCTAATCACATGGTTGATTCTCCCAGAAATCAGCCCTCACTCTGAGACTATCCAGGAGCTCCCAGCCACCAGTCATCTCATTAGTATGCAGAAAGATGCATTGCTTTGGAGATGCTAATGGTTTTAGGAGCTATGGGCCAGGAAATGGGGACACAGACAAAATACATACATATTTTTTATTTTATCACAGGGTAGTACAGCCCTTAGACCAGAGTAAGAGGGACCCTACTTTGGGTCCCTATAAGGATGATTTACTTGTTCTTGCTTGGCTAAGACTTCCCTGGTTATAGCACTACAATTTCCATATTTGGAGAACCCTTTATTTGTGGACTAATCAACACTAGTCCATCTTGCCTGAACTTTAGAGGGTTCCTCGAGCAGTACCTCTCTCAGTAGAATAAGGAATCTCCAGAGCCAAGCCCACTTGAAGGTCCCTTTCCCTTCTGGATCTTGCTCCAGGTAACTGGATCACCTTAATTCTTTTCCCTAAGGGTCCCTAGCTTGCTTTGAAATCCTCTGCATGTCTCCTGCCAGAGTCTGCCCTTCTCGGGATGAATGACATCATCAGTGTATGCACACCTTCCCTGATGGACAGCAAAAGGGTAGCTGTTTGTAGGCATCATGGACAGTTCTTGGAAGTGCAGGCTGGGGTTCCGTACATATCCATGTGATCTCTTTGTGGTATAAGATAAAGCAACAGCACAGAATTTGGGGTGGGAAAGAGGGCAGGTAATGATCTGGAGCATGGAAACTGACTCTTCCCATGCCACCATATACTAAAACAGATTTCCAAGGAGTTTAAAAGTCTTTATTTTTTGCTTAGCCTTCTAAGTCATTATAAAGGTATATCTTTCATAAGACATGGCACATATATGTATTTAATTGTCTAGTAGCTTATTTCATATAATTAAACATATGATACATGGCCTGCTATTTATACTATTGCCTGGGACTCCCTAAGGGTTATTTGTATAAGGAGCAAAAAAATGGAAGGAAATAGTTCAAGATTAACAACAAAAAATAAAAATTAAAAAAGACCATAAAAGCCATGCTAATACACAATAATAACTAAATGTTTTAGTAATAATATACTGTGCCTTCTAAATTGGCCTTTGTAACTGAAGATGCTATTACAGCTGCTGAGAGTGGACCTCTCTAAGAATTGCTTTCTGCTCAAGAAAGCTGCCTTACTGAAAGGAAAGACCTTCACTCTAATTCAGGACCATTCAGAAGGGTTTTCTGAGCTCCAGAGCTCCCGGAGGGGTGGGCAGAAACCTCAGTGTGACCGCGCTTCTCATCCTAACTTCTCACTCTGCCCAATCTGTATTCTTTGCTTTTGCTATAGATGTGGATCCCAAGATCACTTTTCAATAATCTTCTTTTATGTTAATATCTATCTCAGACTCTTGTAAAACCTACCAATCTCAATGCTTATAATTACTATTTTACTATTAGTCAGCTTCTGCCCAAGTATCATTTATAAATTGTTTTATTTCTCACAGCAATTTGATACAGTGGTGCTCTTATTAATATCCATTTTAAAGATGAGGAAGCTGGAAGTTACTCAAGCCATATGGTTGAGTAACTAAGGATCACACAGTTAATAAAGAAATAGGAACTTCTAGTATTAGCTAGTTTTTGGACCTATGGTTCTTTAGAATTTGAACTCATATCTATATTCAGTTTTTATTTATTTATCTCTATTTATTCCAATCAATTGTGGGAGATGATTAATCTGGATCCCTCAAGGTTGTAGATTGAATGGATCTATATATTCAGTTGGAATAAATTGAATGGAACTATTTGTTCTATCTATTGAAATGAGAGCTACCTAGCTTTTTCAGACATTTTCTAGGCTTTTCCACATTTACAGCAGAAGGAGAAAAGCAGGACAAAATGTTGGAGTATCCAGAGAAAAGAAGAAATGATGAGTCACGGTAAGAAAAAAAATCAGGTTGTGTGTTAAATCCTATAAGGCAAGAGAGTGCTTGACACCCACAAGCTGGAAGCTAGGGAAAATGTTGGCAGCAAGAGCACTTGTCCAATAATACCATGTTCTATGGATTCACACAGGCTGCAGACCCATTTTCATTCCTAAAATGAACTGTCTTTTGAGTTTTAGGTTCCTAAAGATCTTTTTATCTGATAATTGTTACATTTTACTTCTCTCAAGGAATAATGGAGAGAATCTTACAGTGATAATTTATGGAGCCTTCAGATAGGAAGTGGTATTTGAAATGTGTTTCTATGAATGAGTCGAGGTGAGTGAACTTTTTTAACAGCTCCTGTGCACATCATAGTCTCTTATCTTACCTCTGAGTCATAGCTTGAGATATTCCCTCTGTTTGGAAGCATCCTCGATTCCATCCTGATAATTCCACCTCTTTCTAGAAAAGAGTGATTGTAAAGTAATTATCAAGGGTTGTCTTCCTTAACAACTCTCTTCGAATTGTCTTGGCTTTGTACAGCCTGTCCTGCAGCTCTTAAACAAATCATTAGAATATAAGTGCTAAATGCTGTTTCTCCTACTTCACTCTCAAATTGTTGGATTTCTTTGAGCCTCAATTTTTTTTTTTTCATTATAAAATGGAAATACACTCTTAGCCTTAAAGGTAGTTGTTAATTTTTTAAGTTATTTTCTGTAAACTCCTGATCACAATGGATTCTTCTGAAATCTTTACTCCTTTCTTTCTGCACATAATTCAAAACACTTATTAATGCAAACATACAGGATGGGCTGAGGAGGAGAGTTCATTTTTAATCTAATCTGTTCCCCAGTATCACCTGGAATATGGCTAATAATTGGCTTAGTATTGACATATGCCTCAATCACATGCTTGTTTCTCTGCAGACAAAAGAGCAGCCTGAGGGATACCTGTTAACAATAGTCTTTTGCTGGATGGGAGTAAATTCAGGTACAGCCTAATGCTCTTTCAGATAAGGGAAGTCTGAGTTCTTACTTCCATAAGTAAGGACCTGATAATAAAAGAGAAAAAGAGAGAGAGACAGACAGTGAGAAATACAGTCAACAATAATGTATTATATATTTCAAAACAACAAAGAGAATAAGTTTTAAATGTCTCAGCTTAAAAGATGATAGGTAAGCCAGGTTATAGACATATAAATTTGCTTGATTTAATCATGTTACATTGTATACATATATCAAAACATCACATCATACCCCAGAAATGTATACAATTATGCTTTGTCAATCAAATATAGTATTAATAATTTGTTTTAAGTGAAAAATACAGATTCATCCAACCAGTTTCTTCTTTTCAAAGAAAGAAGGCTGGGCAGTCTGCTTCAACCACCTGGCTCCTGCTTAGCTTCTGAAAACTCCACACTCGTTCAATATTTGCCTCTGAGTATTCATTAAAATCTTAATACTTGTCCTAAACTTAGTGGCCTTGCAGAGATGATGTACTCTGCAGTTTGATGCAGTTATGAGGACCCTGGAAAACAATAGCTTCAGACAACAGGGAAAATGATATCCCATTCAGCAAAAGTCCTCTGTCATCAGCTTTGTGATTGGAAATAAGATGGGGAGCAGTTTCCCAAATACAGTATATTGCTGAGCAGATGTATAAGAATCAAAGGGAAAATGGTTGCCAGGGAGACAAGACACTCATGCCAATTCTGTCGCAGACTAATCATAAAATGTCTCCAGGGGGCATTGTATAGCCACAAGCACAGACAGGAACAGAGCCAAGCCAGGGATCCAGATGTTGCCCTTGGAACTGGGCACCCATTTCAGGGGCTGGCATCTGCCTTCTGCCATACAAAAGGTGCGTGGCTGCATCTGCTCACTGCAAAACTTAACACACAAGAAAAGCAGAGGAAAGGTTGCTATAAACTAATGATTTGGCACCGTGCATGGGGAAGATATTACATGTTAGATATAGCTTCTGTTAACCCCAAGTACATTTCTGGATTGCTCTTTCACAAAGCACAACTCATCTAAATCCAATCTCTCAGCAATTTCCATCCTGTTCATCTGAGAACAATCTTGTTTACAAATAATACCTAAATTATTTACAACCTACCTAAGTACATTTGACAGCAAAAGAGAAAAAAGTTGAATGGACTAGCTTTTTCAATTAATCCAATAAAATACCCCTTTTACTTTTTTACAGCTCTTTTAAAAACAAGATGTGATATACATTCATGTCTGAGACTCTGCTATTAAATAACTATCTCTGATAAGAAGGGTGGGTGACAACAAGGGATTTTCAAAGTGTTTGTGTTCACTTTCATCTATTCTCACTTGCAATCATGAGATTTTTCAACAGTAAATTATGGCTTTTTAATGTCTGAAGAACTTTCTTATGACCAGAGAAAAGTTCCATGAAGCATAATTTAAATGTGCACTACGTCTGATTCTGTATATATGACTAGTGTTTTGTAGTTTACAGACTTTTTCACTTATTTTATACGCTCTTCTTAACCTCTCTCTAGCAGTTAGTTAGAAGAGGTACTATTAATTAAAAGAAAAAAAAAATCTTGAAGACATTGTAGTCCAGAAAGGTTTCCTCTAAGTCAAAGAAGTAAAAGAGAAAGAGATGAGACCACTACTTGTATTTTGTCAACTGCAAATTCTTTGTCCTTTGCATTAAAAATGATTCTATGCTTAGATATCAAGGAGCAAGGATCAAAACCTATTTTTTTACCTCACATATGAATGACAAGATTTTACTTCTATTAAATTACAACCTTCCTACTTGTATTACTTCTCTGCTACTACATAAGAAATTACTACAAACTTAGCCATTTAAAACAACTCCAGGAGTCTGGACACAGCATGATTGAGCTGTTTTTTCCTGTCTAGAGTTTCTCAGTTGTTCTCAAAACATCCATGTATCCGCAAGGCTGCATTCTCTTCTGGAGGTTTTGAGGATGAACTCCCTTCCAAGCTCATTCAAGGTTTTGGCAGGACACAGTTCCTCACTGGACCCCGTTTCCTTGCCGGCTGCCACCTGGAGGCCAACCTCATTTCTCTGAGGCTGACATATTCTGTTCCACGTTCAAAGCAACAGCAGCAGGTCAAACCTCTCTCATCTTTTGAATTTCTTTGCCTCCTTTCCAATCCCCTATCCTGCTTTTTAAAGGTCTCATGTGATTAGAACAGGCCCACCTGGATAATCTCTGCATCTTAAGGTCAATTGAAACTGACTTGGAACTTTAATTATAACTGCAAAATTCTATTCCAGCAGTACCTAGATTGATCTTTGATTAAATAATCAGGGCCCAAGAATCTTAGGGGAAGAAGGGCATCCTTAGGATTCTGCCCAACACAACACTCAAAATGTGGTCCTTGGGCCGGCAGCATCAGCATCATGTGGAAGCTTGTTAGAAATGCAGAACTTCAAGCCTCACCCCAGATGTCCTGAAACAGCAATTTATCAAGATCATCAGGAAATCCATATGCATATTAATAAGAAGGGTTTGCTTCGAGTGAGGGTTTTTTTTTTTTTCTTCCTCTTTTTTTTTTTTTTTTTTTTTTTTGGCAGCAGACATTGGGTTGACAGAAATGAGAAGCAAACCATTCAATTCTTTTATTCCATCTTGTGTTTCTTCTCTCCCTTTCTGATATGGAGAAAGGGGTCAGATAAGGCCAAGGGCAACTTTTTCATTCATGGACTAAAAGTGTAAGCAGAGCTGCACCCTGCTGAACTGCAGAAGGAAAAGAGATTTTTCAGGGCATTTGCAAGAAGATTTTGATGGTTTATTACTTCTTAGCCTTGAGCATTCATAGTGGCATTCTTTGCTGCCAAGAGTGGACAATCTTGAGAATATTATGAAATATTTTAGTGTTTGTTTATGGTACATGTCTGAAAAGTTTGAAACTTTAAATGAAAATAGATCCCTTTGCAGTACAAGTATAATAGTTAAATGACAAAAATCAATTTTGTTTTAGATGGAGGGAATTATGTACCATCCAATTGTTAGGATATGCTGCATTATTTAGAATGTATCTCAAAGGGGCTAGCTTTCCATCAGTGCATATTGATTTCATGTCCACTTAGCTATAGACCAAGATGCGACGTAAGGAAATCTAAGTGATGTTAGTTAAGGGTTTTAAACATATGCTTAGCTTCTGAGAGCTAACCAACCTTACCAGGAGAATACTGAAAAACCTGGATGTTCCTCCACTTGGTGCCAGCATGCTTACAATGTGGCAACTCCTCTATTCTGGGTATAAAGTGGCAACTCTTCAATCATGGGTATAAGACAGGATAATGTAAAATGGACATAAAGAAAGAATCATGAGATCAAAGTTCTAAATAAACTCTGTAGCTAATGATAAAATGAATAGCTGATGAAAAGGGGAGAGACTAGATCAGCAAGTATTTGAATTTATGGTATAATGGTGTATATGCTGATGATGGAAGTGTAGGTGAAGTCAGAGAGCAAAGGATTAAATGCAGAAAAAAAGCCACAGGACCCTTTCAACAGGTTAGAACCAGAAACATCTAGTATTCATTTTGAAAAAGTGACATATCTCACACAGTATATGCTATGAAACATTGTATAATATATTATATTAATAATTGTGCCATTATTTCTCATATATATTAAATATGCTAGGTTTTTTTCATGCATTATATGAAGCTTAGTAGAAATTTCTTCTTTGATTTCTGATTTTCTCCCTAATGGTAATATGTCCAAAACTGAAATGGGAATGCCTTGCTAATATACATAGTACAAATAACAATGAGCTAAAATTAATACATTTAACAAAATTTACTGCAGGCTACCTCCCTGCCAGAAGCCATACCAGGTGCTGGGGATACAATTATGAATAAGCCTTTTTTTTTAAGGAGATTGCTATCTTGAGAATCAAACAAGCATGCAGACAATTATAAGATAATTTGATACAAGGACTAAGAGGTACATGTAAATTGCTATGTGACTACAGGAAAATGAATGGTCAAATGTAGGAAATTTGGCGGCAGGAGTAAGGAAAGCCTCACAGAGAACATTGTAATGTGTTTCAAAGAATAGTGAAAGCTCACCTAACAGAGCAGAAGAGGAACTCTATGGCCAAGTAAAATGATTAATCTTTTTTTAAAAGACATAGAAAATAAGTGTAGATATTGGTATACATAAGTTATAGCTATTCTACAGATTAGAGAGCAGATGAGAATGTCAGTTCCCTGTGGAGGAAAATCAGGAAAAACAAAGCAGAAGACATTGAGGATAAATTATTGTAATTCCTAAAAAAAATACTTTATAAATTTGAATGTGTGCAAATGTCCTGCTCATTGTTTCCAAAGCAGTATTATCCACATTTTTCAGATGCAAAAGTTTATGCCCATGAAGGTAAAATGATCTTCTCAGGCTTTTAGAGCCAGTAAATGTTATGGACTCCAGGCCTTCTATTTCTACTATCTGCATAATCTACGGCCGTCTATGAAATAAAATGCTTTATTTCATCTTTTCTGACTATTGGTTTCTGGTTCATCCTCAATGTTTCAAACCTGGATACATGAATTAATAAATGTGAGCACAGAGCACAGTGCTTGCTCCTAAAAGTCAATTAATCAATGTAAGTTCTCTACATCGTCACCACGCTTGTGCAAACTCTGCATGTTAAGCTGTAGAATCATCAACACCTCCTCTCTCATCCCTTAGCCTGCTGGCCAACTCCCTGCAGTCTAGACCTCTAAATTAATCATCCTTAGAAATGGCTTTACTAGCCCTTTGTTCTAAAATGTACAATGGTTTATTAATAATAACTACCATTTCTTAGAATGTAATGTGGGGCAGCCTCTTGGCTCACTGTTTTGCATATATGATCTTGTTTAATATTCCAAACAATCCCTATGAGGTAGGCACTCTTATCATCTCTGTTTTTCGGGGATGAGACAATAGTCCAACAAGTGACAAGGTCAAGTTTCTTGACACAATTATAAAGAGGCAGAGTCCTCATTACTAACAGTCTATTCACAGTACACGACGTACTCTTAACCTCTAAGCTTAAGCTGCCTCCTGCAGCAAGCTGATGGACAAAACAGGTGGAAACAAGAAGTATGTATTCAGTATTTAGAGTCAGTGTGACACACATGAGGAATTAGAAGCTTCATCTTCTCTGATTTGGGATTTGGGCCAGAGAGGATAGTAGAGCATCTATTGAAAATTATTTTTTTTTTTGACATTATGGGGAAAGTACAAGAGCATTTCCTGAATGAAATGATTTTCTTTAAAAAAATTTTTTTTACAAGCTCAGAATCAATTGCTTTGCTTTCCTTGGCTACAGTCATTTTCGGCAATGGGCATCATCATCACCATCAGCAGCAGTGAATATGATCATTAGGCTTTAAATTGCCCTTACATTCTTGGTGGTTTCCTAGTGCAGTTGGAGTTAAACTTGGTTATTACATTATAAAATAAAATGTATTAAGTTTTCTTAAAGTCAGCTCTGGAGTTTACATCAGAGTGCTGTATTTATACAGTATTTGGACTGGAGCTAAAAATGGCATTTTCTTATAATATAAAGATTATATTAAACTACTTCCCAAAATAAACAGACTAAGAAAATCCCAATATGCTTAAATAGGCAATATACAAATGCTGAAAATAGACCTTTGATGTCACATACACATTCAAGTTATTATACAAGCAGCAACTCCAATGGCCAAGTCATAGCCACAGCAAATGGTGCCCAGTGATAAAATGTGGTGCCCAATTCAATTAGCCTGAAGTTCTTGGAAGTGCTATGGCCAGTGAAGACTCAGCAATATGGACCTGAGAGGTTTTAAAAGAAGATGAAAGGAGGCACCTTCTTGCTTTAGGAAGTATCATGTCCTGTTTTGCCATTTCTTACCTCTCCCAATTTTGATTTTATATGGAAATTTAGAGTATCATAAAGTACATTTTTTCTTCCATAACAGTATAGTCCATGGTAGTGGTTCTCAAATGCTACCTGTTCAAATGCAGATTCCTTCATCCCACCTTCAGAGATTATAGTTCTAGAATTGAGGCACAGGAAGGAATGCTCCATGTATTATACCCCTTAAATATGTGAAATGCATTTCTATCCAAGAATCTACACCCACAAGTGAGTCTGCTATACCTGATACATGAACTACACTTTGAGAAACACTATTATGAAGAAAAGAAAAATGGCTTTGCAGTCATGGGGGCTTGGGTTTGAATCCTGGACTCCGACCAATCAAGAACTCTAGGACTTTGAGTCAAAGTCTCTGAGTTCCCAGAAGCCTCAATTTTCTCATTTATAAAATAGGGTTAAGAATGTTTACCTGGAAGAATTGTTTTGAGAATGGAAAGTAGTATCTGTTCATTACCTTGGGCTGAGCTTACATGTTGCAAAGACTCAATAAGTAACATTTATTAAAAATGTCATTTCATTTTTAATGAAGATGAAAATGAGGATGATGGCAAAAGCAGCCAAATTCTGTAGTGTAGTAACATATCCTCTTAACCAGGACAAAAGATAGTACTTACACCATGTGTCTGAACTGATTACCCCCATTCACCCCAGACACCCACATAAACACATTGATAAACTGCTTTGATTTCTAATGGGCCATAAATTGCTCACTCTTTTGGAAATGAGGAGATCTTTTTTAACGAGTCCAAATTCCATGGACAAATACATAATATTGCTTAAACTTCAGTATTCACTTGAGTATTGAAGAGTGTGAATATGCCTATGGGTTATTGAATCCCTAGTGTAATTCTACACACACCTCTACATGATCTACTCTCATTTAATCCTGGGTAAAGGAGTCTATAACTCGGAGGTAGTGACTCTATAACCTAAGCTATACCTTAAGAAAAGCACTTTAAGAACGATTTTGAAAAATTAAATTAACAACTGCTTCTCTGCTTTGTGATTTTAAAGTCATAATTAACATGGCTAATTAACTTAATTGACTTCAAATTGATACAACAAATATTAAGAGCTGTCTGTAAGTCAAAATCCATGCTGATGGCCTGTATATACCAGAGAAAATGAAAAAAAAGATGGTCCCTGAGCTCAATGGGGAGGGATCACGTTTTTCTCATTGGTCCTTTGAGCAGGGATCCATTGGGAAGGATTCTGCCCAATGGATCACTACCCAAAGAGATTTTGATTAGAAAAAAAAATAGCCAAAGATCAGGCTAGAAGGAAATATTGCACTGAACACATCTTGGCATATATACATAAATATATTCATTATCATTGTGACAAGTTAGTGCAGGATTTCCGGGCTACATAAAACAGGATTAACACATATACTTTGAGAAAATCAGAAATGAAGACTCCTTTGTGGAGATGAAGAAAGGTTAGGGCCACTCTAATAGTTCTGTTGTTTAGATTTCTTTGTAACCACTAAAAGTCTCTTTTATGATCATAAGCCGAAGAATATGTAATAAAAATATTTCTAGTTTCATCTGTGAGCCCCACTGCAGGCTTATAATTCTGGCTTTATGAACAAGATAGAGGGAAGATAATGTTTATTTTTCTTGCTTAGACATTGAATGTCTATATATTCTCTTTATGGAAAACAAAACACAAATAAGACGGAAATTTTTCACAAATAATTTCCATACTTAACACGAAAATTTTTGTCTAGAGTGCTGTCCAGACATATACCTATAGTCACAGTGGCCTAAACACTCATCACTAAGAGGAATTTAACTATAGTTTTCTGATAACATAAATGACATATCCTAATGGAAGGAAATCAGAGAAATCTTAAGAGTCTAGTATCATGCGTGCTCTGTTCTTCCGATTTCTAATCTAACTTAAGACCTTTGAATGTTTGATGTTGCTGCATATCAATGAGTAATTTCTGACATCTTGAGACTGTAAAGTATTAATATGATTTATCCTGTTATCTTTTACTGTTTGGCATTGGAGGTCTCATTTTTGAGTTTGAGATATGTAAGTCTTAATTCATTTCAAGTCCCTACAGAACCCAAGATTCTTAAGGAGGAACAGACATTTTATCAAAATGTAACCAACTGCAACTCCTTACTATCTTCTCCTGCATCTTTTTTTCACCATCAATGCATATGTAAACATGCATGGAGGGACAAATTACTAGTATATTATTTGCAGCTTTGCAAATATGCCATGATGTTCCACATTTCTGAGACTTTGGACATGAGCTTTCTTGTGCCATTTTCCATCCTTTATTATCTCAGAAAATTCATATGCATCTCTAAAACCTACTCCAGATCATCATTACCACTGATAATTATTAATAAAAATTAAAAAATGCATTTCTAAACAATTGGAGATTTTATACCATTAATACCAAATCTCCAGCTTGTTAAAAATACAATGCCTGTGAAGTGCAATGAAGCAAAGTTCAATAAAACAAGCTATGCCAGTACCTATTTCAATTGTTTAGATAAACCATGCATCTTTCTCTCCTACTCAGGGCTGGCTTCAGAGTGTGTGACCAGTTACCCTTACCCTCTCCAGAAGGGTTTTTGTTTAGAGAATAATGCACTACAATTGTCATTTTTAAATGTTCTCTAATTTTATCTTTAAACTTACACTTTGAAAGATGTATCAATGGAGTATTTGCCTGGGGTTCGGAGCCTTGGTTTATCAGTGGTACAACTTCCCACAGACTCCCAAGAGTAGATTCTCAGCAGTTCACTCTCCCACTCCCTGTACCTCAAGCCACCCATCCTCCCCTTCCCATCCCCACCCTGGCACTGCTGCCATCTTTCACCCTATGAGTGTCTGGAGAGTTGGGTACAGTGCTCCGTGTCCTCTTGGGACTGGGCCCTGTGGCAGCCACCCTACACTGGCTGACAGCACTCCAGAGCACCTGGCAGGTGCCTGGCCAGTGGGAGGCTGTCTCTTCGTGGGGGTGAGCCTTTCCAACCTCTGTCCATGTAACCTGGCACACAGGTTTAAAGATCTTTGTGGAGTTGGCTATCTGCCATGGGTTGGAGTGGCAGGCTCATGAGAAATGGAAATCTCTAGCTCAACGTCTCAATGTTTGAGACCCCATGCCTGGCTGAAACGCTGAGCAGGTCTGGCAGTTGGCAGGAAGGGCAACTCCAGGGTACATATGACAGTCTGCTTTTGCCCCATGAGTACAACCTTGCTCCAAGGCATTCCTTCAGCTGACTCCTGTCTAGGGTAATGATCTCTTCCTCCTAACCTTTTCTGAATCTGGCTTGTATTTATCTCTTCAGGCCAATTCAAGTCACCCTCCAAGCATAAACCTTGTGATACAAGCATGCAATTACAGAGATTCTGCATAAGGGCTAAATGCTCTGATGTTTACATTTAAAACTATCTTTGCACAGTATTACCAATGGTAAAATTAATGCTAATCACTTGCATAAAATAAAATTTGCCTGCAAATTAATTTTTTTTAAATGACAAGGTGGTGGCTCACACCTGTAATCCCAGAACTTTGGGATGCCAAGGTGGGCATATCACCTGAGGTCAGTAGTTCAAGACCAGTCTGGTCAACATGGTAAAACTACATCTCTTCTAAAAATACAAAAAAATTAGCTAGCATGGTGGCATGTACCTGTAGTCCCAGCTACTCAAGAGGATGAGGCATGAGGATCGCTTGAACTGAGGTGGCAGAGATTGCAATGAGCCGAGATCGTGCCACTGCACTCCAGCCTAGGCAACAGAGCAAGATCACATCTCAGTACGGGAAAAAAAAAAAAAAAAAAAAAAAAAAAAAAAAAAAAAAAAAAAAAAAAAACAAGTGGAGAGGAAGATGTCATTTAAAAAAAAAAAAGGAATAAAGGGAATCATGGCCTGGCACAGTGGCTCAAGCCTGTAATCCCAGCACAGTACTTTGGGAGGCTGAGGTGGGTGGATCATGAGGTCAGGAGTTCAAGACCAGCCTGGCCAAGATGGTGAAACCCCATGTCTACTAAAAATACAAAAAAAAAAAAAATTAGCTGGGCATGGTGATGGGCACCTGTAATTACAGTTTCTCAGAAGGCTGAGGCAGGAGAATCACTTGAACCCGAGAGGTGGAGGTTGCAGCGAACCAAGATCATCGCACCATTGCACTCCAGCCTGAGCAACATAGTGAGACTTCATCTCAAAAAAAAAAAAAAAAGAAGAAACATATTTGTGTACACCTTTAATGACATTATTAATGGCATTTTTCTGGCTTTTCAAATAAAATATTTTATTTTTTTTACCAGGACTTACTAATCAAGTAGCAAGCTCTGTTCCTACTTAAAATTCAGTCCCTGAAAATTGGAATACATACTTTATTAACTTGCTATTCTGTACCTAGCAGAATATCTGACATTTATCAGATTTTCAATAAATGCTTTTTTTGAGATCATTTACATAAATTTGGTCTCTATATACACATATATATACACACACATATGTATATCTGTGTGTGTACAATATGTATGTAACACTAGAATTCTACATATTTATGGTTATATTTTAATATAGTATAAATTAGTATAATATATACTGTGATATGCAATAATATATGAAATAGAACAACAGAATAACATACTTTAAAATCTGATTTCCAAACATTTTAGTCTTTTAGTTATCATTCTGTGTTAAGAGACTACTGCTTTAGTTTCTTTGCATTTAAAAGATCATTAATCCAAATACTAATTTAATCAATACTATATTAAATAAGCTATAAAAGTAAATTAATATTAGGAGAATGGATTCATCATACTATAAGGTTTCAGAATGTGCCTATTGTCAGCACATTTCTATGAAAAATAAGTCCTGTTTACAGCAGCTATGAAAATCTTAGACTGATTTTTCCTTATTGTTTAGACTTTGATTCATAGAGAAAGCTAAGATGAATATAAATACTATTACAGTTTTTGGATTGTCTACTTTCCAAGTGCTTATCATTTTGTTAACACCTGTGGCTAAATGTAGACAATACAGAATTTGGTATAAGCAGATGTCTTTTAATACAAATATTTCCAGAACATTAGGTTCTAAGTAGCTTATTTTTTCTGTAAGCGACACTTTCATTTACTTAAAATGTAGGAAATGTACTTAATGGTGGCTGTGTAGAGACACACAAACACATAGTTACCTTCGCACAGTCATCTACATAAATTCATACTTACAGATACAGATACATAAAGGCATATTTGAACACGGAGACACACAGATGTCTTCAGAGGAACATATACAGGGAGACTACAGACACACTCACATAAACATGTACACATACACACATACTGATTTAAACACATGCATACTTGCAAACACACAAATCTATATATAGAAACAAACACACATACTGATCCAATTGCATATAGTCGCATATCCATGTATACACGCAGATCATATACATTAACTAATATGTACACAAACATATGCTCACAGATACACACACACACACACACACACACACATATACATAGACACAAACTCATGCATACAGACACCTAGACACTTACATACATGCACATACTCATATCCCTTCTGTCACTTGCTTTTGGAATTGAACAGAATTGTTTGAAATTAAATGAGAATAGCTAGATGAGCTGCTTCTAGCAAAAGAGAGAAATACAAAAAGAAAAATAGAAACAACTATAAAATCATTGCCTATACAAAAAAAAAAATCTATTTTTCTTTCTTTTCTGATAATTAAGGCACTTTGGTTAAACATTTAATAATTGTTGCCTGAATATCTACTATGTGCCAGGTCCTGTCTGACTGTTCCTGCTCATGCAAAGCATATATCATATTAACATGGCTGAATATAGAAGCATTTTTTTTTCATTTTCTTAATACGTTGAAAATTTATTGCAGAATTATGGAAGCACCATGATATGTCATGTAAGTTCAATGGAGATACTAGTAACTTTATGGAAAGCAAGATATGCCCCCAAATCCCTTCTCTCTGTTCCTCCCTCTATGTATTATTATTTTCCCTAAAGCAAAAGACAAACCCAAATTTTCCAAGACCTCCCAGCCATGTTTATTGTGCAGCCTGCAGAACTGTGAGTCAGTTAAACCTATTTTCTTCATAAATTACCTTGTCTTAGGTAGTTCTTTATAGTAGTGTGAGAACAAATTAATACAATACCTCTGTCCCATCTATCTTTTTCCTGTGTGTTCTTCTATATTTGCCATTTAAATTAGCTCATGACCTTGTTTTTCTCTGTGTGTTTTATTTTGTTGTGTTTTGTTTTCCAGATAGATGCAGCATTCACTAGAAGAATGAAATTTAATTAGGTATATGTCAAAGTTACTACATAGTACTAAACAAGAATATATGAATCATTAATACTCCTCTAATGAGGATGGATTAAAAGTATAGCAAAGAGGTAATTGCCATATTCTCCATTCGTCCTTCTCACCCCTCTTTGTATAGCATGTGGCAGTAAAATGACATCTAGTTTTTAGAAGGCTGTTTCTACAATCACACGTTACAGTTTCTGCTACTCAGCCTTGTAAATTCTGTCCAGTTCTCTAACCAGCAAACTACATGTGCACACAATTCCTCATTTGTAACTTTGGGACAATAATTAACTCCTTAATGGGGTTTCCATGAGACTACATTGATCTGGAAGTATACGGAATCAAAGAGAATTTTAAATATAAGACATATATCAAAAATGCCTGGTACTTGAAGCTCTAAACAAAGTTAAAAATGTTTAATTAATAAAATAAATAGTGTTTTTCTACTAAGCCTTAGAGGTGAAAAATCCTTCTAGAATACTTTTTGGTTGTTCATCCTTAACTTTGTGTAGAAAAGCTAGAAGTAAGGGTGTTCCTTTCCATCTTTCATCCTTACAGGAAATTTTGCAAACTTCTATTTACATATGGTACACACAGACATGCACTACTCTACATTTTAGTATTAATAGGACTCCTATTCACCAACATTAATAGATTGCTAACAATCTGTCAAACACTTCTTTTACCATTTAAGTTTGTCCTGGTCATTAAAAGAGAAAAGAGATATGTATTTTCATGCCAATTGAATGGGTGGAAAAACTAAATTTCCAAGAAACTGTATTTGGGCTATCTTCCTCCTACCTATCCACGTTAATCTCCTTTCATGCTAATTTATCCCCAGTGCTGTCTCCTCTCCCAGCTCACACACAAATACTCATACCCTGTTTCATATCGGAAGCAGGAAGCTGATACAGTCTCAGGAAGCCTATGAAGAAACGGCAAATGGCTGTTTGCTCCATCAAGTGTCTTGCCACCTAAAAATCTCTCCCTAATTCTTCAGGCCTCAGCTGTAATGCCTGGACTGCTCCCACTTCTGTGAATGTCTATCTGACCCAAAAAGGTGAGTTGTGGTTCTTTATCTTCTAAAGATATTTCTTCTTATGATAATGTCTTCTACCATTGAAACTCCTTTTCTTATGGAAATTGCTTAAAGCCATTATTGTCCTCCCCAGTAGAATGTAAGCTTCTTGAAGTCAAAGGCATATTGTGATATATGCTTACCATTAATAGTAGATGAACCTTATTATTTGCAAGGTCACATGTGTATCACTCAAGCTTGTAGATTTTTACAGTTTGTTGTTTGTTTTCAACCATATCAGAAGAGCTTTGATTTTACATGTTTACATTGGCTTCTTCCTTTTTAACTGAGGCTTTCTTTCCACTAAAAAGTCCTCTGCCAAAGAAAGAAAGAATTCATGGTCTCATTATAATTCTCCACATGCCAAAGGACCTTGTGGTGAAGTCCTGGATCACATGCAATGCATTTGACCTTTACTGACTCTATTCTGAACATACAGAAGAATTGTCTATAGAATTAGAGCAACTCGAAGTAGACTTCTATTCACTAAGTTCCAGTATACGCTTTGAAGAGTTAGTAGCAGTAGCAGTTAATTTGTCACTTTCTGTCTTCTGTTTCTAAATAATGATTTCTCACTCATGTTAGTGCATAAACAAATAGAATTATTTAAAGGTTGAACGGCGTTTTTTTCTCCTCATAAATTCTGAACTATGGCTTCATATTTAATCTATTGTGATAGTACTGGGAAACACACATTGGGGTCACTGATAAGCTCACAGTTTCTTTTTTTTTTTCTTTTTTTTTTTTTTTTTTATAAAGATGAGGAAGAAAGAAAAAGAGGAAGAGGGAGAGAGGATGGGGGTATTGCTTTATTGCCCGGGCTAGAATGCAGTCTAAATATGGGTATGCCTATAATTGTCCTTAATAATGGAGACATGAAAGAAAATGAGGGAAGAGAATAGCAAACAAGGAGCCAACCAAGATTTCTTTTAAACTTCTAAGTTGATATGATGTGGTACTGATAAGAGTGTATATTTAAAGTGGAGAGTTCTATAAATGTTAATTACATTTACTTGTTCCAGATCTGAGTTCAAGTCCTGAATATCGTTAATTTTCTGTCTCATTGATCTGTCTAATATTAATGTTGAATTCTCCCACTATTATTATGTGGGAGTCTAAGTCTCTTTATAAGTCTTGTATGTCTGCGTATTCCTGTATTGGGTGCGTATATATTTAGGATCTTTAGCTCTTCTTGTTGTTGCATTGTTCCTTTTATCATTATATAATGTCCTTCTTTGCTTCTTTTGGTCTTTGTTGCTTAATTGTAACTTCTGCTTTTTATTTATTTATTTTAGCTCTCTGTTTGGTTGGTAAATCTTTCTCCATCCCTTGTTTGGAGTCTTTGTGTATCCTTGAATGTGAGATGGATCTGGATGCAGCATACTGATGTGTTTTAGTTTTTTATTCAAATTGCCTGTCTTTGGATTGGGGGATTTAGTCAATTTAAATTTAGAATTAATAATAATATATGTGAGTTTAATACTGCCATTAGCTGGCTATTTTGTCCATTAGTTGATGTAAATTCTTCATTGTATTGATGCTCTTTTTGATAATTTTTTTAGAAAGGCTGATACTGTTTGTTCCTTTCATATGTGTAGTGGTTCTTTCAGAAGCTCTTGTAAAGCAGGCCTGGTGGTGATGAAATCTCTGAGTGCTTGCTTATTCACAAAAAACTTTATTTTTCCTTCACTTGTGAAGCTTAGTTTGGCTGGATGTGAAATTCTGGGTTGAAAGTTCTTTTCTTTAAGGATGTTGAATATTGGCCCCCACTCTCTTCTGGCTTGTAGGGTTTCTGCTGAGAGATCTGCTGTAAGTCTGATAGGCTTCCCTTTGTGGGTAACCTGACCTTTCTCTCTGGCTGCCCTTAGTATTTTCTCCTTCATTTCATCCCTGGTGAATCTGACGATTATGTGCCTTGGAGTTGCTCTTCTTGAGGAATATCTCTGTGGTGTTCTCTGTATTACTTGGAGTTGAATATTATCCTGTCTTACTAGGCTGGGAAAATTTTCCTGAATAATGTCCTGAAGCGTATTTTCCAGCTTGGATTCATTCTCTTCATCACATTCAGGTACACCTATCAAGCGTAGATTAGGTCTTTTCACATAGTCCCATATTTCTTGGAGACTTTGCTCGTTCCTTTTTATCCTTTTTTTCTCTAATCTTGTCTTCTTGTTTTATTTCATTGAGTTGGTCTTCGACCTTTCTTCTGCTTGATCAATTCGGCTGTTAAAACTTGTGCATACTTCACGAAGTTCTCCTACTGTGTTTTTCAACTCCATCAATTCACTTATATTCCTCTCTAAATTGTGTATTCTTGTTAACATTTCGTCAAATCTTTTTTCAAAATTCTTAGTTGCTTTAGATTGGGTTAAAACAAGTTCTTTTAATTCACAGAAGTTTCTCATTATCCACATTTTGAAGCCTGCTTCTGTAATTGGAACACACTCGTTCTCCATCAAGCCTTGTTCCGTTGCTGATGAGGAACTGTGATCCCCCGCTGAGGGAGAGGCGCCCCGATCCTGGGCATTCCCAGCCCTTCCCGGCCGTTCTCCTCCCTTCGCTATAAATCCATCCATCCGCGGTCTTCGAATTCACCGTCCCTGCAATTAGGTTTCTGAGTGGACGTCCAACCCATCTACTCTCAGCGCCGAAATCCGAGCAACCCACTGCGCCGACCAAATCAGCGGCGTCAAGACTGATGGCGCCCCTCCGACTCCGCACCAAGAACCGTCGCTCCAAGGCGCCGGCAAAACCGCCCCGCTGGTCACAAGAGTCGCGCTGGCGACCCGTGGGGCTCCCCCACTGGGAATCTCCCGGTGCGCGAGCAACAAGAATCATGTGAAGGTGTGGCATCCTCTCATTGTTTGCGCTTTCAGTGGGAGCTACAATCCAGAGCTGTTACTGATCAGCCATCTTGGATCTCTCTCCGATAAGCTCACAGTTTCTTCTCCAGTGCTGATATCTTTGTAATCACATAGTCAGGTCAAGCAGGTGACTCCTTACCAGGGCAGCCCTATGACCTGAGATGGTTCAATAATTCACTCCCTGCTGATAGAGATTGGTTCAAACTATTGGCATGAGATTCTACTCAGGCCATTCATGTTCCATTCTCTTTGGGTAGAAACTGGACAATTGTATAGAGCAAAATGCTTCTTTCTCTGTATTTTCTTTGGAGAGAGCTTAGCTGTAAAAACTGGAAAAGAGTGAGAGGCAAAAAAGGAGAATATATCAAGAGAATGATAAAGTTGCTTTGGTATGTCTGATGTATCGTCTCTACCCATTCCTCGATACTATTGAAAGAAAAGAATGAAAGTCTCCCTTTTGGGTCATAGTGACGAAAGTAAACTCCATCTAGGACTTTGCTTCTCAAAATATGTCTGTGGACCAGAAGCACTGACATTATTTGGGAAGTATATATGTGTATGGTATGTTAACTTTTAGAGTAAACATAATGCATATTAAGCTTCGTGACTGATTTATTTTTTAATCACTAAGTTCCAAGTAAATAAATTGGCACATTCTATATTCTCCACATATACTTACTGAATGAGTAAATGCATGAGTGAATTATGTAAAAATTTTTACAGACAAATAAAATGAAACCCAGAGAAGTTGAGACATTAAAGTCATCTAAAGAATGGTTGATCTGTGTTACTGCCCTAATGTCTGAGAATAGGTATATTTAAATTCTCCTCTTCCCCACCCCTCAACAATTTTCTTCACCCAAGACAACAAAATTAGAAGCCAAACACATAGCCAAATGGAAACCCCCAATTGTGAAAATCCATGAAAATGAGAGGAACTTTTTCTAAAGCATCTTCTTTTCTGCAAATATCCTTCTATTGAGTGGGTGGCTTAGATGGCATAAGCATATTTATTATCAGGTGATGATACTTTTGCTTGAGTGTCATATTCTTTGGCTGTAGAAAAGATAGAATCAAAGTGAAACTGCAGCAGCTGATCAGTCTCTGACCAACTGGACAGTGGAAAGTCTTCAAGAAGCAGAAACCCAGGTAATCATCTGATGTATGCTCTGTCCATGGTAGACCCCTTCAGAGATGGAATGAGTTCAATTTATCAAAATAAACTTCATGGGTTTCTATTTGGGGGTGCAGTGCAGTTCTTATTATTGGAAGGATTTTTTTATCTGCAAAGCAATATATAGGGAAGGGATTGTGGAAATTTAAAGTGATTGTGATTCAGGTATGCCTTGGCATGAAAATAGATGCCAAAAGATGAAGGTTATTTTTTTTCTTTCTTTCTTTTTTTTTTTTGTATCCTCTCTGAACAACTTCTATGCTGTTAAATTTACCAACTGTCTCTACACCATCAGAACTCACCACTTAAGAAGTATATTTAGCATTTCCACACTGTTTATGGACAATATCCTAGACAGTTTCTCCTTCACATCTTAGGTTTCTATTTCCTAAACTGTTTGTCATTGTCTTAACTTCTGGATTGCTATTTTGTATCATGATAACAGCCCTGAGCTCATTCTCCCTTTGAACCCGGAAATGATGGTACTAATACTATTCTCTTGAGCTTTATTTAAGCATAACTACATTGTGGTTTTTTGATTCATTTATTCAAATATTTACTTTGTGCACGCAAGACACCACACACTGCTAAATGCTGGAAGATGAAAACACAGTACTCTCACTCATGCACATGAACTTAAGTAGTACTTAGTGTGTATTACTGTGAGATGTTTCTATAGAGACATGGGCTGCCTCTAAATACTTTTAATAAAGGCAGTGAAAGACCCATCTCTCCAGCATAATCTCAACAGACTCATCCCTTAGCACCATACCGATTCCCTGGGTTTTGCCTCACCTCTATTCCCAGGCCATTGCCCTATAACTTTGAGGCAACCCATTAGACCCACCTACATCCTCCTCTACCACCCTTGCCTTATCTCAACTCTTGTATTTGCAGACACAGAGAATTACAATGTTCTGCCTAGTTGTTAACAGCCAACAAATATTAAATATCTTGATGAAAATTATTGCTCTTAATTCATCTTTGGAATTCTACTATTTAATACCGTGTCTTCTATTCAGAGATGCTCAGTAAATGTTAAACTCATTGGCTCATTTGACAAATGCAAAACAAGCTTAAAGTGTCATTTTCTTCAATGAAATTTAAAATAGGATTAACTTTGTCATCCCTCAGAAATGAAGCCATTTCTAATATGCCTTCAGTGAAGGAGAAGAGGGGAAAGAAAAAAAACACTTTGCAAATTACGGTAACTTGACAGCTGCTTGCTAAACAATACCGCATTAATTTTCAACGTTCTGCACATGGCTAAGTGGAAGATCCCTTAATCCCAGGTCCCATTTTACTTTTGCCTCATTGTCTCTGTCCCCTCATTGTATCACTTGCAGAAATCACCAGTGGCTGTGCACTCTCTTAAACCTTATTATTGTCAGAGAAGTCATAGACGAGGTTAATGCAGATCTGCTTCCCAGAGGTATGTTAACATGGATTTAAGTTCTTTATTTTGAGTGATTGACTTTGAGAAAACGCCTTCTTTATCAGTTATTACCAGAGAAATAGAACCTTACAAAAGTGACAGTAAACCAACCATGTATTCTTGAGTTCTGCAGGCATAATAACTTTTAAAGAGATTGAGATTAATTTGGCCATTTATGAGTAGGTACAATCAGATGACCCTGCATGCTGAGGCCAGTGAGAGAGTGTGTCAGAGGTTTAAAATATTGGCTCTAAAAGATCTACATTTCCGAAACTTTTCTAAACACATTTTCTAAGGTTTAGTTATGCTACTGTGATATCATTGTTGTTGTGCCTGGCTTACTGTTTCCAACAAATGATTCCTTCATAGGAAAGAGATGAGAGAGTCCTTCCTGAAGAGGCTCTTTGCTTTTCAAAAATTCAAACTGCTTTATCTTATCATTGAAAACCTAATAACCTACTTAGAGAAACTAAAGATATCTTTCAAATACAGAATATGAATGGCACAAAATTCACAGCCTAGATAAAAAAGAGGAAAGGTAATTGCAATTGAGCCAGTATTTTAGAGAGTAAAGTGCTTGTTGATATGCTTATTCTCATCCAACAAATAAAAGGATTGAGACAATGCACACGTTTTGCTATACAAAGCTTTTTATTTGCTTAGGCTCTTTGACAAAATGCACATATTCACGGGCATTTCAGAAATCGCCTGCAGAGTGCATCGGGTATGCCATTCTTAGGAAAGGCCATGTGGGCTGGGAAATGGGCCAAGAGAAATGCTCCAATGAGCATACTCCTCTCAAAAGTCAAATGGTACCTTGGTCTTTAGGAAGGTCTTCTTGGGGTTGATAAGCATTGGAACACAAGTGACCTTAATCATTACGGTATGGCATGGAGTTGAAAATACTGAAAACTGACTATGCTCCCAATCAGGTTATAAACAGGAATATTCTGAATTTCCTAATCCTATTAGGATCACTCCTCATCAGGACTAAAACATGGTGAGAACCTTTCTCTGCTAAAAATGAAACAGCCAGCTGTAATGGCATGCCCCTATAGTCCCAGTGACTCAGGAGGCTGAGGCAGGACAATCTCTTGAATCCGGGAGGCAGAGGTTGCAGTGAGCCGATGTCACACCATTGCACTCCAGCCTGGGCAACAAGAGAGAAATTCCATCTAAAAAAAAAAAAAAAAAAAAAAAAAAAAAGGAGTATCTGTCAGGAGGAATCCAAATGTGAATATTCTTATGATCAAAAACAGAGAATATTTCAAAAGTAGGAAGACAATTATCAATGTACTCTTGCAAGCACATACCAATTGATAAAACTGTAGCTTGAAACTTGTATTTTAAATTTATATTCACATATGTATATATGTATTAGGTATATACAGTAGTTGCCACTTGTATATGGGGGATATGTTTTAAGACCCCTTGAAAACATATGATAGCACCATATCACATGCTATGAAAGCACCACACCCTATATATATCATGTTTTTTTTTATACTTACCTAGGATTAAGTTTAATTTATAAATTATGCACAGTAAGTGATTAACAACAATAAACAATAAGAATACAACATTTTAAACAATATACTGTAATAAAAGTTGTATGAACATAGTCTCTCTCTCTTTCAAAATGTCTTATGATACTGAACTCAACTATTTTTGGACCATCATTGACCATGGATAACTGAAACCACAGATAAGGGAGGACTATTACATGTGAATATATATATATATATATATATATATATATATATATATATATACATACATACAGTTGGAAATTATTCTAATTATATAGCATATAAAATCTATATAAATTTCTATTTAAACTTATACATGTAGCTATATATGTGTGTGTGTCTGTAATTTGAAGAGGCTTCAAAATGACAGCAAATAAGAAATAAAATGTGCTTCTGTGTATTCCCCTACATAGTCTGATCTCAATCTGCCATGGCTTTCCCAACAACAGCTGTCACTCTGCAGCATGAGCCTTGGTATCTCTGCCTTTGGGTCCTAAGAACCATTAGAGCCATAAGGAACAATTTGTAGTCCGAAGTGCACATACGTGTGTTTTCTTGTGGTTTCCTGCATCAGAATATGCCTCACCTTATTCATCTGGCTAATTTCCACTCATCTTTCATGAACAACATAAAATGCCAGTCACTTTGGAGAACTATCACTGACTCCTTCAGCCTGTTAAGAGCTATATGCTGTCTTCTCCTGGCATCTTTTCACGCTGCTATGTCAATATGCTTCACATTCCTGCAATTATTTACTTATTTTTCTAGATTCTTTACCTCCACAGACTAAGAGATACCGAAAGGCATGAAAGCTATATCACTGACTTTTGCTTCCAAATATCTAAAACTACATTCTCGAATACTAGAATAGAGTCATATCCTACAAATATTCACTATATGAATGGGTTGCTATATATATATTTTTCCCCTTTAGGCATTTCATAACCACTCTTCTATTGTAAGCTCCATTTTGTTCACATTTTAGTTTAGAGCAACCTCTTTAAAAGCATAAACTTTTGCCAAGAAATTATATGTAATGTTTTACTGACGATCTGTATGAGCCTATAAATATTTTGTCTACAAAATCTCTGAGTTATCCTTCAAAAATGTTTATAGGTTCTCCATCTTTGAGAATATTCAATCTAATCCAGAAATATAGCATTTAAAAAAAATGTATCTCCCCTAGAAGACTTGATTGTATTTGGAAATACTCACCAAACTTTTCATTTCAAATATTTCTACCTTGTATTAAATAGATGAAGTTCACTATCTGCCGTATCAAAGAAGAAAGAATACTTGTCAAACCATTTTGGTAAAATTCCAAGCAAGGAAGTAATAAAATCATTGAGGCTTTTTAAATGTTATGACTTCTGACCATAGGGACTATTGTTTTTAGGCCTATAAATCCATTAGTGGAAGGGAAAATACAACATTCTCTTGAAGGGAAAATACATATCACAATACTTACTCAGAGACCATCCTTCTGAACTTGGATATTTCTGTGTATTTGAAGTAAACATAGGACAGAGTAAGCATATAATTAGGTATATAGATCTCTCTCTATTTATCCTGACTCTTCCATCCCTAATTTTTATACACAGTATTATTTGGCACTTGTTGAATTTTTTTTTTTAAATCAGAATGCCCACCTGATAAATTAAAATAGCTCAATTATATGCTCTATTCATAAGTCTCCTCTCTTGAATCCCCGATGAATCATCATCTAACATAGCAAAAACATGTTTGATGGAAAAGAATAGATACAACAATGGAGATGTTGAGTTGATTGACAGAATCCTATTCTCACTAAAAATATTTCTCAAATTTAGTTAAAATCTTTTAATTTGGCTACAATCACCTGATATTTCCTCTGTTTCTTACCTGCTTCTATTCCACCTAAATTTTTTTTTTAATATCAAATAAATTTGGTGCTTCAGACCACAATGCAGCCTGGAGCCTTGGGTTCCTGTGGTTTCATGCTGCAATGACAGGAAGTGAGATTTGGGGTGACATCATTTGTCATTTTTGGTATCTCCCAGATTTGTAAATATTAAATATTTAAAAAATTAAAAAGAAAACTTTTGTTTGAAAACCTGTTTTTTAAAAAAATACTGTGCATACCCAGACTGAGGAGTGCTTCATCTTCTGGCTGTTGTGCAAAGAGGATAATTCTTTCATCTTTACTTTTTTATTCTAATATACTAAGAGACCAGGAAGATAATACTCCTATGTACTTTCTAACTTAGTATCCACATATCACTAGCATGGAGCAGTGGGAATAAAGGAAAACCTTAAATTCAGACAGAGTTGTACTTGAATTTTAGACCTAGTGCATATAGACAAAAGTGTGAGCTAAATTTTTATTTTTACTTTCCTACCCCTTATATTTCTCTTCTATAACGTAATAACATGATGGTGTATTAACATGATAATGCATGTGAAATAGCCAATAAATTGTTCAGAAAATCATAAATGTTCCATAAATGTTGAATCCTTTATCCGAAGCTTTGTTACAATTGCTTATTATTTGGTGTAGTTATAATTTTATCCATTCATTCTTTCAGACTGTATTTATTTATTTATTTTTTTTGACATGGAGTTTCATGTCAAAAATTCTTTTCACCCAGGCTGGAGTGCAGTGGTGTGATCTCGGCTCACTGCAACCTACGCCTCCAGGGTTCAAGCGATTCTCCTGCCTCAGCTTCCAGAGTAGCTGAGATTACAGGTGCCTGCCACCATGCCCAGCTAATTCTTATATTTTGGGTAGAGATGTGTTTTCACCATGTTGGACAGGCTGGTCTCAAACTCCTGACCTCAGGTGATCCACCGGCCTCAGCCTCCCGAAATACTGGAATTACAGGTGTAAGCCACCACAACAAGCCTAATTTTTCATACTCATTCATCTAATCATCTCTCAATTTCCCATTCTTCATCATTCAATCCACAAACACATTGAGCACTTTTTATGTTACAAATAACTTTGTTAAGTGCTGAGTATTAGAGACAAGTAACGATTACTGACTATAAGTAGATCTCAGCCAAGTGGAAATGACCTTTATATGATCACTAACAAGAAACAACTCGTGTTATGAAAAAGAAATAAATGAAGTACAATAGAGTACAAAGGAGAGGGAGTCTCAAAAGGAAAGGAATGCCAAGTATGGGGGTTACATTAGATAAATTTAAGTCTATACTTTGTAGTCCATGACCTGTGCTAAGTATTTTACCTGGGGCATATTGCTGGCAGTCTTTCCAACAATAATTGCTGTTACAGAATTAAATTCATTTTATAAATAAAGTGGATAAAGCTAAAGTAAGTTAAATCACGTGGCCAAATTCAAGTCATAAGTAGTCGATCTTGAATTTGACCCTACACTAGTTCTTATAACTATTATACTATGTTACCTTCATGCAAAGGACAGATGTTAACAGCATCACAGTATAAATGTGAGAAAGAGCAGAGTTGTGTTCTTCAATTTTATATTTATATCTTACAGAATAAATTGAAAAAATAACCTGGATAAATAATGATTGATGAGAGCCTCTTCCCGCTAGGAAAATGCCCAAGTTCCTGAGAGCAATGATTAAACAGCTGAATAGCAGATAAAGAGACAGACTCAGGGATCTTAACACCATAAAAGCCACAATGCATTTGCCTATATAGTTGGCCCTTTTGCTAATAATGGGTATGCTTTGAATGTACTTTCAGAATACTCTATTCATATTTTATTGAAAAATATCAAGTTCATGTTGTAATGCTTTTTGCTGTTGTTTTTGTTGTTGGTGTCTTGGGCAAAGGCAATCACTTCTGTAGAGTGCCATGAGGAAGAATAATATGCCCAACATTATTTCAGCTAGCATCACACTGAGCCCTTTTTACAGATAAAAACAATTCATTTCAGTATTCTTTATGTCTTTGGTTTAAATTAAAAGTTATCCTTTGACCTTCTTTCCTTATTTTATCTTTTTCTCCATCTATCCCTCCCCTTTTTTCCCCTTCTTTTCTTTTCTCCTTCCTTTGTACTTCTTTCAATACTTCTTTAGCTGAGACTCCAGTAGGAAACAGAATAGGAAGGCCAGAACCTGATGGGGGAGTAAGTAGCATCCACAGGAGGCGAGTAGGGCACAAGCATTTGGGGAAAAGAGACAGAGTGGCAGCAGTGGCCTGGCACAGGAAGTCAAAACTCAAAGAGGTAGAGGAAATAATTTGTCCAGGGAGGTTGTGGGTGACAGCGGAAGCCCAGTGCAGGATACTGAAGCTCAGACACTGCAGAAAAGACTCACAGACATCACCTAATCAAGTAATCAATGTTATTATATTCAAAATTGGGACAAATTGAAATTGCACATTACCTGCTAAAAGGCAATGAGAAGAACACACCAACATTTCTGTCATATTCCCATCCAAAATATTGTGTAACATGAATCTAAACATGAGAAAATATAAGATAAACCCAAAATAATGGAGATTCTAGAAAATAACTGCCCTATGTCCTCAAAAGTGACAAGCTCATGAAAGTCAAGCCAAACATCAGCAATTCTGCAGATTGAAAGACACCAAATAGACCTGGAAACTAAATGCAATGTGAGATCCTGAACTGGATTCTTTTTTCTACAAAGACAGTAATCTTGGATAAGAAAAAAAAAGCATTAATTTTAATTATCTGATTTCAATGGTTGCCTGATTTCAATGGTTGTCTTAAGGTAATACAATAGAAAATCTTGGTGGTAGATATCACACACAAAAGTTTCAGGGGTTGTAGTACAATCACATTAACCACTTCCTCTCAAACAGTTTAAGAAAAAAAATTGTATTGTTTTTGCAACTTCTTAGTAACTTTTAAATTGCTCCACTGGGAGAAAAAAAAAAAAACAACTTTACGATGGCGTTAAGAGGAGGATTAACTGCTCAATCTCTAAAAAGTTATATAACTCTGAGTTTAAATTCAAGTTTGAGTTTGATCTTGAATTCAAATTCAGGTTTATCCCTTAAAAGCTACATGATATGGACAAGTTATTTAACTTACATACATTTGCAAAACGAGGAGAACCTTGAGTTTCATGCGAAGATTAAAGTAATTCATAGATTTTCTGTGAGAATTAAGAATTTTAGTGCCTGAAACGTGAATAGAAAAGTGCTTGACACATAGAAGCACATTAATCAGTGTAGCTGTATTATTGCTATTATTATTATCATCATTATTTTATTGAATAGTTCAATTCCAAGAACTGTAATAAATAAACTGAAATTTGCAATGACAGAAACCTGGAATCAGATGTAATAGCTAGGTGGCTCAAAGTTCCTTAACTTTGTGAAATGTCATTGTTTTCCATCGACTTCTATGACTTTCCCGTGACCTTCAATTCATTTTTGCTTACTAAGTTCAATCTACACTGGCTTTCTTTCAGTTTCTAAAAAACATCAGTAAGTTTCCAGATCCAAAGAATCACACAGTCTTTTGCCTCTTCCAGGAGCACACCTTTGCCCTTACTGGCCTAAACGACTCTACTACTTCAGAACCCTGCTTGAAAGTTAAATTCCCATAGTCCCAGATATTAAACTATTCTCTTTCATAGGTTTCTATATTTTATAGAACTTAGTGAAATTTGCGTTGTTTTATTTTTTTGTATCTTACCCAAAACAAAAACCTTTCTGAACTTAGCATTCAGGTCTGTTGATTTTTGTTATATTCACCATTGTGTACCTAATATATAGCACAGGGTCCAGCACATAGAAGGTTTTCTACAAGTAATTGTAGAGTGAGTCAATTCATGAATAAGCCAAGTATAGTACCAGGCACTTGAAAGTCATTATATCAACTCTTTAAAGCAACCCCACAATGATGACAGCAAATAGGTATTAATGTCACTATTACCAGAAACATAATCTTGCTCCTTACAAATAGGTACTAATGTCATTGTTACCAGAAACATAATCTTGCTCCTTACCCTAAGCAAGAATAAAAAGTGTCAGTAGATCTTGGCACTTCTCAAAGAAAAACTAATTATTTTTGTGTATTAAACATCAAGGCAAGAGAGTAAAGGAGACTCACCCTAATTATGTAAGGAGATAAAGCTGGATGCAAATTTTCAGTTTCCACTAAAAAATGAATGATTACGTGGGAAGAAAATAATTGCTTTGGCATTAAATGCAGCTGTTATTCATGTCACATTATTTATAAGACTGATGTGCATAATATTCCTCCAGTCTCACTATAAAATAAAGTAATTCAGGAACATATTTTCTACAGACATATGAGAAGGTGTGTCTACATTTGCTATTGCTGACTCCAATAAGAATAGAATTTTTCTCAGAGATAAAGGCATTGTATGGGAAATAAAAGAATAACCTCATCACTGTTACACTGGAATGATGGCAAACCAACGGTCAAGTTATGTGACATGAAAATATCTAATGATTTTAAGTTACTGAGCTTTAGTCACATGATTTTAGATGAGGATAATATATAAAGAATTATGAATGGACATTACAACCAGAAAGCATGGTTCAAACTCCAGCATCTGTGTCTGCTCTAAAACATGGGGCAGTTATTCACCAAAACAAGCCTCAGCTTCCTCATCAATCAAATGGGGATAATAATAACACTTATATCATGCACTTCCCTCAAAGTTTATATGCTGAAACCAAATTCCCAATGTGATAGTATCAGAAAGTAGAGTCTTAAAGAGAAAATTAGGTCTTGAGGGCTCTGTCCTCATAAGCTGAAATGTCTCCTTATAAAAGAGACTCTAGCTGGGCACGATGGCTCATGCCTGTAACCTCAGCTCCTAAGAGGCAGAGGCCAGAGGATGGCTTAAGCCCAGGAGTTCGAGACCTGCCTGGGCAATATAGCAAGACTCTATTTAATAAAGAGAGGCCGGGCGCGGTGGCTCAAGCCTGTAATCCCAGCACTTTGGGAGGCCGAGGCGGGTGGATCACAAGGTTGAGAGATCGAGACCATCCTGGTCAACATGGTGAAACGCCGTCTCTACTAAAAATACAAAAAATTAGCTGGGCATGGTGGCGCGTGCCTGTAATCCCGGCTACTCAGGAGGCTGAGGCAGGAGAATTGCCTGAACCCAGGAAGTGGAGGTTGCAGTGAGCCGAGATCGTGCCATTGCACTCCAGCCTGGGTAACAAGAGCGAAACTCCGTCTCAAAAAAAAAAAAAAAAAAAAAAAAAAAAAGAGAGAGAGAGAGAGAGAGAGACTCCAGAGAGCAAGCGAACCCCTTCCACCTTATAAAGACACATCTAGAATGTGCTGGCTATGAACCAGGAAGCAAGCAAGCCCTTACCAGAAACCAAAACTGCCAGCCCCTTGATCTTGAACTTCCCATTCTCCAGAAATGTGAATAATACACGTCTGTCATTTATAAGCCACCCAGTAAATGATAATATGTTATGGCAGCCTGAATGAGTTAAGACATCCTACGAAATCATCTTAGGAATTAAATGAGATAACGTATGTAGCATAGTTTAATGATGGCCACATGGAAAACATTTAACAAATGATGATGATGATGATGATGATGATGATGACATGCAATTTTGTTTTGTATGAAACCATTTAATCTTGTATGAATGAGTGTAAAGGTCTAGTTGTTAACTATGGTTTAATAACTGAATTAGAGGCACCAGTCTACCTTTTAGCATTAAAGAGTGGGGAGTGTATATGCTATTACTTGGTGAAGATGATACAGTACACCATAAAAATGAAAGTACCATGATAGCACTAAGGACACCACCTTAGTTCCACCTGATCACGGGTAAGCTCTTCCAGGGAGGGATTAAAGCAGAAGCTTAAACTCTTAACTTGCTATGGCTCTGTTTCAGGCACTTGATGTGAGGATGGAAATGAATGGTATTGAATGATCTTGTAAATAAGATTCCATCATTAGGACCATTTTACTAATGAGGCAGTTCCCTCATTACTAAACTGACATGTAGAACAGTTTAGTAGCTTATATAAAATCTTAGAGTCAGGCCAATGATGAATCTAAGCCAGGGACATAGTAAATACTCAGTGGCTTCCTTCTGTGATAAAGCCAAGAGGAAATCTTGATTCCTATTTCCTAATATTCTCAGAGAATATTAGCTTTTAAGTGAGTTCAACACTATGCTTGCAGGAAAAAAAGAGCCTCTAAGTGAACGAGTATTTTCTGGGTGTCCTATAATGCAGATAGCCAAAATGACCCTGAAAAAGAAGTGTCTGTCCCCATGCCTCATCCATAGCATCTGCCAGACCTCGTTGAACCAGCAGAATCCAGACCTCAGTCTTTCTGCTGTGCTCACATCATTGCCACTCCTGCCTCAGGCCGCTTTAGAAGGTACACTGACTCTGTTTTATTTCCAAAGGAGTTCATTCTCTTTTTTTATGAGGGAAATTTCTTGGAGTAAGGGCTATAATAACAACAGTTGCTGCTGCCACTGCTGCTACTGAGCATTGAGTATCTGTCTATGCGTCAGGCACTAAGCTAGCTGCTTTAGATACATTATCTCTCACCCTTAAAACAATCCTGGAAATGGAAATTATTATTCATACTGCATAGAGGTAAAGTACATTCGTCCAGTGTCACAGAGCTATGAGAATAAGACTACAGTGGTAACTCAGGCTTGCCTGACTCCAACCCTATGCTTATCCAACTATTCCACAATATAGACAGGTTTATAATTATCCCAGTACTTTCCTTGTTCATTATGATTAGGGCAATTAAAAGCTAATAAATTAGCAAGTCACAGTTAACCATTATTCTGTTAATCTAAGGGCACTTTAGATGTATATGGTGCAATATAACTTAAGCATCCTTTTTGATGTGATTGACTTCATAGGTTCTCACACTAATCTTGTATTTCTTATGTGTAGCTTCTTCCCCTCCCACACCACTCCCAGGATCATATATATATATATATATATATATATATATATATATATTCAGATATTGACAATTAAACTTATTTCTGCTTATTATTTTTCTTGTATCAGGGCAGTGGTTAATGAAAACACCTTATTCAACCTAAATAAACTTGAAATAAAGAAGAAAAGTTTTATTTATTTTGGTTATTAATCCCTTATCAGATGGATAATTTGGAAATATTTTCTCCCAATCTGTACATTATCTACACTTACTGTGCTGGAGCTTATGTCATGAAGCTTTCCCCATATGCATTTTTCTGGCAATTTTTCAGTTTCATTTCTTATATTTAAATCGTTATCTACTTTGCATATTTTATATAGTATCATTTTTCTGCCTGTAAATACTCAGTTTTTCCAATATCATTTATTGTAGAGCATGTCTTTTCCCCATTGTATGTTCATCCCACTTTTGTCAAAAATCTTGATCATTAATGCATGGATTTATTTCTGTTTTTTTTTTTTTTTTTTTTTTTTTTTTTTTTTTTTTTAACCAACCTATACCCTTGGTTGATATGTGTGTTTTAATGTAAGTACCATGCTGTTTGATTATAAGTGCTCTATGTTTTGAAACCAAGAAGTGTGATGGCTCCAACTTTGTTCTTTTTTGTTCTAGTTTGTTTTGAGTATTTGAGGGTCTTTTGTGGTTTCATGTAAAGTTAAGAAGTTTTTTCATTTCTGTGAAAAATGATAATTGAAATTTTTGTAAGGATTGCACTGTACCTGTAGATTGCTTTGGATAGTATGAACATTTTTTACAATATTTATTCTTTCAGTCTGTTTACACAGGATATCTTCCTATTTAAAGGTGTTTTTCCCATTTCCTTTCATCAGTGTTGTATTATGTTCATATACAGATTTTTTGTCATGTTGGTTAAATTGACACCTAAATGTTTAATTTTTTTGTTGCCATGTAAAGGGGATTGTTTTCTTGATTTCTGAATTTTGGTTTGTATACTTTACTGAATTTGTTTTCAGTTCTAACTGTTTTTGGTGCAAGTCTTTAGAGTTTTGTATATCTATGATCATGTTGTGAAAAAAATAGAGATAATTTTAATTCTTTTTTTTTCTAGTAAGACATTATTATTTCTTTCTCTTGCCTAATTGTTCTGTCTAGTACTTTAAGTACTATGTTCAAAAACAGTGGTAAGAGTGAGCATTTCTGTTTTGTCCTTGATCTCTGTGAAGGAAAAGCTTTCAACTTTTCATCATTCAGTATAGTGTTAGCTATGAGTCTGTCATATATAGCCTTTACTGTGTTGAGGTATGTTACCTCTATACCTAATCTGTTGAGAATTTTTATAATTAAAGGGTCTATTTTTATCCTTCATTTTTAAAATGTGATGTGTATATATTTGAGATTATATTTATATATGCACAAATCTCAAACAATTTAATAGCATGGAAACAAGAAGACATACAAATGGCCAACAGGTGTATTAAAAAAATGTTCAGCAGCAGTAATCATTAGGAACAAGCAAATTAAAAACAAAATGGGATGATATTACCTCACACCTGTTAGAATGGCTATCATCGAAAAGATGAAAGATAATGTTGGAAAGGATGTGAAGCAAATGGAACTCATACACTGCTGATGGGAATGTAAATTAGTAGAGTCATTATGAAAAATGGTATGGAAATTTCTTTAAAAGTCAAAATGGAACCACAATATGACCCAGTAATCCCACTTCCTGGTATGTATTCAGAGAAACTGGAAACAATATGCTGAAGCCATATTTGCATCCCCATGTTCATTACAGCATTATTCAAAACGGCCAAGATAAGGAAACACCCCAGGTGTCTTTTTTTTTTTTTTTTTTTTTTTTTTTTTTTTTTTTTTGAGACGGAGTTTCGCTCTTGTTACCCAGGCTGGAGTGCAATGGCGCGATCTCGGCTCACCGCAACCTCCACCTCCTGGGTTCAGGCAATTCTCCTGCCTCAGCCTCCTGAGTGGCTGGGATTACAGGCACGTGCCACCATGCTCAGCTAATTTTTTGTAGTTTTAGTAGAGACGGGGTTTCACCATGTTGACCAGGATGGTCTCGATCTCTTGACCTCGTGATCCACCTGCTTCGGCCTCCCAAAGTGCTGGAATTACAGGCTTGAGCCATGGCACCTGGCCCACCCTAGGTGTCTTTCAACAGAAGAATGAATAAAGATAACATGGCATATATAAACAATGGAATGCTATTCGGTCTTAAGAGAAAGGGAAATTCTGTCGTTTGCAACAATATGGATGAATCTAAAGGAAATTGTGTTAAGTTAAATAAGCCAGGCACAAAAAGACAAATACTGCATAACCTCACTTACATATGGAATCTAAAAATGCTGAACCCAAGACAGAGTAGAATGAGGGTTACCTGAGGCTAGAGCATGGGAAGAAAGAGAATGGGAAGCTGATGATCAAAAGGTACAACATTGTTTTTAATTTTATTTATTTATTGAGACAGAGTGTCCTTCTGTTGCCCAACTGAAGGGCAGTGGCGCAGTCTTAGGTCACTGCAACCTCTACCTCCAGGGCTCAATTAATTCTCATGTCTCAACCTCTAAAGTAGCTAGGACAGGCCAGGCTCAGTGGCTTACCTCTGTAATCCCAGTACTTTGGTAGACCGAGGCTGGCAGATCACCTGAGGTCAGGAGTTTGAGATCAGCCTTGGCAAAATGACGAAACCCCGTCTCTACTAAAAATACAAAAAAAATTAGCTGGGTGTGGTGGCAGTTTCCTGTAATCTCAGCTACTCAGGAAGCTGAGGCAAGAGAATCCCTTGAACCTAGGAGTCAGAGGTTGCAGTGAGCCAAGATTGTGCCATTGCCCTCCAGCCTAGGCAACAAAGTGGGACTCTGTTTCAAAAATAAATAAATAAATAAATAAATAAATAAGCTAGGACTACAGGAACATGCAATCATGCCCAGCTAATGTTTGTATTTTTAGTAGAGACAGGGTTTCACTATGTTGGCCAGGCTGGTCTCAACCTCTTGGCTTCAAGTGACCTCCCAAAGTGCTGTGATTACAGGTGTAAGCCATCGTGCCCAGCCAGAGCACATTTCAGATAGACAGGAGAAATAGGTTTTGAGATCTATCACACAGCAGGATAACTATAGTCAATAGCATTCAATTATATATGTCAAAATAACTAAGAGAGTAAATTTCACGTCTCATTGTAAAAAATGATAGATTTACTCCATCAAAATAAAAAAAAAGTTTATTACATATTCTTTCTTTCCTTTGTTAAGTCACCCTTTCCTAAAGCGGAATATAAATTCAGATCCCTTTATACGCTAATTGAAACCTCTGAGCTCTCCTGGCAGCTTTGCTCACTCAGGAGGATTATGTGCCAATTTGGGGGGAATTGGCTTGCTCAGCTTCAACTAACAGATGTTAAGTTAAAGTTTTTACCAGCCAATCCAACTTTCTTGTTATCTCTCTAAGGCAAAAAGCAACAACAACAAAAATTTACCTTTTCCTCCAATCAGATAATGTGCTTAAACATTTTTATATGCATTAGATAAAACTTTACCATCAGATTTCAGTTCCAGCCTCAACACTGAGTTCTACTGTGGGGGAGACATTAGCTTGTATGGAGTAAGGGCAAAATAGGCTGTGAGGAAGGAAGAAAAGAGAGGAATGGCAGCCCAGGTGAAGAGGTGGCTCAGGGAGAAAAATGACTCCAGAGGCCATGGAGCTGTTCACTTTCTTTAATGAAAAATCTGCAAATTAAAAATAAACAGTATGTAATGTATAATGCCCATGTCTATATGGTTCAAATGATCTGCCTTTACCTTTTGCCATTCTTAACTTTTGAACAATGGATTAATGAAATAAATGAAAATTTTGGAATTGCTTAGTAATAAGAATAAAATTGGCACCCATTATCTGGATTTTCAATGCTATCAAAATGCTAATGATCAGTGTTCATAAAAGCTTCACCTTAGTATAATGAGAGATTAATAAACTAGATTGCATTGCCCCTTGAAATCGTGCATTTGAATCATCTCTCTCTACAGTGTGGCTGTCTCCAAATGACACATTCTATAGCAGGCCAATAACTCATTTCTGCCTCCCTGAAGGTTTCTCTTCCTATCTCTGAACCCAAAATGCATTACTCATAAATATTAGCATTTTGTTAGTGTGGGATCTTAGGCCATTTGAATGGTTGAGATTGCGATGTGATTTGACTTGAAAAGAGTAATGAAGTTATTGTGAGTCCAAGGATGGAAATGAGTTTCACAGAAGAAAACATCTGAAACAGTGCATAAAATAAGTGACAATCGTTGGTTTCTTTAATTACAGTCTGAATAAGGAAAGTCACAATGGAGATATTAAGCTCATTTTACAGCCTTAAAATTGGATAGTGACCCTTCAAGCTCATTTTTTTCCTTTCCTCCAAGTCCTCAAGAATAGGCTTTTAAAATCAAAGACAGTCTAGCACATATTATCTATTATTATTAACATCTTTACATGCATAATTTTATAAAATATTCACAAAACCCAGTTCAATAATTATTATCATTATTCTCCACAAACGTGTTATCTTTCTACTTTACTTTACTATAAATTGCAGAGGTGAGAGATGAGCCCAGAGCTGTTGAAATCCAGAGTCGGGCATCTTATCCACTGGGTGCGCTGCCTAAAGTTAACATGGTATGGGGGAGAATGGGGTAAGGCAGAAATTGTGTTGTGAAGTTCTTCCTTGTTGTTTAAAGAAAAATTTTTAAGTTCACATTTCTTCTAGCTTAATGATGACACACATCATTAGCCTCAAATAGGTAGACATAAACTATTTTTACATGCTTTTTTGGCAAAATAAGATGTTGTATTAGACACCTTTAAGGTGGTATTTGTGAGCAGCTCACATGTGATATCTCTATATGCATGTGTATTGATGGACTCCTTGACTACTTAATGTTTTAAGGTAATTAAACCACAAAGACTCATTGGAATAATGTTTAGGGCTGACTTACACCCTTAAAAGCCATTAGCTGTTAACTGCCAAGTTGCTCTGAGTCTGTCTCCATGAAATTGAATCATATTTGAAAGGTTTTGTAGGCTAGTGGCAAGATTCATAAAAGCCCAACAGCTTGACATCTTTCATCACAAACCAGGAAATGGGAGGGAGGGCAAAGAACTGGATTTGAGAGGGAAATCTGCACTGATGCTTCGTCCACTGTTTCTCTAGAATCTTCTGCTAATTAACCCCACTTGTGCCTTCCTATAGTGAAATTGCATCCATTAATTTATCATTTGTTTAATTCAGCTTAAGCCAGAGTATTTTTGCTATATCTACAGAGATTGATACGTGGAACAGAGTATGAAGAAGGCACGAGCCCTGTCCTCAGCAGCTTTAGATTTAAGAGAGACAGTCAAATAAACAACATTTAGTGTGGTGTGGAAAGCACACAAGTAGAGGAATGTGCAAAGTAAAGAGGAAAAGATTGTGAGTGGCATCAAGGAAGACTTTTTGGAAGAGTTTATGACTGAGCTGAGGTTGGAAGGTTAATAAAGATTCCCGGCAGCGGATAGTGGCACAACATTTAAGACTAAAGAAAAGGATAATGATGTTTTTCACTCAAATTAAGAATATCTCACACACATACATGCTCGTGCATGCACACACACATGCACACACACACACACACACACACACACACACACACACGTTACTGACTTTTAAATAGCTTCTATTCTGCTAAAGATTATATGATCACCTGCTGGTCTTGCTCACAGATAATTCTGCCCAAGGCTGAAAATGTTTTTGTCACTAAAGACCCTGCAGGCTCAGAACCTGTTCCTGTATTCTTTACTCATGTGCACCACCAGGGCTGTTGATGCAAACCAACCCCTCCACCTTATCTTTCCTATCCATGTCAGCAAAGCTCTCTCTCAACATGGACACTCCTGTAGCCCTTTGCTCTGATCACTGTGTACCTGATTGGAGCCCAGACTTCAGATGGGCCAGAAGAACCTCAGAATGCTGAGTTATCTGTGTATGTAAATATAAACATGCACGATATATACAGATACAGATATATAATGAGACCAACTTATCTTTAAAAGGTACTCTACACCATTCGGCTATAAATAAGATAGAGTGGCAAACATTGGCAAAAAACATAACTACCATTTATGGTGCTGCTTTGATGAGAAACCATATTGATGGCATCAGTATATGGTAAGAATCTATGTATTTAAGGAACTGAAATGTGGTAGACAATATATACATCTGGACATCAGGACTGAAATACAGGTTGCAGTACATTGTTTCCTGTTTATCTCAAAGATGTAGCAGTGTTTCTTCACTTGTAAAGTGGAGATATTAATGTTTACTTTGTATGGTTGCTATGTGGGTTAACAGAGAAATGGATAGAAAGCGCCCATAGTATGGGTAATGCTTGTGAGAGCTACACAGTATTTCTCTTTTTAGTAATTGCTCTGGGTAATTAGAAAAATGATTCAATGACTTCCTTTTGTCTACAGAAAAAAATGGTCAAATTTATTACACAATTCTAAACTTCTACTTAATATGTTCCAATAAGTATTTGACTACATATTTCTTCCAAAAATATATATTACATCTCAGCAAAAGTGGAATGAGTCAACCTTTCCCGAACAGGATATTGCACTTTCTCTCATTCTGTCACCCAAATGTCTATGTAGAAGTATTGAAGAGGCTGGTCACAGCTGCATTTCTTTGGGAGAATTGAGACTGGAGGATCACTTAAACCCAGGAGTTTGAGACCAACCTAGGCAGCATGGCAAAATCCTGCATCTGGTGTCTACCAAAAAAGTATAAAAACTCGCCAAGTATGGTGGCATGCACCTGTAGTTCCAGTTACTCCGGAAGCTGAGGTAAGAGGAACACTTGAGCCTGGGAGGCACAGAGTTTCCAGTTAGCCAAGATCATGCCACTGTACCACTGCACCCCAAACTGAGCAACAGAGCCAGACCTTGCAAAGAACAAAAAGGAGTTTTGAAAGTATTGAAGAGAAGCAACTTTGGATAAGTTGCTTTTGCCGTGTGTGCTTTCGCATTATTGCACTTAATCAGAAAGGTGGAGTTAGTTTTGCTGTTTATTTGTTCTATTATGCATTTTCATCCTTCCACCAATAAAACTGTCTTGTTCCATTAATTTCCTCAAGTTGTAAAGGAAATAAATAAATTCTGTAAGAATTTGAAGAACTTGCATTTTCTGAATATGAGTTAAAATAAGTTCCAGGAATATTCCTGGGGCTGTTAAAATTCAGCATGCCCACTTTGGTTGCCCAACTCCAGAGTCACCATCAACTTTTTTCTTTTCTTTTTCTTTTTCTTTTTTTATTTTTATTTTTTATTTTTATTATTATTATTATTTTTTTTGATATGGAGTTTCGCTTTTATTACCCAGGCTGGAGTGCAATGGCGCCATCTCGGCTCACCGCAACCTCCGCCTCCTGGGTTCAGGCAATTCTCCTGCCTCAGCCTCCTGAGTAGCTGGGAGTACAGGTGTGCACCACCATTCCCAGCTAATTTTTTGTATTTTTAGTAGAGACGGGGTTTCACCATGTTGACCAGGATGGTCTCGATCTCTTGACCTCGTGATCCACCCACCTCGGCCTCCCAAAGTGCTGGGATTACAGGCTTGAGCCACCGCGCCCGGCCTGATATTTTATGAGATTGGTGCCCACATAAAGCACAGCTCCAGCCAAGCTATCTATAGCATCAAAACACCCTTTAACTCATGCTATATAATCTTCTTTATTACTTGCAGAGTCCTCACCATAATAGACAATAATTAACTTTATACCTGGTTTACTTACCATCTATTTCCATCTGAGAATATAAGTTTCTTAAAATTCTTGTTAATATGGTCTAACATGAATTCTTACTATGTTCCTACCACCATAAGTGGAAGAATGGATATATAAATAGTTGGCGAATGAGGATTAAATGGGATTACACACTTCAAATAACTTTTAAACTCCAGAATGCCATGAAATATCAGATCCTTCTTGGAAATACCTCAATTGTGCAATGGCTTTCAGCTATTACATATAGCACTACCCCCACCATCATTATTTCTTAACCACTATCTATTGAATACTTACTGTGTGCTTCATATTTTATAGACATGACCACATTAATACCCATAAAATGTCTGTGATAATAGTGTTGTTATTTCCTCTCCCCTTTCCATTTTACAGATAGGAAAACCGAGGTTTTAAAGGGAGAGTAGTAGGAAATGGGTCTGGAGACAGGAAATGATCAGATTCTAAATGGAAGGTTATATATTTTTCTTATATAAAATTTCTGGTTCTGTCTTCAGCCAATAAAAAACTGAAAAGTACCAATTTATATATTTTCATAGTATTATGTATTTTTATTGTATCCCTAAACTCATGTGAAAGAAAAAGATCAAAATAATGCAGACATGCACACACATACATACACACTCACAAATACACACACACACACACACACACACACACACACACATTCATATTTTGCTTCTATATGTAAAAGAATATAGTAGAGACATACACACAAAACCAATACCATTGACTCTGCAGTAGGAATTGGAACTCCAAGATGGAAGGGATCTACTTTTTATTGGATAACTTTTGTTACTTTTAATTTTTTGGCCTCCTATGCATGCATTATTTTTTAAGATAAACAAAACAGAACAACAAAACAAAATGAAATGTAAAGGAAAGGAAAACCAAGGAACTGGACCAAACCAGTGGCAGTGAGATAGAGAAGCAGTGATAGATTCAAGACTTCCACTGGGCCTGTAATCCCAGCACTTTGGGAGGCCGAGGCGGGTGGATCACGAGGTCAAGAGATCGAGATCATCCTGGTCAACGTGGTGAAACCCTGTCTCTACTAAAAATACAAAAAAAAAAAAAAAAACATTAGCTGGGCATGGTGGTGTGTGCCTGTAATCTCAGCTACTCAGGAGGCTGAGGCAGGAGAATTGCCTGAACCCAGGAGGCAGGAGGCAGAGGTTGTGGTGAGCCGAGATCGCACCATTGCACTCCAGCCTGGGTAACAAGAGTGAAACTCTGTCTCAAAAAAAAAAAAAAAAAAAAAAAAAGGAAAAAAGAAAAAAAAGACTTCCACTGGAAAACATGGTTCAAGTAATGCCTTAACATATTAAGAGTTATAAAATTTAAAATAAAGATTGCATAGCCCAATATGATTAAGAATGAAATAGGTAAGTAAACATGAAGTCCTCTTAATAACATAGTTTTTTGCATAATTGAAATCTCTGATATACGTTTATTTTATTCTCTAAACTTATTGGTCAAGGAATCCTTTCTTATCTGGAGCAATTCATGGATATAATTTTCTGGACAAAACACTTTGGCATGTGGTCATCTAGAGTAAAACTCAGCAAATGACAACTTGTCGAGCAAATTCAGCTTACCATCTATTTTTGTTAATAATACCTTATACATTACAGTTATTCTCAATTGTTTACATGTTGTCTGTAGCTGGCTGCTTTTTATCTTCTTAACAGCAGAATTGAGAAATTATCATTTCTCAGAGACCTTATCATTTGCAAAGCTCAAAACATTTCCTATCTGGCCCTTTAAGAAAAGGTTGAAAACCCTAATTCAGAGGATAAAATTGCCAGAAACTGCTAGTCTGGTAGATGTAAACAAAAACATAAAGACATTGATACAGACTTCAAAAATTTAAATGCTCACCAGGGCTACACTGAAAATATGAATGAGTGAAGTTGAGGAGTTATAAAATAATAAAAAATGGTAGAGAATGTAGCAAGAGGGAGAGTGAACTCTTAAAAGGGACAGCTATTTGTCCATTGAAGCCATATAGAAATATGTGTTGTTTGTCTCTGAATCTACCAATTGTTAAATCAAAAATGATACTTAAGTTTTCCTAAACTCTTCTGCTTATTCAGTTTTTAAAACATTGTGACTACAAAAACAAGCAATGGGGAAAGGATTCCCTGTTTCATAAATGGTGTTGAGAAAACTGGCTAGCCATATGCAGGAAGCTGAAACTGGACTGCTTCCTTACACCTTATATAAAAATTAACTCCAGATGGATTAAAGATTTAAACATAAGAACTAACACCATAAAAACCCTAGAAGAAGGGCCAGGCTCAGTGGCTCACGCCTGTAATCCCAGCACTTTGGGAGGCAGAGGAGGGTGGATTTCGAGGTCAAGAGATGGAGACCATCCTGGTCAACATGGTGAAACCCCGTCTCTACTAAAAATACGAAAAATTAGCTGGGCATGGTGGCGCGTGCCTGTAATCCCAGCCACTCAGGAGGCTGAGGCAGGAGAATTGCCTGAATCCAGGAGGCGGAGGTTGCGGTGAGCCGAGAAGGTGCCATTGCACTCCAGCCTGGGTAACAAGAGCGAAACTCTTTCTCAAAAAAAAAAAAAAAAAAATACTCTAGAAGAAAACCTAAGCAACACCATTCAGGACATAGGCATAGGTGAGGACTTCATGACTAAAACACCAAAAGTAGTGGCAACAAAAGCCAAAATAGCCAAATCGGATCTCATTAAACTTAAGAGCTCCTGCACAGCAAAAGAAATAATCGTTAGAGTGAACCGGTAACCAACAGAGCGGGGGGCGGGGAGGAATTTTTGCAATCTACCCACCTGACAAAGGGCTAATATCCAGAATCTGTAAATAACTAAAGCAAATTTACAAGAAAAGAACAAACTCATTCAAAAGTGGGTGAAGGAGATGAACAGACATTTCTCAAAAGAAGACATTTATGCAGCCAACAAACATATGAAAAAATGCTCACCATCATTGGTCTTTAGAGAACTGCATATCAAAACCACATTGAGATATCATCTCATGCCCGTTAGAATAGCAAGCATCAAAAAATCTGGAGACAACAGAGGCTGGAAAGGATGTGGAGAAAAAGGAACACTTTTACACCATTGGTGGGAGTGTAAATTAGTTCAACCATTATAGAAGACCAGCCTGGACAACATGGTGAAACCCAGTCTCTACTAAAAATAGAAAAAATGAGCCAGGCATGATGGTGGGCACCTGTAGTACTAGCTACTTGGGAGGCTGAGGTGGGAGAATCACTTGAACCAGGAGTCAGAAATTGCAGTGAGGCAAGATGGCGCCATTGCACTCTAGCCTGGGCAACAAGAGCAAAACTTCATCTGAAAAAACAGACAAAAACAAAAACCAACTCAAGATGAATTAAATACTTGACTGTAAAATCAAAACTCTAAAAACCCAGGAAGACAACCTAGGCAATACCATGCCGGACATAGCCATGGGAAAATATTTCATGACTAAGATGCCAAAAGCAAGGAAGACAAAACCAAAAACTGACACATAGTATATAATTAAACTAAAAAGTTTCTGCACAGCAAAAGAAACTACCGTTAGAGTACACAGGCAACCAACACAACAGGAGAATATTTTTGCAAACTATGCATCTGACAATTGCCTACTATCCAGCATATGTAAGGAACTTAAGCAAAGTTATGAGGAGAAAACAATCTCATTTAAAAAGTGGGCAAAGGACATAAGCAGATACTTTTCAAAAGAAGGCATACTTACAGCCAACATACATACGAAAAAAGCTCAATTTCACTGATAATTAGAGAAATGCAAATCAAAACCACAAGGCAAAATCATCTAAAACCAGTAAGAATAGCTATTATTAAACAGTCAAAAAATAAAAGGTGCTAGAGAGATTGTGGAGAAGAAGAAATGCTTATACAACCATTATGGAAAGCAGCGTGGCATTTCCTCAAAGACCTAAAAACAGAACTACCATTTGACCCAACAATCCCATTACTGGGTATATACCCAAAGGAATATAAATCATTCTATCATAAAGACACACACACACATAGATGTTCATTGCAACATTATTCATAATAGCAAATACATGGAATCAACCTAAATGTTCATTAATGGTAGACTGTATAAAGAAAATTTGGCACATATATACCATGAAATACTATACAGACATAAAAATGAATATTATCACATCCTTTGCTGACACATAGATAGAACTGGAGGCCATTGTCCTTAGCAAATTAATACAGGAGCAGAAAACTAAATTCCTCATGTTCTCATTTATAAGTGGCAGGTAAATTGTGAGAACATATGGAGGGGAAAAACAAACACTGGGCCCTATCTGAGAGTGGAGGGTGGAAGGAGAGAGAGGACCAGAAAAAATAACTAATAGGTAATAGGCTTAATACCTGGGAGATAAAATAATCTGTACAACAAACCCCTGTAACCTGAGTTTACCTACCTAACAAAACTGCACATGTACCCCTGAACTTCAAATACATTTAAAAAAACACAAAGAAAGAAAGGAATATGCTTATATTTTAGAGTAATGAATGGCTTAGAGTTTTTCTAGCTATAAAATCAGAAAAATGTTAGCTGGATTGGAGGGCAGAGAAAGTCCAGGTTTTCAGCAAAAATAATTGACTGGAAGAAAGCATGGGGGCATGAAAGAAGACTTTGTCCAGAAAATGTGACCATAATGGAAGAAGATCAAAAGACAAGGAAGCAAATAAGAAGATGTGACACACATAAGATAAAGAGTCAAGAAATGTTTGAAGTTACAGGAGTTGGGAGTCTGTAAATGTTTGAGGACGTAATAATTTGAAACCATGATAGACACCAAAGTTAAGGACTAGCAGGGCTACTGCCAGACTCTCTTCAAAAAGAAAATAACTTTTTCAATGAATAAATGACCACTAAAGCTTACAAATATCCAACTGAAAATTCATATACGTAAGAATATGGGAGTCTTCCCTTTCTAATCTGTTACTTTATTGATAAAATATGTTGATGAGATCATAGAATTAGAATGGAACTGATGTCAGGAAGGAAAGATTTTCCAAATGAAGAATCTGCTTAATAATGACTTGAAATTTATGAACACAATTAAAGCTCTGGATTTCTTAAAGGACACACACACACACACATACATCGCATTTTTTTTTTTTTTTGTTTGAGAGCAAGACACAGAGAGACAAGAGAAATATAGTTGCTGAGGTGTATAGAAGAAACACATAGGCAGAGAAGAACATTTCTTTTAAAATTAAAATCTTCTCCCTAAATGACATTTAGTGAGTCCAGCTCTCCCCACTATAAAAGAGAAGATTTAGTGTACCTTACAAATGGGTTTAAAGATGAAAATGACAGAATCTTGGCCAACCACATTTGGTTTTATCAAATTTTAAAATGTTGGCGGTAATTGCTAAAATCTAACTGTAGCCTGCCAAATGAGACCGAGTTGGTGCAGAGTACCAAATATTTCAGCCCTCACTTTGGGGTTGAAGGAAAGTACAAATTCTTCTAAATAATTTGTCTGTCATTTTGAAAGATGGCTATTATTTTTGCAATTGATTTTTTTTTCTAACTAAAGTTAGAGCTAACCTGATCACAAACAGAGCCCAAGCAGGTAACACCAACCAGACGGCAGGCATGGTTTTATTTTTGGACTGACTTCTATGGACGTTAATGATACATCTGCTTTCTTCCTGATTTAATTTGAATGGAATCCAAATTTATACAAATCTGCAAATGTGAGGAAAATGTTTAAAATTTAAATGACTTTAATAAAATTTGAATGTGTACCTCACAGCTAGAAAGGATTTAAGGAAAGTTGTTATTGGCAAACTTTTTCTAAGCAAAATTTCATTGCATTTCAATTGAGGACACCTCAAAACCTGAAACTACTATCTCTTCAGTTCCGGTATATTAAGGTTGGACATGCCACTAGATTAAGATAATTACTGTGAAAATTGTGTTTGAAAGGCTTTTAAAAATAAAGTTCTGATACGTCTATTGTAAAATTTTATCAAGTAACAAGTTTCAAAAATTCTTATCCATTAATGCGTTTTTCCCCAGTGTGGCATCTTTCAAGGGAAGAAAATCCTATCATCACCACTAAACCCTTCTTTAAGTTCTCATTGATCATAGCCTTAGAACAAGATTATCAAAAGTAGTCCTACACTGAGATAATGTGTAAGAGATTTTGGAAAATCTCAACACTCCATTTTAGATTAAATCTTGTGGTTTCTCAGGTGCATGTTCCATTTCACTGATAAAGATAGATTATCAGTGTGTGCCTCTTAATTAAAGACAAACAATAACTACTGCTTCTTATAGTTGTAGTGCAAATACCATAACCTTTCTCTTCAGTATTAAAACCCCTATATTTGATCTATTTGTCATTTAGGTGAATAATACAGCTATTGTGCCTTCAAAGAATCAAGTACTGACTTCAGAAGGAGCAATCTACTTAGAAGTGAGATTGTGTTTTTTATCATGATGGGATTTAAAATTTTGTTACTATTGTCAATAGTTCAAAACTAATAGAATAGTTGAATTTTAAGTAAGCTATTGATGAACATCTAATTTTGCTTCATTGAAGTATTTTTAATGGGAAGGAAAAAAGCCAATTAGGAAAAATTGCATGCTTTAATGTAGAATTACATAAGTAGTTTTAGAACAGAAGTGTTAATAATAGTCAAACTTCAAAGACTTGAGTTTTGTTATTGTTATCCTTATGTTGCAAATGTTGGTATATATGAGCCAAAAATCAAAGCAGTGTTTACTTTTTGATGAAACAATATTTATTAGATCAAGGAATAATTTACACATGGAACAACCATTGGACAACACTCTGATCTAGTACTGAAATTTAAGAAACAATGTGTTAATCCAAACTACAAAGAGTATTTGGTAGCTCTAGAATTATAAAAGCAATTGAAAGTGTCATCTACTACAACCCTGTCTTTTTCAGTTTGGTTAAAAAATAGACAACCCAAAATAAGTGATTTTTTCAAAAATGATAACTAGAGATGGAGATCAAGATTTTCAAGAATCTCTAAATAGTTTCTTTTTCTTTGTTAGAAGCAGATGCCAGGAGAGGATTAGATATGCAGGAGATTAATTAAAGAAAAGCCCTATGAAAGAAAAATGAAGATAGGGAGATTAGATACATCATCAGACTTCAATGCCAGTTTAACCCCTGTGGAATAAAGATGAAAAGGAAAAAAATATCCAGTAAAGTCTTAGGCTGCACTGTGGTTCTAAGAAAGTTGTGTCAGATGCAGTGCTGAGATCTGGAGCCAAGGCCGCTGGTCAGAGGAGTCCTGTGTCTCTCAGCAGCAAGTATGTCTGGCTCAGACATGGGCTTGGAGCAGGTTGTGGGAAGCACCACCCTGATGGATCCTAGAACACAGAAACTAAGGCTGTTCTCAAGTGGGCTTCCTGCAGGTCGAGATCTGAGGCAGACATTTCAGATGTCCCTCAACTTCCTAACCTAGTTATCATTTTTCTCATCTATCTAAAGATTGTCCTCTAATATTGTTCACTTATAGCAACATTGTTTCTTGTTCTCTAAAGAGAGGTTTTATTTGACCATGGGTGATGATCACTCACTGTTGGCAAGAAGCAACGGCCTGTTAAAAAAGGTCATGGCATGACATAGAGAAAAATGCGATAGTTTTGGCTGATGCTCATGATAGTAATAAATAAGAATTGTGATTATTAGTAAATGACTTCTATTCACTAGTTACTCTAAAGACATTTCATATGAGTTATCTCTAATGCTCACATTAGGTATAATGACCATATAAGGAGTTATTTTGTTCCTATCTTAAAGAAGAAAATCCAGACCCAAGCTCTGTGAAGACCATTCACTCAGCCAGTAAGTGTAGCAATCGCTTGACTTCTCTAAATTTTATTTCCTAATCTGCAAAGCAAGATAACAACTGCTTTCAAGGAGGTGCTGTGAGGATTCAAATTATGACAACTTGAACTAAATGCCAAGTATATTTTCAGAGACTGTTATACACATCTAACTTTTCATTTTCTATTCTTTGTGTTTGCTTTTAGAGTTGGAGTCTTGCTCTGTCACCCAGGCTGGAGTGCAGGGTTGTGATCTTGGCTCACTGCATCCTTTGTCTCCCAGGTTCAAGCAATTCTCCTGCCTCAGCCTCCTGAGTAGCTGGTTTGACAGGTGCATACCATCACACCCAGCTAATTCTTGTATTTTTAGTAGAGATGGGGTTTCACTGTGTTGGCCAGGCTGGTCTCAAACTCCTGACCTCATGATCCGCCCACCTCTGCCTCCCAAAGTGCTAGGATTACAAGTGTGAACCACTGCATCCAGTCATTTAAAGGAGATTTAATGTCCTGAATTCTTCTAGCCTTTTGAGGAGTCTTCCTTTACTTCAATTACTAAGTCATATGGTTTAAGAACTAACTTCTCCAACAAAAATAACTCTCATCCCCTCTCTTTCTTTCTCTCCTTGAATTTTTTTATTATACTATTAATAATAAACTCTAATCATTTTTATTTAACTTTTTTATATGTTATCCATTAGGTTGGTTCAAAAACAATTGCGGTTTTTGCCATTTCTTTTAATGGCAATAACTTTTGTGCCAAACAAATATCAAAATATAAGCTTCAGGATGTAAGAAGCCACACATTCCTTTTTACTCCTAGGGATCTAGATGCCTCACAGAGTCTCTGATACATAGAAGTCAATCAAACACTTTCTGAGAAGGAAGGGAGGAAGGAAGATATTGAAGAATGAGAAAAAGAAGGAAAGAGAGAAGGAAGAAAAATAGAATGAAAAAGAGGGAGGATGCAAAGAAAGGACAAAGAAAAAGGAAAGAATGGCAAGAAGGAAGAGAGAAGTAACTCAATCTCTGTCTCATATACTAGAAGACCCACTATTTCCTTGTGAGTCACTGTTATCACTTTCTTTTTATTTTTTAGCAATTCCAGCTTTCTTAGTCTTGCCATCCCATCTCAATTGTCAAGTTGTGCAGTGGAAGTCAACTTTTCCTCCATGTGCTATTAATTCCAGGCTATTGTAGCAGAAGTTAGTAAACATTTGGTGTCGCAGAGGGAAATTCCTTTTTAGGGCAGAAAACCCTCATATTTAATATAACATTTCACGGTTCCTACAAATCAATGAGTATTTTCCACACAGATAATTTATCCGTGGTCATTGTGATTTATTTTCTGTCTTACCATCCCCTCACATCTCTTTCCTCTCCTTGTGCTCAGAAAGTGTCACCTCATCCTCATCCCAGTTCGTCATGCAGAGTAATTAGATCTTATTCCTCCTAGTCCTGCTCTTATCTTAATTTTTTCTTTCCTGCTGCAAAGGCACCACTTAACTAGTTATTTATTTACACCTTGACTCATTCCACAAAGAATTTATTGTATTACAGGATTAACTGCGATTAGAAAGTGTTTTAAAATAAAATATAAATACAATTTCACAAGATTATGATTAATCTAGTTTTGTTCAGCTGAAGCCAAAATGAGAAGAGAGCAAGGGAGTTAAAATAAGACATCTGGGCCAAGAAAAGCAAAGCATTATCATGTGAACTCTAGACTGGCCTGAGAAATAAAGACAACACCAAAAAAGTAGGTAGAGTAAGTCTTCAGATGCTTGATTAACCCAAACATTTGGCTTTGAGTTTCCAGGCAGCCAAAATTAAAAGAGAAAGATAATTGTTTTTATCATTCTTATAGTCCACATGCAGTAAACACACAATTCCTTAGGGAGAAACAGAGCTTTGCCTAGCACTTAACTCTAAAATAAGATTTTATGGCCATAGATATTAAGAAATGGTACATGGGGGCTGGAAATCAGCTCAGAGGCAAGATTCCAGGCCTGAACTAATAAACTCATGAATAAGGGTTACTGGAGAGCTAATGAAAAGAGGCTTGATATGAGGATGGAAGAAGACGCAGGAAATTGGGAAGCTTCAAGGTACGTAGAGAAGAAAGAGATGGAGCGGTGAGAAGTGAGCATTCTCTTTCAGCCTCTTTTGGTTTACTCCAAGCCCTGATCTTTCTCATGCTCCAGCTTTATGGCTAAATTCTGTTATATTTACATCCCGGAGAAAGTATGACTGTAGCTTCTTCACTGAGCCACGCTCACAAATACCGGAACCAGAGGCAGACACAGCTCTGGGCTAGAACTTTAATATGCCACTCAGTGAAATAGCTATTTCCCTTAATGGTCTTTATCCAAAGAACAGCCCAGTGAAGGTGACATTGGCTATTAACCTATTCTGAGTGTGGGAGGCCCACACAAATGATGCCTAGATTGTTCCTCAAGAACAATTTGGGTGTGAATAGAAACTGCAAAATAGGTTCTGTCACCCAGAATAAAAAATCCTCATCATACATGCAGAAGTTACTCTTTTAGATTACCTAGTTAAGACAGCAAGCTTACAACCATGGGTAGATATATATAAGGATGATTTTTCAAACCAGTAAAACAAAAGTAACAGGCTTTACCACTGAATGTTTATTAAATTGCTCAGCATGACATTGTTAATAATCTCAAAAACACAATTTGGGTGTGCAAAGTGACCCAGAATAGAATCTATTGTGATGCCTAAACTGTTTTAAATATCCACTGAGTGTTTTGGGAGTTTTTTTTTTTTTTTTTTAATGAGTTGCCCTTCAAGGAAGGAGATTTTAAAGGCATGGCAGATAGCTCTTTTCCTGCCGTCCATGCAGCATAATCACAGGCCCATCCCTTAAGATATGCAGAGTTTTCCAGTGAATATAGGTCAGGAAGACATCTCTAAGTCTTATCATAAGTCTACATCCCTAAGGGGAAAATTATGTTTGTATGTATGTATGTACACATGTATATGTGTGTATTATGCGTTATGGCATACAGAAATATATGGGTATTTGTACAGATTTCTGTACATATACTTTTGTGTGTTATGTGTGCTATTTGCACTGAAACCTTCACCTGATGATGCAATAATTATTAAGTCAAAACAGGAATAAATAGGACGGCAGTATTTGAAAAAAAATTTTTGCTGGGGAATATTCCTAATGAATCCAACTCAGCTCATCCAGACAATCACCAGATAAGAGCTAACATTACTAGTGTTAACAAGAACATGTCAGAGGAAGTAGAAAATTCATAGAAAGGGGGAAGTGGGAAATGATGGCTAAAGATGACACTGAACAAGAAATGGCAAGAAACTCCCGGAGTAAAAGCTGTTTGAAGTTCAGTGTCCTGTGTGAACTCACGCTGAAACATGTAGCTTTCCTGCAGGGATTCTCAGGGATTGGAACCCACAGCACTGGGGAAGTGAGGAGTGGGAAGGAGGAGGAAGGAGGAAAGATGAAGAAGGAATGAGGTTTTAATATGCACTCAACCCAATATATAGCCAGATGTTTGCTAGGCATTAAAAATTTGCTGCCTCTGGCCAGGTGCAGTGACTCACATCTGCAATCTCAGCACTTTGAGAGGCCAAGGTAGGTGGATCACTCGAGGTCAAGAGTTTAAGACCAGTCCAGCCAACATGGTAAAACCCTGTTTCTACTAAAAATAAAAAAAATTAGCTGTGCATGGTGGTACATGCCAGTAATCCCAGCTACTTGGGAGGCCGAGGCAGGAGAATTCCTTGAACATGGAAGGCGGAGGTTGAAGGGAGCTGAGGTCATGCCATCGTACTCGAGCCTGGGTGACAGAGCGAGACTCCATCTCAAAAAATAATTAATTAAAATAAAATAAAATAAAATAAAATTTGCTGCCTCCTATAATGCATATGATAAACTTCCATTCTGAAATCCCAAATCTTTCAATACTATAATTTTGTGACTTGTTAATGCAAAATATGATCTGACCTAAACTCATTTTGTCTCAGAACCTGACCTGAAAGGGTGTAAGTCAATTTTAGTATTTTAAAAATCTGTCTTTATATTCAAAAAATTATTGAATTATTAATATATCAGTCCTATATAATAGGGAATATATGCTCACTATTATCTTTCTAAAATCTGCAAAAAGAATCTAATTTCTGAAACATTTGACTCCAAGGGTTTTAGACTCAGGTTGTGGTCCTTTAGTAACAGGGAGATCTCAATATTTTTATATTTATTTTCATGTGCCTGCCACTGTGCTAACTCCTTTTTGAGTATTTGCTCACTGAGTCCTCATTACACCTCTTTAAAGTAGATCTGATGGTACTTGAGGATGAATTAAGATATATAAGTCTTGTTGAGGATTTTTTCCTTGCACAAGTTTTCACAGTTCCTAAGTGTCAATACTATTCTACACCTTGCGGTTCTTTGAAAAATATCCATATGCCTGTAAATACAGAAGAAAACATTAAAATGAAGTGGGAAAGAAAGTATATTTTTATGATATTGGTGCTCAAAAACAATGATTCAATTAGCCTTAAATCTGTTCGTTTTCTTAAAGAGGCAGACAAAAGTAATTAGCAATTTAAGAAAATTAAATATCTTTCAAGAAAATTTGATTCATATTTAGGGTTTCGGACTTCACTTTGCAAAGATAGCATCTGTATTGTACATTTTTACAACTTTACAATTTCCTGATTCCTCAATCAATAGCCCCACAAACAGGCTGTGAACACCCTACCCAGAAACCAGATGGTCTAGTGAGGTAAGACTAGTCCCAGCCACAAGTTCCTCTTCCTGCCTCAGCCTGACTGTGGCCTAGTGACACTGAATTGACTCCATAAAACCCCCTCACACCTTTCACTTGTGTACTCCCCAGTAAAGGCAGTTTCCCACTGGTCCTCAGTCATGTTCTTGACTCCCCTCCTGAACAGTTGAACCTGCTTTCCCATACGACCCCTTGTGTGGCATACCCTGCCACCTGTCTGTAGGACTTGTGAGTATAAGCAATCCTTTAACTTCATCTGCCTCTCCAAGCATGATTTCCATGGCTATGTTAGAATATTCATTAAACACTCCACCTTCAAAGGAGGACTTACCCCACCTACAACACATTACCTCTTTTTGCTCTTTGACCAGGAAGTTCTCAACACTTAATTAGTATCAAGTTAAGGGTGAATGAAGTTCACATATCCTTTCCTCCCCATAGATTTTGACAAACATAAAATTATCAGCACCCTGGGTAAAAGTCCTCCTTCATATTGAAGACACACACTCTCTCTCCCACATACTCTCTCTCTCTGTCTCTCTCTTGATAGCTTTCTCTGTGTCTGTGTGTGTGTCTCTGTGTGTGTGTGTGTGTGTGTGTGTGTATACATATATATGTATATATGTATACACATATATATGTATACACACACACACACATATATACACACATTATATATATATATATATACATATATATACATATGTATATATAATGTATTAATATTGTTTAATTAATGAAATCTTGGGCCTGGCCATTCTTTCTTAGTGTATAATTAAGCCTCAAAGCTTTATCAACAGTGATAAATTGCAGAACTCCTAAACAATGTGGTTGAAACATGTCACTGTAATCCATTACTTCCAGATATGCTCCTTCAAGAACTAAAATAGGACTTGCTTGTATAGCAGCCCTAACATAGCATCTTATTTAATGATTCTTGGGATATGGAGAAACACTGGTATCTATAAATGAAATACAATGCACACAGGTGGAAAGAAGTAGAAACAATCTGTTTCTGTTTTCAAATAGAAATAAAATGGTACTAACTTGTTCATGTGTAAATCAATTGCTTAACAAGTTAATATCTAGCAAAGCACACAGCTTTTGGCATCATCAATTGTGCTAAATACGTGGCATTAAGTTAATTACAAGTTATGGGAAATCTTCCTAGGGTATATCTTCTACCAATTTAGGAACTCTCCCTTCTATATTCTAATGGTTTGTTTGGCCATGTAATTCAATCAAAGACAGAGCATTCAGCCCTCTCTACCTAGAAAAGTACCCACCATCAGCAATCTGAAATCAAATCACTGTGCTGATCACTTTGCCACATGGAGTAAGATGTGACAATTTAGAAAGACAATGGGTATGTTAATCTACTCAATGGAGTTTCAAAGCTAGTAGCATTCAAAAGAATAAATAAAAGCATAAGCTTTACAGCTGTTTAGACAGATGAGCCAATAAAGGAACCAGTGCTTCCAGTCATTTCTTATTATCAGAGAACAATTCCTTTGCCAGTGGATTAGATCCTCTTTTTTGTCTTGTTTATGTTGACTTCCAGTCTTGTCATTATTTTCTCAGTTTATAATATAGTTCATACATTAAGGGATAACTCTAAGAAGTTATATGCTGTTGGGATTTGTCATTCTGCCAAGGACAATTTGCACAAGACTTAAAAAGTCTACTTAAGCTGCCTTTAGTTTCAGAGTTTTCTGTACAAGAGCTTTATCCTCTATTTGAAAGCATGCCCATGTGCTGTTACTGTAATTTTTTTTGTTTGTTTTGAGATTAGGAATGTATTTTAAATTGTGAGTTGTAGGTCACTGGAGAGGAGAGGGGTGCTTAAATGATACCTTTCAAGGATGCATTTGCCCTAAGATCTGCTCTGGTAATTTTGTTTTACTACATCCCCAGACAAGGTATTACATTGATATAAATCCAACACTGATGAAAAGCAATGAAAGAAGGAAATACAATCACTTCAAGAATAAAAATAATTTCATTGTTTTTATCATTTTAAATCTCAAATCCATGAATGGTTTTATTCATTTTCTTATTTTTAAGTTGTTTGTCTTAATTGTAAAAATTAAAATATCCATGTATATTTTTTTCTAAAGAATCAGCAATTAGATGCCTTCATCAGTGTCATTTATTTATATATTTCAGAGTCTTTGCACTTGTTTTTGTATTGCAATTTTTTTTTGTTTTCTTCCTCATAATCTTTGTTTTTTACTTTTAGTTGAATGTTTAACTTTTTTATTTAATCACTTCTCTCATAAAAGAAAAGAAAATAACTTGAAGCCATGTCTTTCTTAATATGTACTTTTGTAAAATGTATTAAATGTGTAGTGTTGAATCTTTGCTTAAAACAACACAAATTTATTATCTTACAGCTCTGGAGGTCAGAAGTTTAGAATGAGTCTCACTGGAATAAAACAAAATCATCTGCAATACTGTTTCTTCTAAAAGCTGTAGGGGATAATACATTTTTTTTTTCTTTTTCCAGATTCTAGAGGCTTTCTGTTACTTAGTTTGAGGCCATCTTTCTATCTTTAAAGTTACCAATGCCCAGTTGAATTTTGCTCCATCACGTCACTGACACTAACTTCTGCCTCCCTCTTCCATTTATAAAGACCCTTGTGATTACATTTTGACATCTGGATAATGCAGGATAATCTCCTCATCTCAAATTCAGCTGATTATCGATCTCAATGACATGTATAATCTCAATTCTTCCTCATCATGTACAAAGAATGGAATTAAAATCATCATTGCGTAACTGAGACAGTGAAAAAGATCTAACCTCCAAGCTATCCTTGTTCATTCCTAGGAGTAGGCTGAACTAACTTTGGGAGGAATTCGGTTTATAGTTGAAAAAAGATGATAACAGCCCTTTTCCAAAACAAACCTCCTTCTTGCCTAGGCATTAGATTGCCTTTGTAGGACTAACATTAGCCACAAGGTTGAAGATATGACTTAGGAGTCATGTTGCTGGAGGCTAGAAGATTCTGACCCTTCTTAAACAGTTCCTAAGATCAGTACTTGAGATATTTTGCAGACCCTGCATTTGATGGATCAGCTGGCACCACCCAGATCAATACAATGGCTCATCAGATCTTGTGGCCCCAACCCAGGAACTGACTCAGCATTAGAAGACAGCTTTGAATCCCTATGTTCATCTCTGACCTGAACAATCGGCACTTCCAGCTCACTGGTTTCCCCTACCCACCAAATTGTCCTTAAACACTCTGATTCCTGAATGCTCGGAGAGACTGATTTGAGTAATAATAAAACTCCAGTCTTTTGCACAGTTGCATAAATTGGTTCTGTCTAGGTAGCAGGCAAGGTGAACCCATTGGTTGGTAACAGAATATTGGTGTCTGTCCAGAAGCCATACATTAAATGCTATCTTCTCTACCCCCAGTCCAATGATATTGGGAGGTGTAGCCTTTGGAAGGTAATTAGGTCATGAGGGTGGAGACCTCAGGAAGGGCTTTGTGCTTTTATGAAATGACCCCCAATAGTTCTCCCTTTCAACCATGTGAAGATATAATGAGAAGCAGGCAATGGGCAGAACCTGACCATGCTGATACCCTGATGTCAGACTTCCAGCCTTCAGAACTGTGAGAAACAAATGTCTGTTGTTTATAAGCCACTCAATCTATGGGTAATTTGTTATTGCAGGCTGAACTAAAACACTGTGCCTCCCAATCTATTCACAGGTCCAGGTCATGGACATCTTTGGAGGCCATTATTCTGCTACCACAGAAGCTTTTGTTTAAAGACTGGGAATGGAAATATAAATCCTACCATGACCTGAAATAATCACATTTAGATGATACTGCCTTTTTATGAAGATAAAAAGTAACATGCATGAACATATGGGAATATGAATGGATGATGAATTGACAACGAGAGAGTGTGGAGAGGGGCTCATTTCAAAGTAGATAAGGAAAGTCTCTTGGATAAATGAATAACAAGGAGAAGTTAATGAAGTAGGTATCTAGGGAAAGGGTACTTCAGACAGAAAAATTAAAAGGCTCCAAAGTCATAAATGAGAATAAATTTGGAATATTCTTAATAAATTTGGAATATTCTTAAAACAGAAAGAAGATGATAGGACAGAGAGCCAGGGAAAGAGAATGAATCTGAGTAATATCCCAACTCTTTAGCATAGTTGATGTGATTTTGTATGATTTGCTTATTCCTCCACCTGCTCCTTTGTGTGTTGGTAAGCCACTGAACAAGTTTAAGCAGTGTTTTAACCACAGTGTTATAGTCTGGAAGGTTCATTTTGGTCGCTTTATAAAGAATGAGTTTCAGGGCACCAGACAGGAGTTAGTGAAACCAACTAGGAGGTAACTGACACATTTCCAGGGACAAATGAGGTAGCAATGTAGATAGAGAGCACTGGACATATTTGGACACATTTTTTGGAGGTAAATTCTGCAACGGGGTGTCTCATCTTTAGAACTATTGACATTTTGAGGTAAATAATTATTACTGTGGGGAACTGATCTTTGCATTCTTGAGAATCACTCAAGTACAGGATTTGGTGAAGGCTTGAATGAAGGGTGTGAGGGAAAAAGAGGAGTCCAGGATCGCTCTTGAGTGCCAAGCTTTTATAAGTAAAATTATATGAGCTCTTTTTTTTTTTTTATTGCTTTGAGTACACATAAAGCTGGGTTTTGTATAAATTAGGAGGCTGGTGTCACTGAAGCCTTTAAGAGAATCTACAAAGATAACTGTTTGTAATAAAAGCTTAAAACATTTTCTTTAAAAATACTTCCCCTAATAATAAAATAACATATTTGACTCTCTGGAGGTGAAATTTTATGGGCTTCCTTTCTCAGACACTAAATAACCAGTTTGGGTTCTATCTAAAGTGACCCCATTTCTAACCTCTTATCTCTGGACTCAAATTCCACTTTTAGAGAGCTTACTTTGTTAACTGACATAAGAGTGATATATATAGAGAGAGATATAGAGATATGGATATAGATACAGAGATAGATGATATAGATCTCTCTCTCTCTCTCTTTCTCTTTCTCTCTCTCTCTCTCTCTCTCACACACACACACACATACACACACAAATGCATAGTGCATTTCCTCCCAGATTTTTATATATTTGATAATTTGCTATACACAGAACAGGAAAATCACAGTGAATTGTACTCACCTAAAGCCTAAGATTCTAATAAACGCTTGTTTTTAAATTTAACCTTTTTTTTTTTTTTTTTTTTTTTTTTTTTGAGATGGTGTCTCTCTCTGTCACCCAGGCTGCAGTGCAATGATGTGATCTCAGCTCACTGCAGCCTCTGGTACAAGTGATTCTCCTGCCTCAGCCTCTTGAGTAGCTGGGATTACAGGTGCACCACATCGGGCTAATTTTTGTATTTTTAGTAGAGACTGGGTTTCACCATGTTGGTCAGGCTAGTCTCGAACTCCTGACTTGTGACCCACCCAGCTTGGCCTCCCAAAGTGCTGGGATTACAGGTGTGAGCCACTGTACCTGGCCCAATTTAACTTTCATTAATAATAATGTACTTATATGACTTGTCACAATTTGATTGTGAATTTATCTATGGCATAGACCACATGATGTTTTCCACATTTCCTGGCACAGAGATAGTCATAATGGATTTTTATTAATTTTTGTGTGCAGAATAGCTCATACCCACACACCCATCTTTCTTTTCAATTCTAAAGAACTTGCCAATGAATCTCATTCTTGCTTTCTAAACTCAAGAATGAGACCATTTTAACCTTCTGATCAGTGTGATTAGCCCAACCTAGAGCATTTGTTTATCATTGGACCAATCAGCAACCCTTACTTGATGCTTCTTCTTGTAATTATTGTTTTTAATTTGAGCTTTGAATAGTATAAGCAGAAAGGAAAGAACACGGAGCTTTAAGCACTTGTATACAGGGGTCGTATATTGTGAGAATGACATTCTGAAGAACCACCTGATATTCAGAGAGACAAGAAAACAATATTTAGAAGGTTTGTACTTTTCCTGGAATCATCACTGAGACTAGCTACTTTCTAGGTCCGTGAGTCAACCAATTCCCCATGGTTAAATTTTTTTTTGCATCCAGCTACTGTCTCTTGCCAGAAAATAGCTATGCCTGAATCAGTAGGTAGCTTTAAAAAAATGAAAAATGGTTATCGATGGCAATGTTGGTATAAATAAGAGTTTTGAATATAACATGTTTTTCTCTCTTTCTGAGTAGAGAGAAAAAAATGTAATAGAGTTTCTTAAGAGCATTAGCTCACAAAACATCTCATTTGCAAGGATAAAATAAAGAGAATTTTTGGAAAAGGGAATATGAGTGGAGAGATAAAATAATATATAGGGTACTGAATGGGATTCCATTGCTAGGATTTACTTAAAATCCATTCATTCATCAGAATATTTATGAATGGTTCCTTATGGAGAACAAATCTGGCAAATGGTTTGAAGTGATCAATGGTAGAAAGAAGACATTGCTCTAATTGCGCAGAGCTAAAGCATAAATGTTTATTAATTAATAAACTGTTCACTCACTCATTCATTCACTTATTCACTTGCTGACTGAGTTTATACAGTGTGCCAAGAACTGTGGTAGATGTTGTGGACATAAAGGTAAATCAAAAAATGTTTCTTTCTCTAAAAGGTCACAAGCCTCAAATATAAATCAAACAGAGGTGAGCAAGTAATACAAACTGGGATGCCAGCCATTTACAGGATAACAAGAAATAGTGGTGGGATTAGGAGAATTTGTGAGCCAAAGCTCTTAAAATATTCAATATCAGGTGTTTGGTTTTGTTTTGGTTTGGGGAGTTTGTTCATTTGTTTGTGTTATAAAAACATATATGGGAATTGAATATAACCTGCATAACTTTCTGATGTTCAACCTCTGGTCTTGATAGGTAAGCAAATAATTTAATATCAGGTAAAAGTTTCTATGGGGGAAGGGAACTGGTGAGTTCTCTGAATTAGCATGTGAATAGCATTCTGGAAAAAGCATTACCTAAATGCTAAAGATGAGGAGATATCATCCAGGTTAATGGAGAAGAGCATCTCAGCCAGATGGAACAGAATATTGCAAGGCCTAGAAGTTAGGAAAGGTATTGGAACACTGGAAATATTCAAGAGCTTTCAGATGTCTGAGCAATAATGAAAAATAAGGCTCCAGAGTTCAGCTTTTTAGCAAGGTTGTGTCCAAGCCTGTGGGCTCCTTGGTGAAACAGTGTAATCTGAAATCTAACACATTTAACAATAGACAATAAAATAAAAAAAATAAAAACAAGGAACATTTCATAATATTGAGTTAAAACTTGCAATACACTGCTGTCTCAAGAGATTTTCTTTTGCTAGCTAAGCCTCTTATGTTTGGCACAGAACAACATTGTCAAATATAAGCTTGATTCCAGCAGGAAAAATTAAGATATTGTAGTCCCAGTTATTTGCTACAATGGTGGTGAATTTAGATATCTGCTTACCTGATGATACTCACAGAGAATGCCCTTAGGTTTTCCTATAAAACTCACTATTTGGGCTAAGCACACTGATAAAACGAATAGGTATCAGAACAAAAATGTCTAAAAAATAAAAATAAGTAAAAAAGGGTGGTGAATTCCCTCGGTGAAATTTCTTCTTTTTACTTTCTGTTTATCTAAATCCTAATTTACATCCAATAGATTGAATGTTCTTTGAGGGAGCAAATGATTTTTAATTCTTCTTTCTGCCTTCAATTTACTGAACAATACTTAATGCCTACTCTTAAATGTGTTTAAACAATATCTAGCTGTCTGGATCTAACATTGTATTCATTATCTACTGCTGCATAACAAATTATCCCCCAAAATTAATAGCTTAAAAAACCAAACATTTATGATGACACAGTTCTGTGGGTTGGAAATCTAAGAGTGGCTTGGCTGGTGGCTGTGGCCTGAGATCTTCTACAAGGCAGCAATAAAAGTGTTGGGTGGGGCTGCCATCGTCTCAAGGCTCAGCTTTGGGAGGAGTCACATCTGTGCTCATGAATATGATGTTGGCAAGTCTGAGAACATCCACTCCCAACCTCACTCACGTGGTCCCCTCCACAGGACTTCCCCAGATCCAGCAACCCAAGACAGAATGGGAGAAAATACCCAACAGGGAAGCAACTGTTTTGTTTTTTGTTTTTTGTTTTTTGTTTTTTTAATAACCTAATCTCAAAAGAGATGGCTCATCATTTCTGTCATGTCCTATTCATTGTAAGTGAGTTCATAACTCCAGCCCACACCGGAGGGCAGAAAGCTGTTCAAAGGTGTAGTTCGAAATTGCCTACCACAAACATTTTAAAGAGAAATTAAGAAATACAGTGTACTCTTTGGGCAGGGCATCTCTGGAAAAAAAAAAAAAAGCAGCAGCCCCATCAGAGGCTAATAGATAAAACTCTCATCTTCCTGGGACAGACCACCTGGGGGAAGGGGCAGCTGTGGGCATAGCTTCAGTAGACTTAAACATTTCTGCCTGTCAGCTCTGAAGAGAGAAGCAGATCCCCAGCAAAGTCCTCAAGCCCTGCTATGGGACTGACTGCCTCTTTAAGTGGGTCCTTGACCCCCATGCCTCCTGACTTGGAGACACCTCTCAGCAGGGGTTGAGAGACACCTCATACAGGAGAGCTCCTGCTGGCATCTGGCAGGTGCCTGTTTGGGACAAAGCTTCCAAAGGAAGGAACAGGCAGCAATCTTTGCTGTTCTGCAGCTTCTAGTGGTGATACTCAGGCAAACAGGGTCATGAGTGGACTTCCAGCAAACTCCAGCAGACCTGCAGCAGAGGGGCCAGAGTGTTAAAAGGAAAACTAACAAACAGAAAGAAATAGCATCAACATCAACAAAAAGGACAGCCACATAGAAACCCCATATAAAGATCACCAACATCAAAGACCAAGGTAGATAAATCCACAAAGAAGAGGAAAAACCAAGGCAAAAAGGCTGAAAATTCAAAAAACCAGAACGCCTCTTCTTATTAAAGAACTTACTCTAAAATTGAACACATATTGGAAGTAAGACACCCCTCAGCAAATGCAAAAGAACAGAAATCATAACAAACAGTCTCTCAGACCATAGTACAATCAAATTAGACTGTACCATCAAAAGCAATGGCAACAAAAGCCAAAACTGACAAATGTAATCTAATTGAACTAACGAGCTTCTGCATAGCAAAAGAAACTATCTTTGGAGTGAACAGACAATCTACAGAATGGGAGAAAATTTTTGCAATCTATCCATCTGACAAAGAACTAATATCCAGAATCTATAAGGAACTTAAACAAATTTGCAAGGAAAAAAAAACAAACAAACAAACATCTCCACCAAAAAGTGGGCAAAGTATATGAAGAGACACTTCTCAAAGGAAGACATTAATGCAGTCAACAAACATATGAAAAAGAGTTCATCATCACTGGTTATTAGAGAAATACCAATCAAAACCACAATGAGATATTATCTCATACCAATTAAAATGGTGATCATTAAAAAGTCAGGAAACAACAGATGCTGGAGAGAATGTGGGGAAATATGAATGCTTTTACACTGTTGGTGGCAGGGTAAACTAGTTCAGCCATTGTGGCAGACGGTGTGGTGTTTCCTCAAGAATCTAGAACAAGAAATACCATTTGACCCAGCAATCCCATTACTGGGTATATACCCAAAGGATTATAAATCATTTTACTATAAAGACACATGCACACCTATGTTTACTGCAGCACTATTCACAATAGTAAATACTTGGAGCCAATCTGAATGCCCATCAAAGATAGACTGGATTAGAAAAAGAATGTGGCACATATATGCCATGGAATACTATGCAGCCATAAAAAAGGATGAGTTCATGTCCTTTGCAGAGACCCAGATGAAGCTGGAAACCATCATTCTCAGCAAACTAACACAGGGACAGAAAACCAAACACTGCATGTTCTCACTCATAAGTGGAAGCTGAACAATGAGAACACAGGGACATAGGGAGGGGAGCATCACACACTGGGGCCTGTTGCGGGGTGAGAGACCAGGGATAGCATTAGGAGAAAAACCTAATGTCAATGATGGGTTGATGGGTGTAGCATACCACCATGGCACGTGTATACCTATGTAACAAACCTGCACATGCTGCAAATATATCCCAGAACTTAAAGTACAGTAAGGAAAAAAATGGAAAAATAACAACAGCAACAAAAAGAAAACTGCATATAACTTTTGCCTTCCCTTAAATTTAACTAATAGTCTACTCTTGACTGGAAGCTTTACATAACATACATAGTCGATTAATACATATTTTGTATGTTACATATATTATATACCATATTCTTCCAAAGAAAGAAAGAAAGAAAGATATAGAGTTCAGGCTAGGTATAGTGGCTCAAACCTATAATCCCAGCACTTTAGGAGGCCAAGGCAAATGTATCATGAGGTCAAGAGATTGAGACCATCCAGGCCAACATGGTGAAACCCCATCTCTACTAAAAATACAAAAATTAGCCAGGTGTGGTGGTGCACGCCTGAAATCCCAGCTACTCGGAAAGCTGAGGCAGGAGAATCTCTTGAACCCAGGAGGCGGAGGTTGTAGTGAGCCAAGATTGCACCACTGCACTCCAGCCTGGAGACAGAGCAACATGCAGTCAAAAAAAAAAAAGGTGCATTGCTACTCTGAATGGAATCAAAATACTCTTATGGAAGAATAACCAACAATAGCTAAGAGAAAGAAAATTATTTTAGGTAGAGCAAGTTTGCAGAAGTTCATGCCCTGTAAGATCTGACTTCTTCTCGTGGCTCCTAATATCATCAGTAAATTCAACCTCATGATGGGTATGGTGATTTTAATGAATTTTTTGGGAGAAATCAATGAAACAAATGACTTTTATGCTTAGTTTTTATCAAGCAAGCCAGATAAGAGAAACTAGAAGTATAAAGGTAGAGGGAAAAATAAGGCAGCATACCCCAAAAACTCATAAAAATTTTGGGAAAATACATGAAGTCATACAGCTGTGGAGTTGTATGAGCTGAGATTATAACTAGACATAAGAAGCAAAGATATTTCCAGTGAATTCTCGGGTGCATATTCATTAGTGAAATTGTGTTTCAATGTCAATTTCTCTTGCTAGACAAAAAGGAAGCCCCATGATGTAATGAGGTATATTTTTCTAAGTTAATGGCATTGAGAATCAGATTTTTGGATAAGAAAAAACCTGAAATAAGGAAAGGAAGCTTTGCTTTCTCTAATTCTTGGAACAGTGTTTGGTACAGAACCAAATGCTCATTTCATCTTTTATTTTCTTTGTTTTATTTTTGGTGGACTGATCGAAAAAATAAAAGAATGTGTTTACACATCTTGTCTCTGCACTGTAGAGATCTATCATTTTATGATTTGTTCCTTCTGAAGTACCTGCAGGCTACTGCATTAGACACCATCGCCTACTGTTGCCACAACATGCAATGCCTCCTGACAAATTGCACAGAAGCCTATAAGGGACTTGGCATAAAAGCCTTGCTCAAAAGGGTGATTTGCAGCCCAATCATTCTCTCACAATAAGAGTTATACAGAGAAGTAATTAGTTGAAGTCAGCAAGTATAGAAGCAGAAGAGGCAGTGACTAACCTCCCTTAATGATGAAGCACTAGAGGAAGTACTGGTAAGAGGTGAGATCACTAAACCCTCTTTTTGTGTAAATCATCATAAGATAGACTAATTTTGGGAAAGAGATTCTAATTCACAGTGAGAATTGACTGTGGCTATTAAGATTCAAGGCTGTTTACTTCCTTCCTTCCTTTCTTTCTTTTTTTAAACTATTGTGAATCTGTTGACTTTACATTCCCATGATCTAAGCTAAAAGAGAATGTGTCTGGCACTTGGCATTTTGCACTTAAGTCAATGTTATTAAAGCCCTATATTTATTAAGAGCAAAGGTCATATAATATTTTTTACTGGAGAATTTACCTCAACCCTCTTGTTGCCCAGCAGATGGTTCACATGGTACGTTATTTATACCCCACATTAGATGGCAAACTGCATGAAGGAAGGAAGTATATTTATTTAATTCACTAAGGCATTCTACATAGCAGTGTTCCTGGAGTATAGTAACTTCTTAATAAATATTCATCAAGTGACTGTTTAATGAATTGGCATCATTTTCAAAGTCTCATTATAAACAGGATATGAATTTTCATTCTCTCTTGTCCTGGTTTAACAGGCTCAAATTCCTTTAATAAATTCTGCATTGCATAAAAATTCTGTCATTAAAAACAAGGAAACATCATATTCTGTTTGCTTTTTCTTTCTTTTCAACCATTGATGATACTGAATTTTAACCATTCTGACATCCAGAGTGATACTTTTACTCAAAATTTCAATAGAATTCAGAATTAAATTTTTGGAAAAGAAAACAAACTGAAATAAGCAAGGAAATTTTTAGTTTTTCATTTTTATGCAGGAGGATGAAAGGGCTTTTGTGACTTGCTTAACCTCTTCTACATAACTTCTCTTTAGAAGTAAATATGCCAGATGCCTCTAGTGCCTTGTCTCACACAACATCTCACATCTTCTCCAGTCCAGCTATTTGAATCTAACTTTTGCTACAGCAAACCAGCTTCTCATAGGTATAACTTGGTGCCACATTCATATGAATTGCATCACTTAAATTGTCCATTTCTGCTCTCGGTCTTTTCTAAAAAGGCATCTGCATACAACTTCTAAGGACTCAGACAACTCTCATCTTAAAAGAAATCTGACACTCTATTTTGGGGTTTTCCAGAGAAATGAAATTGATGGGATTGATCTATCTATCTGTCTATCTATCTATATCTATCTATCTAGAAAGAGAGAAAGGTGATTCACTGATAGATTGGTTATTTTAAAAAATGTTCATAAAATTAGGTAAGTCCAAAATCTGCAGAGCTAATATCGCAATTCAAGTCAGAAGCTAGAGACCTGCTATACAACCAGGAAAAGCTGAGATCCTTAATGGGGGGTCATCAGGTAGGAGAATTCTTTCTTACTCAGAGGAGAATCAGTGATTTTTTTTCTATTCAGGTCTTCGACTGACTAGATAAGACTCAGCCACACAATGTGGGGGGCAGTCTGGGATACTGATTCTAGGAGTTTAAATATTAATCTCATCCAAAAACACCCTCATAGAAATACCCAGAACAAAGCTTGACAGGTGGGACATGTTGAATGCAGATAATTCCGAGTTCATAGTTTCATCCAAACATTTATCTATTATATCCATGTCTTACTAAGACTTACTTACTATTTAACTTACTAAGGCTCATGGTTATAGAACATCAAAGAAGCTGCATTTTCTATTACTGAGAATAAGAATTTTGGAGTCTAGTTCTGTGGGTTGAATACTGGTTACATTCTTATTAGCTGTGTGATCGTAATCAAGATACTTGACTGATCTGTTGCTATAATAGATTGACGGAGTCCTTGAAAATTCATAGACCAAGCCTTAATTCTCAATGTGATAGTGTTTGAAAATGGGGTTTTTGAGAATTGATTAGTCTTAGATAAGGCCATAAGGCTAGTGCCCCATGATGGACTTATCTGCCCTTATCAGAAGAGACATCAGAAGAGGCTCACTTGCCCTCTTTCTTTTCTTTCTTTCTTTCTTTTTTCTTTTTTCTTTTTTTTTTTTTTTTTTTTTTTTTTTGAGACAGAGTCTCACTCTGTCACCCAGGGTGGAGTACAGTGGCATGATCTCAGCTCACCACAACCTCCACTTCCCAGGTTCAAGTGATTCTCCTGCCTCAGCCTCCCTAGTAGCTGGGATTTCAGGCACACCTGGAATTTTTTTTTTTTTTTTTTTTTTTTTTTTTTTTTTTTTTTTTTTAAGTAGAGACTGGATTTCACCATAGTAGCCAGGACGGTCTCAATCTCCTGACCTCGTGATCCGCCTGCCTCGGCCTCCCAAAGTGCTGGGATTACAGGCATGTGCCACCACCCCTGGCCTGCCCAGTTGAGCAAGATGACAGCCATCTGCCACCAGAGGGGGAGACTTCACCAGAAACTGTGCTGGCACCCAGATCTCAGACTTCCAGGCTCCAGAACTAAGAGAAAATAAATTTATGTTCTTTAAGTGACACAGTGATGACTTTTTTTTGTCCTTGAGCAGATTGAAACAGTACCTTAGACTCCTAATCTACAACATAGGGATAGCAATCGTATGATTTTAGCCCATGGCATTATTGCAAGAATTAAAAAAAATAAGTGAGAAAAAATAATAAAAAGTGAGAAACAGAACATAGGTTGTTTTTGTTTCTTAGTAGTAGATTCAAATTTCTTCTCTGTCTGAGAAATTCAATATCATTTTAAAATGAATATAGCCTCAGAATTGGAGTATTTCAAAAACTCTTATTTTTTTTCTTTTACAGAAAAGATGTGATCATCATCTTTATGTTTTACAAATTCTAAAGAATTTGAGAATGCTGAGGTCTATAAATAAAATCCCTTGCATTAAGCCTGTACATATGACTTCTAACTAGATTTTTCCTATTCACTGTGTTCCAGCAGGTCAAACATGTAATGTCAGGAAAAAAAAATATTCCAATAATGGTGAAGAGATGCAGTTAAATGGAGCAAACTGAAAATGATTTTTTTGGCAATGTGTAGATTTTCAAAGGAGAAATTAAAGATGCACCATGCTTACTCCAAGCAGGAAAACAAGCAGGGAGCTTACATGGTGTGAGCCAAATTCTTCTGGAACATCGAACCTGAAATGCCTGACAAACTGGCATCAGACATTAAGTTAAATTCTGGAGAGGGGATGACACTGAATATAACTTGACATTCTGTCTGGTACATGTGAATGTCATTTAACAGTATCTTTCCCAAGGAGTGGCATGCTAACATCTCAATAAAATAAGAATGCAGTCCAGAAGTCAATCATTCCATGCCTTCTCAGTTTCCAAGGGACTTGTCTCATCTGTAAGAGCATGGAAAAATTGCTCTCCTTCTTAATAAATGGAAATAGTAAAGAATCAAGTAACACAACCCAGAATGCCAATGATGAATAAATTTTGCTTGGAAAGTAAAACTTGGACAAATGTTGGCTCATTTTTTTCCTTCACAAATATAACAAGAACGGTTTTATATTTCTCTTCCTAGTATATTTGTGGTAGACAGAGAAATAGTCCAATAGCTATCACCGATGTCCTTCTCCTTTGCTAGTCTTACAATAGAAACTGGAAAATGGCATAGTTTTTCCTTATGTGACCTCTTTTACAACTGTGAATATTCATGTAACAGTTTTGTCTGTAAAACATAAAGAAAAGTCTGATGGGGTAGAGGGATAAAGAGAGTTCCACTCCAGAAAAAATGTTTTTGTTTTTGTTTTTGTTTTTTGTTTGTTTGTTTGTTTGTTTCTATAGCTTCCTCAACCCACATGTCATTCTGCCTTTAAAAGTGGACATGATGTTTAAAGTTGCATCAGTCATCTTTTGGGCATGAGACAAGTGGTCCAGTTCCTGCCTGACAATGCCAGGAGCTGGACTTTATCAATGAAGTTAGGATGAATAGACATCTCAAATGAAAACGTCCTGCAGAAGGTAGAATTCTAGTACCTATGAACTTCATTCCCTACATTTTACCTATGAATATGTTATTTTACATAGTGAAAGGGATTTTGCAGATGGAATTAAATTATGGACTTTAAATATAGGGAGATTCCCCTGGTGGGCCCAATATAATCACTTGATCCCACATAGGCAGATACATTTCTCTGGCTGGGGTCATTTCTAAATAAACAGAAGAGGAAGTCAGAGGAGATTTAAGGCAGATAGATGTGAAGACGAGAAGACGAGTTATGTTAGCTTTGAGTCAGGGAAGACAACTAGCTTCTAGACTCTCAGAACAATCCCAGGCCAATCAAGTAAATAGGGACCTCAGTCCTATAGTCATATGAAGCTGAATTCTACAAACAGCTTGAATAAGCATTGAAGCAAATTCTTCCTGAGATCCCCCACTTAAAGAGTAAACTGGTCAATACCTTGATTTCTGTCTTGTGAGACTGTGAACCTAAAAAATCAGCCTAACCCAACAGACCTTTCCTCTACAGAAGTGTGAGATACTATATCAGTGTTTTTACGAGTCACTAAGTTTATGGGGATCTGTTACAGCAGCATAGAGAATGAATACACTTCCCCGAAACACATTTATTCACTAATGTGCTTTAGAAGATAGGCCATTCTAGGGAGTCAAATATAAAAAACCCAATGACAGTAACAGCATGGTAATAATGAAAACAAATCATGACTGAGTGTTTCATATTATTATGTGTCAGGTTCTGTTCCACAGCAAACAAGATTAGGGTACTGTTTCTCCTTGGAGTTCATGTGTTAGTGGAAGAAATAGATAACAAACAAATAAATGCCCAAGAAAAAAGTAGTTGTGTTATACAGATCATTAAATAGGACAATTTAAAAGCAAATTATTTGTCAACTAGTTTTGACGGTATGGCTAGGGAAAGTCTCTTAGTGGAGGCAAAATCTAAGTGAAATCTGAATGATAGGAAGAAATAGGTGAATGAAACTTTATGAGGAAGGAAACAGACAGCTGCAAAGACTCAATGTTAGAAGCAAGCTTGGAGTGCTTGATGTTAAGGAGGTAGAACCATGGTGGATGAGGCAAAACTGGCAGGAAGGAAAGAGATGAAGTCTGTGAGGTAGGGAAAGATTAAATAGGCCTCAGGGGCTATGGATGGTTTATATTTTATTCCTAGGGTAATGAAAAGTCAATGGAGAAAAGTGATCTGAATTATGTTCCCAGCGATCATTGATGTTGTATAGGACACGCATTCTGCAGGTTGGCAGGTGACAGTGGAAACTGGGAATCAGGCCACACCAGGTGATTAGGAGGTAGACCCAGGTGGCATTCATGGTGCTGGAACTAAGTGGATGGTTTCAGATGGTTTCAGAGGTGGATTAAATAGGAGTTTCTGGAACATTCATTGTGGGGATGAAGATAAGAATAGACTCAAGATTAGTTTCAGACTTTTACTTTGAGCAGCATGCATGGTAATTCAGAAGATTAAGAAGGGAAAGAACTGAGAAAACTTGACAGGTGGGATAGACAGGATGAAGAACCAATTCTGCTTTGGCTCTTTTTAATTTTGAGATGCCCGTTAGCTATTCTAAGAGAAAATTCGAATATATATTGAACAAAATTCCCCAAACTTAAATTTTATACATCACTCTTTTTGTATGTGATTTCCTTTAACTACTTGCATTGTTCCTTATTTATTTTTTTCTCTAATCGAAAATCAATTTTCATTTCTAAAAATGTATTTTAAAAGGAAATGTTAAAGCCAATAGATACTCTATTCACTTCCATTTTTGCAGTAGTAATGTAAAAGGAAGGTAATCAGCCAGCCGCAGTGGCTCATGCCTATAATCCCAGCACTTTGGGAGGCTGAGGCAGGCAGATCATGAGGTCAGGAGATGGAGACCATCCTGGCTAAAATGGTGAACCCTTATCTCTAGTAAAAATACAAAAAATTAGCTGGGCGTGGTAATATGAACCTGTAGTCCCAGCTACTCGAGAGGCTGAGGCAGGAGGATCACATGAACCTAGGAGGCAGAGGTTGCAGTGAGCTGAGATGGCGTCACTGTACTCCTGCCTGGGTGACAGAACGAGCCTGCCTCTCAAAAAAAAAAGGAAGGTAATCATGAAAATAAATACATTGTGAACAAAAGTACTATTTTGATTTTCCATTACTGTGGCCCGCCTAAGGCTGTGAACATGTAGTCAGAAAACTTTGTATATATATATATATATATATATATATATATATATATATATATATACACACACACACAAAGAGAGATAGATAGATATGTTTATATATATATATACACACACACAAAGAGAGACAGAGAGGAAAGACTAGCAAGTACTAATTAGATGTGAAAGTCACAGTAGCTATAAAATATGACATGCCCTTTTAGTCTCTTTAATTTCTATTGATTACTTCTAGAATATTTTCCCCTAGGTGAGTCAAAGTCTGTAATGCCATATCTACATGCCACCTAAATTCTTCTCACTTAATACCTAAAATCATTGTGTAGTATATTACCCACACTTTGAGAATACTACTATAGGCTGAGTAGATGTTAAATCAATACATGAGGAGAGGGGAAGGCATAATTATTACTCACAGTAGACTTATTTTCTTGGTTCTCAAGCATACAAAGGACACTGCACATACTCTCTTGACAAATGTTGTTTTCAAAAGAGATTAAATATGTATTATGTGCCAGGTACAATACTGAGATATTTGGATGTTGTCATACTGAAGCCAAGAACAATTTGTATTAGGCTAACCAACTAATTTTTTCTATTAACTATGTTGGCCCTCCCCACTAGTTTGTAAATCAGATTGGATTTCATACAGCTTTTCAGACTAACCTAAAAATATTTTCTTTGTGTAAGGCACTGTCCTAGCATACCGCATACACATGCTCTGCTCACTATCTGATAATTCAGTTGTATAGCCAGGCTTGGGGTACAATTTGTGTATAGGATGTATCAAAATATTCTCCTTTCCCCAGTTTGACCTCCACTTTCTCCCAACTTTGACTCAAAAAGCTCTTGACATTTTTTCATTTCTAGGAGCTCTTTTGTACAAATGTAGAATACTGGGCATTCTTAATTTTGTTTTATATGAAAGTGCTGAATAGACTTCACTACAAGAGAGAGTTAAAATTTTATAAAGCACTTGATTGCACCTTGCTCTTTAGACATAATTGTGGGGTTGTGTTTGTGTGGGACGTCAGGTGGGGAGACTGGATAGTGTTGATTTCTGCTACTCTAATATTTCTCCCAAGGCCAAAGACACTGGATAATTCAGTCTAAATTTTTGGTTCCTTGCATTCCCCTGGTCTCAGTCCATCACCTAGGTATGAGGAGTTACTAATTAGATTGGCTAATTTTAACTGATTGAAACAGCTAATGAGAAACATTACTGCATTATAAAAAGGGAGAGGACAAAGTTTTGCTCTTCTTCCCCTTCTTGAACACGTGCACAGCAAAAGGTTTGTAAGCTTCTGGCAACAAATTGGTGAATTAACATAACTGGTCCTGTCTTAACAAGCCCAGCCATCACTCTCAAGTTTCCGGTTTCTTCACAATGATTAGATTGATATTTCAGATGGGGCCTGTGCAGGCAACTGCAAATTGAAGAAATAGGGACTTAGAAGGCCTGTTACCCTTCCAGATTAGAGTCTCCATTTCATCAGAGAAGGTCTCCCTTTGAAGAAGAGAACTATGGAAAATGATTCTCTTCTGGCCTAACCATTAATGATAAATAGCTTGTTTATTATTTGGGCTGGTATTTGGCTCATGAAACCTATTATTTCAATATTTTGAAACCTATTATTTCAATATTTTTTTTTGGTTAGACAGAGTCTTGCTCTGTCGCCAGGCTGGAGTGCACTGGTGTCATCTCAGCTCACTACAAACTCCACCTCCCGGGTTCAAGCGATTCCCCTGCCTCATCCTCCCGAGTACTTGGGATTACAGGCATGTGTCACCATACCTGGCTAACTTTTTTGTATTTTAGTACAAACTGGGTTTCACCATGTTGGCCAGGATAGTCTTGATCTCCTGACCTCATGATCTACCCACCTTGTCCTCCTAAAGTGCTGGGATTACAGGCGTGAGCCACCATACCTGGCTACTATTTCATTTCTTCTAGGGTTTTCTTCTTAGAGACCTTTACACATGAAACCTAACCCAAATCCCTAACACCATTTGAGGTAATATTTGTAACCTGCACAATGTGCTTTATGTTTTTGCTTCATAATCTCACAGAGCCAACCACTTTCAGTCTATTGCACACCCAGTGGAGGCTATATATTCATATTCTCTTTTGACACTCCTAATTATTTCCACTTTTGACTCAGTATATTTCTTTTTTTGTATACCTATACATTTTTTTGTATTTGCACTGTTTTTCTGATACTCTATTCAAAGCCTAATGCAATGAAATATATGCGTGCTTGTACAAATTCTGTTTTCTATGCGAAATATACGTCTCTAGCAATCACAGTTGATAACAAAGCTGAAAATTAACTGTGCCTCACAGTACCACCATAAGGTAACTCAAAATATTTATTCATCAAACAAACTTGGTGTTCAGAAGGCAATAGCAAAATATCAAAGTCTGAAAAATGAAGTCTTGTTTTGTTTTAAAACCAATTGGAAGAAAACCAATGACCTATGATAAAGGAACCCCATGCCTGCCTCTAGGGACCACAGTATCATTGCAATGGATCAATGAATCATATGTGTACACATGCTTTCTCTGTCAACAAGTGCTAACATTACAACAACTACTCTTTTAAAGGGTTTCGTTTTTAGCATTTGGCTATATATGTCACAGTGGTTTTCAAAGTGGCTCAGCATTTTAAGAAGTGGTTTGGCTCAGTAGCATTGGTGTCTTAGGAATGAAAATTCTCATATCCTACTTCAGATGTACTGTATCAGAAACTCTGTGGATGAGGAACAGCAACATGTGTTTTTACAAAATTACCAGTTGATTCTGATGTACAGTAAAGTTTTAAAAGCACAGATTTATAAAAGAGGTAAAAGAAGCATTACTTTTGCATCACTGTTAATTATCAAAACTTATTCGAATGACCTAATTAGGGGTTTAAAAAGGCCTAAAAATGTACTGAATAAGATGTTCCTCACAGAATTGTTTATAATTATCATCAATTGTAATAAAACAATAAATGTACTATATAAAGAATGATGATATGGGGAATATTAATGATTTGCTATTTAACAAAAAGGCATTTTTGTGAGTTTAAGATTATCCCAATTTTCTCAAAAGCATACAAATGACTGCATACAAAGGTCAAGGCCGTTCTTCAAAATAATCAAAATATCTAAAAAGCTTACTCATACCTGAGATTAGAAATGTTTATAATTTTCTTCTTTACATAAGAGATTTTGTCAAGAGTTTTGTAACATATATGTATATGTATGTACACATATATACATGCATGTGTATACAAGCACATATATATACATATATGTGTTTATATTTGTTTTAAATGCAAAGGTTTGGAAGCTGCACATTTATATAATTATTCCTGGCTTTGCCCATCTGAACAGATACCTCCTGTAGCCTTTCTTCTGGTACTAAAATTATGAGAAATATTTTCACTTAAAATTAACATAAAATTTACCACTCGTTCATGCATTACATGCACCACTGTTTTATATTTAATACCATATGTACTAAATTATGTTGGTAACGTATTTACAACTGAGCACATATGAAACATGAAAATTTTATTAAAATTACTCTTTATAACTAAGTAACTAAAATTACATTTTATATGTAAGGTGTACCTGAGAAAGAGGATACCAAACAGAATAAATACCTGAGATTATTACTTTATTTTGTCTGGCAAGCCTATGTTTTTCTAAAATCAATGCCAATTTGACTTCACTAAAATTTCTGAAGTTTCCTCCCCATGATTTATTTGGTTTTATTTTTATTTATGTACTCTATGGAAGAAAAAGACTTGGCAGAATCCAATACATGGTAATAAGCTCTCAAGGTTTTCCATTACATTTACTAAAGTAATTTAATCATTATTATATTTCCAGATATTTTCAACTACCAATCTGCTTTTTGCTTAATGAAAGAATTCTTTAGAATTTCAAATGCCCTTTTGAATGCCAGTTCTATTTCATGAAACTACAGTTCAGGATTTTATGCTCTCCTAGCTTTGAATGTATCTTAAGATCGGAAAGAGTGGTCCATGGATGTTTCAAATGAATGGATGTTTTGAGATTCTTCATAAGTAACAAGTTTTGTTTCTAGGCACCAGATGTACAGCTATGTGTTTCTCTTGCAACAAGTAAAAGTAGGCTACTACTTCCAAAACATTAAATAAAAATGGTTTCCTAGGAGAAATAATAAACTGCTTACAAAACAGAGAACATAGTTAAAATTCAGAGCAATGACTTGGAGTTTCTCATCTCCACCCTTGACCATTAGACATTCACATTCTCCAGGCTCTCTTTCCCTCTCTAGATAGATAGGTAGGTAGATACATAGATAGATAGATAGATAGATAGATAGATAGATAGATAGATAGATAGATAGATAGATACGTTACTGGTCCTTATTATAAGAACAGAGTCCAAATGTCCTCTGGATACTAAAATTACTTGACAAATCTCTCCTACATGATAGTTGGAGAGCCAATTTTTTAAAAATAACATTTTAGTTTAATTTCTGAGATCCATGTTTTCTTGTTTTTTCAAATTGAAATGACTGTTAAAATAAAAAACTAAAAAATTAAAATATAATTTATGATAATCATTTCTTTTATTACCAAATCATAAGAAGGCAAAAACTATCAATAGAGACTAATGTATGTACATAAATACCATAATATATGATATTACTACTAATCTATTTTTTTTACAACAAATTTTCATTTGGGAGATAATGTTCAAAACTTCCCCATCCTCTCTTATCCAGTAGATGTAGGATATCGAAAAGTACTCAGTGACCAGTAATTCTGGTTTGCCCAGGTATAAAGGATTTCCCTGGACATGAGACTTCAAGAGCTAATATCTAAACTGTCTCAGGAAAACCAGGGCTATTGGTTACCCTACTGGAGATGATGTATTAATTGGTGTATTAGTTAGTTTTCACGCTGCTATAAAGAACTTCCCTAAGATTGGATAATTTATAAAGGAAAGATATTTGATTAACTCACAATTCCACGTGGCTGGGGAGGCCTCAAGAAACTTACAATCATGGCAGAAGGTGAAGGGGAGCAAACACCTTCCTCACAAGGCAGCAAAAAAAAAAAAAAAAAAAAAAAAAAAAAAAGATGAGTACGAGCAGGGACATCTGCCTTACAAAATCATCAGATCTCATGAGAACTCACTCACTATCATGAGAACAGCATGGGGAAAACAGCCCCCATGATCCAATCACCTCCTGCCTTTGGCACATGGGGATTACAATTTGAGGTGGGATATAGGCAGGGACACAAGCCAAACTATATCAATTGGGGGGTGACATTAACACATGAATTCCTACCTAAGAAATATGGCTACCCTAGAGCTAAAGCAGAGTAAATCATATTTTACAAGTATTGGAAATACCAAGAAGAATATTTAGAATTAGCATATCTGACAACCAAAAAGGCAGGATCTAAGGTACTTCATCAGACTGAGTTAAGAGTTCAGGCAAGACACAGCAAACAGTTGGAGAACCTGTGCCCCTTTTCCTTCATGTTCTTACGGTGGGTACCTGGTCTCCCCAGATGGCCGCAGGTGATGACTTAAAAAAAAATTATAATATAAAGAATATGAGCTTTTTTTTTCATTTCTTGAATTTCATGTCTTCAATCTCTCTATACCTAAAACATAATTGTTACCTTCTGTAACAGGCTGATACAAGGGACTTACTTCAAGGAAAAATATTCACATATTCCAATTATTATGATATTTAAGGGAGCATTTTAACCTATTTTCAGGTTTATCTGGTGCAAATGTGAGACTGAGTTTAAGTCCTTTCTTTATTATAGTCTAGTGTTCATATACTAATCCTTATTATATTGCCATGAAATTACCGAAAGAATATCATAACAATTTTGTGTTTATTCTAAACATTCGCAATAAGCTGTTAGCCCTAATGCAGCTGAGGTCTGATTATTTTTCTTCCTGGAAAGAATAGAAATGAGTTTACTTAATATGAGATAATGGTTTCATATAACTGTTTGAATTGGGTAATGTTGAAAACAAGAAATTTTAATACAAAAAAGTTGCTAAATTCTATTCAGTTGAAATATGTGGACTTCAATTCTGAAGTTGAAATAGTTGGTCTGATTTGGTCCTTTGTGTTAATTAATTGATAATCACCCTCTCCAGACCCCACTAGAGTGTATGACATATATAATCTCTCACTATTTCTTTTATAGTCTCATACAGAGTCCTTTTGTAAATAAACTTGTTTAGCCTTTTTATTGAAGAATCTTAAAGCATATTTTGAATAATAAATCTGCAAATGTCCTCTTACAGAACCACTCAAATATACAGATAAGCAGAAACCCAGGATATGTTAACATATCACAAAAAATAACTTTTCTTTATTTCTTAATAAAAATAAAAACAATTAGTTAATTTTAAGTTATTCATGGACTTTGAAATAAGAAACATCTAGGTTTAAGTCCCGGCTCCACCCTTTAACTGTGAGACCTTAGATGGTCCTCTGACTTCATCTAAAATATAGGAATAGTAATGACTCTCTTGTTATGTGGCTGGACATATGGCAAAATCCAATTTCAAAGGCCAACCCCTTTAAATTAAGATGTGTACAAGTATATAACAGCATTTTCCAAAGTGATAAAAATACTGTCTTTCAGTTCTACCCTCTAGTGTTTTTGAGGTATGGGACAATTGCAATTGACAGTCTTAATGAAACTGGTGATGGGATGAGGTAAAAAAAAAAAAAAAAAGAGAGAGAGAGAGAGTGAGGCTATTCAACAACTTGTATTTCAAAGTTAAAATCAGAGGTGGGCTATAATATAATAAATTGAAATTTGAGTAAATCCCTTTACAAAAATATTCAATAAGGTAAACTCTCTTTTTTATTCAAAGTTGTTGTTTTACTTCTCCGCTTTAGAAGTCTCCTATATTTCATCAAATGTGGGTATTATTTATAGGGATGTGGCCTTTAAATTTTTCCTAAGGAAAACAAAACCAAACCATTGCATAGCCCAGGTTACCATTATTACTCTGTCAGTGGCGAAAATAAAACAAAACAAAATAATGGTCAAAGTTGTTCAGATGATGAAACTAACCTGAGCTGAATAAATCAGGAACGATGCTGCTGTCTTTTAGGTATACAAGGCCGATGCTCCCAGGCACACTGTGGATGGTGGAATTTTCTAACGTAGCACAGTGAATATGAACCATGTCGACCCAGTCCAGGAAATCATGACTGGTTTACTCTTGAAATAAACTTGAAAACTCTGTAAGAGACTCTTGAAGTCTCTGTAAGAGACTTTTTGAGTAATAGACAAATTTGTGAAGCAGACGGGTCTTTTCTCTCCACAAAATATTGTACACTGATGCACAACTCATGGAAAATATTAATCAACATCAAAATCTCCTCTGGGCTTTTCCAAATACTCTTCTTTTTCCTCTTTCACATGACTGGTAAGAAGGACTACAAGGCATAAAGAATGTCCGAGACACGTAATGTAAAGCTCCTGGATCCCAGAAACATGATCTGTTGGAGAGCCATCAGAGAGTCTATGCAGATTATGTAGACTCTTACTGGACCTTAACATAAATAATAAATACAATTTTATTGTGTCAAGTTAATGATATTTTCATTTGATTTGATAATAACTTTCTCTGACTAATACATTCTCTCTTATGCCTTAAGACCTCTTTATTCCAAACCACTGAGAGTTTTCCAGAGTCTTGTGGAGTTTCATATCTTCATACTGTTCATTTTCTAGAATGTCTTTTATCCTGTAATCAATCTTGGGTCTCAAATCATCCTATCATTCATGATCTAGATGAAACTATTTTTTTCCTGTAAAGACATTCTTCATCACCAATACAACCAACCCCTGGCTTTATTTTATTTCTTTACCAGAAACTACAGGTGGCGGCTTTTTTTTTTTTTTTTTTTTTTTTTTTTTTTTTTTGAGACGGAGTTTCACTCTTGTTACCCAGGCTGGAGTGCAATGGCGCGAGCTCGGCTCACCACAACCTCCGCCTCCTGGGTTCAGGCAATTCTCCTGCCTCAGCCTCCTGAGTAGCTGTGATTACAGGCACGTGCCACCATGCCCAGCTAATTTTTGTATTTTTTTTTTAGTAGAGTGAGTCTGGCAAACATAATTTAAAATTGTAGCTGCCTACTTTCTGGTTGTGTGTCTGTGGCAAATTTTCTATCCACTATGAACCTGTTTCTTCATCTATTGAATAGAATGACAGTAGAACAGATGCCAGGCAAGAACCTCCGATTCCCTAGGTGGTTGTGGGAGATGTGGGTTCTTGATATCAAGAAAAAATTCAAGAGCAAATTACAAGTACAAAGAGAAAAGTGAAGCTTATTGCAAATACTACTCTATAGACATGGGCAATTTCAGAGAGGGAATATATGGGGAGAGCATTGGGTTAGCTGTTTTATTGATTGCATTTAATATATGTAATTAAGAGGAGTATTATTCACAGGCTTTCAGGAGAAAGAGGTAGAGATTTCCAGTAACATAGAAAAGGCCCTCCCCTTCCCCCAACCTTTCTTTTTTTATCATGTAGGGCTTCTTGTGGTAGTTGCCAAGGCAAACATAAACTGTCACATGGTGAAGTTTTTAGTAGGAAAATATATTACAATGAGAGTATTATAATTATATACATTGTAATACATTATAATGAGCAGTGAAGGCTGCTTTTGTTGTAATCTTGGTTCTGGTTAGTTTAAACTGAATTATTTACTGTATCCTCTTTTATCAGCTGAGTCTTGGGAGTCTTTTTTTTTTTTTTTTTTTTGAAATGGAGTCTCTCTCTGTCGCCCAGGCTGGAGAGCAGTGGCACGACCTTGGCTCCCTGAAGGTTCCCCCTCCCAGGTTCAAGTGATTCTCCTGCCTCAGCCCCCTGAGTAGCTGGAACTACAGACATGTGCCACCACACCTGGCTAATTTTTTATATTTTTAGTAGAGACAGGGTTTCATCATGTTAGCCAGGATCTTCTCCATCTCCTGACCTCGTGATCCGCCCACCCTGGATTCCCAAAGTGCTGGGATCACAGGTGTGAGCCACTGTGCCCAGCTTGTGACTTCTTTTCCTCCAAATCAGTCCAGCTTAATTCCTGTTTTAGAACCTACTTTCAGTCTGGGCACAGTGGATCACACCTGTAATTCTAGCACTTTGGGAGGCTGAGGCAGGCAAAGTACTAGAATTAGATCACCTGAGGTCAGGAGTTCTAGACCAGCCTGGCCAGCACAGTGAAACCCCGTCCCTACTATAATTACAAAAATTAGCTGGTCTTGGTGGCGGGTGCCTCTAATCCCAGCTACCTGGAGGCTGAGGCAGGAGGATTGCTGGAACCCGGGAAGTAAAGGAAGCTGCAGTGAGCTGAGATGGCACCACTGCAGTCTGGGTGACAGAGTGAGACTCCATCTCAAAAAAAAAAAAAAAAAAAAAAAAAAAAAAAAAAAAAAAAAAAAAACTACATTTAAAGGGACCTCACTTATTGTTACTGAATTGTTTCTGCTGCTAACTCAACCACCGTCACCCACCACCACCTCATATTGTGCATACCTCTGCTTTAGTTCCAACTCATTATATTGCAAACATTTACTGATAAGATCGTCACCTTATATCTGAGGAATTCATAGTTTAGAACTGGTGTAGAATTGATATCATGAGCACTGACATCTGTTAGTTTCATGCAATCATGCATTAAATGTATGATCTGTGAAACTTAATTTAACTTTCATCATTTTCATTTTAACATAAAGAAACTGAGGCTGAAATTTCTATATTTGTAAAGACTTTCCCAGGATGAGGACCAGTAAATGGAAGATGTCATTAGTTTCCCATTGCTGCTGTGATAAATTAACCAGAACTTAGTGGCTTAAAATAAGAGAAATTTATTATTTTACATTTCTAGATGGCAGAAGTCTAAAATGGGTATCACTGGTCTGTAGGTATATAAATAGACATATATGAAAAGTAAAGACATGCAAATACATGTATATATCAAGAACATTTACATCAACATATGTACTCATTTACTATTTGTCTGAAATCTTTTGGGGCTCAGGAGGAAAACATTAGAAAAATGAAATCTTTGCTCTTCATTTTTAAAAATTATTTCTTAATAAAGTAAAAAGTATAAACAGTTACATACAGAATTGTTGAGTTTGATAAATGGGTATATGCAAAAACCAATATTCCAGTCTACTTACAGAACTTTTCCATTACTCCTGAAAATGTCCTTTGCTCTATTTGTAGTTGATCCTCCTCCTTCAGAGGAAGCCACTGTTTTGACTGTTCATCCATAGATTAATTATGTCTGTTCTATAAATTCATAGATTAAATATAGTATAGTATGTAATCTTTTGTGTCTGGCTTTTAAAAAACAATGTTTGAGAGCCTTATGCATGTTTCTCCCTATATTAGTGGTTCATTCTCTTTCATTTCTGAGTAGCATTTCATCCAGCAGGTAAAAACACAGTTTGCTTACCAAAGCACACATTTGTTTGTGGATAGTTGTGGCTGCTTCCTTCTGTCCAATTTTTGCTTCTTATGGATTCTTCCATGTATATTTCTGTGGTCATCTATTTTTATTTATTTTGGGTGAAAACCTAGGAGTGGAAGTGCTGGGTTATAATGTATGTTTAACTTTATAAGAAACTGCCAACCAGCTTGAGGAAGACAGCACTAACATTGTCTGAGTACTTAGTAGGTGACAGACCCTATACCATTTGTTGTTCGTTGATCATCTCATCTTTTAAGAGTATGAGCCAAGTACTATTTATCCATGATTTGCGGAAGTGTAAGTCAAAGTTTTGAGAGGTTAGAAAGTGTGTCTCAAAGCATACTGTTTATTTTTTTTTTTTTAATTTACACTGCATATCATAACTGAGAAGTCAATGTACATGCAGAACAAGTGCAATTGTCACCCAAAATATTCCCACCAACTACCTTGTTTCTATATCCTGGTAACCACTTATCTGAAAGCTTTGATTTTTCTTTGAAACAGAAAAAGCATATGCTAACATTATTCTCTTCAACTCTATTAGTTTAATCTTCATTAAATCATTTAAAGTTTAATTTTGTTTTTGAAAACTTATTAATGGACTGTATAAGCTAGTGAGACCCCTTCTCTACTAAAAGTACAAAAATTAGCTGGTCATGATGGTGGGCCCCTGTAATCCCAGCTACCCGGGAGCTTGAGGCAGGAGAATCACTTGAACCCCAGAGCAGAGGTTGAAGTAAGCCAGGATTGTCACATTGCACTCCAGCCTGGGCGACAAAAACAACACTCCATCTCATTTATTCATTCATTCATAAATAAATAAATAGATAGCATATGACCCCAGCTAACAACTGTGGTTGTAAAGTTTACTATGATATAAGCATCAGTTATCCATTGCTTACTTACGTATGCTGTCAATTTTCAAATGGCAGCTTGTGTTGAGCTTCACAGGAATTTAAAATAATTTTATTTCATATTTTAAAAGTATTTTCCAAAATGTAGTTTTCCAAAGCATACTGTTTTGAAGTGTTGGTGTAAGTATTAAAGCGTGGTCTCTTTGCATATGAGTTAAAGTTTGGGCTAGGGAAGAAAAACAGACTCAGTTTTTACCCCAGAGGTCCTCATGAATTTTAAAAGTTTTAATTAAGACCAGTGATATCATTTAAGTTGTTCTTAGTATAATAACTTAATGGGTCAGAGGAAAGTTTATTTATTTATTTTTTAATCTGGAAAAATATTTCCATTTCTTCCAAGTCACTCTTCACTAGTGACATGCTGAAGCCAGTGGAAGTGGAAGTTGTAACATTATGATATTCTGCAGCCAGCGGAGGCAGCTTGCCAGTCTCTCCTCTGCTATTTTGCACAGGCCAGCACATATCACCACTACCCTACAATTAACCTATCTGAATTAGGCTTCCAATTACTAACTAAGTAAGCTGGTGGTACCCTTTGGGTATTCTCCATCAGGGGCTGCCTTAAGCATACATTTACATGTAAATGGCCTTTTCTTCTTCTTCTTCTCAGTCCACTAATAAATATTCTGTACTGCTTCAGTGTGCTGTGCTACATACACACTTTGAATAGGAAAATGCTGTGGTGAAGATGAAAAATTAAAGCCAAACTACACTTTAAAAATAGCTATTGGTGGCCTGGTGCAGTGGCTCACGCCTGCAATCTCAGCACGTTGGGAGTCAGGCAGTCCTATCACCTGAGGTCAGGAGTTAGAGACCAGCCTGGCTGACATGGTGAAATGCTGTCTCTACTAAAAATCCAAAAATTTGCCGGGTATGGTGGTACACACCTGTAATTCCAGCTACTTGGGAAACTGAGGCAGGAGAATCGCTTGAACCTGGGAGGCAAAGATTGCAGTGAGCTGAGATCACACCACTGCACTCCAGACTGGGTGATAGAGCATGACTCTGTCTCAATAAATAAATAAATGAAATAATAAAAATAGCCCTTGGAGATAACCATGTACCTTTTTCTTTCCATTTATTCCATTATTCAATATGCCTTTCAGTGCTTACCAAGCTGGGCAGGCACTGGAGAGATAATTGCTGATGATGGAGAACATGAGGCCTGCTTTCAGGGAGCTTACTGGATGCTGGGACGTTGGTCACCAACTTAATGTTTACACAAATACTTTATAATTTTCAGAATTTTGAACTGTGGTGCACACAGGGAAAGATAACCACAGTAGCCTTGAGGGCATTTAATATGGAAGTTTGACAAGGCAGGTAACAACTTAAGTTGTCAGAATGATAATACAAATTAAAGTTAGTTAGCTATTATTGAATGCTTACTATGTGCCAGGCACAGCCCTGAACATCTCACTCTTACATGTATCATCTTCACAGCATTGTGAGGTTGATATGTTGTTATACCCATGTTGCAGATAAAGATGTGGAGCCAGGGTTGAAATCCAAGCTATCTGATACTGAAGTGTGCCAGCTTAGACACTGAATAACCACACAACTCTATTTGCTGTTTCTTTTGCTTTCCAAAAATTACTTCTTATTTTAAAGTATATTTTTCCTATTTTTAAGTTGGCCTAATTTCTACTTTATTAAAGCACTTAATTGGTTCCTTCCTTCATCCAAGCCAATATTAAAATATGTATAATGTATACAAATTGTTGCCTTATTAATAGGCAAAGGTGAATTTTTCTGTGTTCTTTACTGATACATAATAAATGTACATATTTTGGGGCTGCATGTGATAGATCAAATAAGCACCAGGAACCATATGAGATACTTTTTCCCGCCACTTCTCTGAATATCTTTAGGCATTCCTGTAACGTAGGTGAGAAATTAAGGTAAAGTTTAATGGCTTGTCCCCAGTCACACAGGTAGGAAGCCTAGAGGAGCTAGAAGTGGAAACCAGCTTTGCCAATTGTGCTACAAACACTGAGCTGTCTCTCCTATTTTGATATAAGAATATGACTGATCTTGAAATAAGGCTGTGCATAAATCAGGATTTAGTAGCATTTCTACTTTTTAGGTATCCCCCAAAATGCCTAGCATAGTCTCATGTTCATATTATAAAATAAATATATTCTGGTTAAATAAATAAAATGACCCAAGACAGTCCTTCCAATATCATTGCCTTGGTCATTCATCCACCAGCCAATATTCTGATTATGATTCTTTTTTCCTGTCATTTTGGTATTGGAATTGAGTTGTCCTGAGTGTCTAAAAGGCATATTTAATTTTCTTAGTTAAATGCTTTGCTTTGTAAATATATATAATTATTTTCTTATCCTGTTCAGTTTCCTGAAAATTTGGAAGGTGTGAGTTCCAGAGACCTGATATGAGGTCATTGTGCTCCTTCAAGTTTTATTCTTGATATATTCTAAAATCTCTCTTAATTTCTCCTTCTGTACTTACATGTCTGTCTCTACCTCTTACTCATGTCTCTCTATGTATTCCTCTTTCAAATTATCTTTGAATATCCAGGAATTGGAGAGTAACACACTATTATATGGCAGTTTCTAGTTCAAATACCTAGAGCCCGTTGTCCATACAAATACCCTCATACCTGCCAGACCACACATCCTGATGTTGGATGCAGAAAATCGGTCTATTGCAGCTCACGCTGACATCTCTCTAGAAGCAGTCGGCTTTCACAGCCAGTCTCCAGGGAGTTTAAAAAAAAATGCAGATAACCCCGCTGGTGCTTTGATATTCTGCCTTCAGTTCCTTACATGTCCTGCCTGTTCTTCTACAAAGTGTAATTTCAACTCCACAGCCTTCTCTTAAGTGTTCTCTTTTGCTTGGCCTCACATCAGAACACCATCTAATCTAGCCCAGAGATTTTTCATTAGGTTTCATTACAGGACGTGATGGCTTTTGTTGCATGGCTGTGCTCAACATAGAGGGTTTTCACTGACACTATTTCGAGAAATTAAGTGATTCGAAGTGGAGCCATAACAGCACCCGTTATAATATCAGATTTTTAAGCCAAATAAAACTGAAAAGTCATATTTAGAAATCCAAGCATGCTGAAAGGTTCAAATACACTTTATTAAAATAATAACGGTGATAACAATAGTAATATCAAACAAGAGCAAAAACTGCATAATCTGGGGGAGAAAATCTATTTTTATATTCAGTCCTTCAACAAATATTTTATTATATGCCTGCTGGGTGCCAGGCCCTGTGCAAGGCACTGATATCAAAGGCAGATAAAAACAAATTGTTGTTGTACTTCTCTGAAAATCGGATACACTACAGTGAAGGGATATTTCATAGTATTTAGCTTAATCATGTATTGAAAGCTTATACATTCTTCTACATAAAGAAAGGTAAACACTGATGTTTCTGGCATGGCACATACATTACTCAAATCAAATTTTAGTTACTTGGCTAACCTCAGCTCTCCACTGTGTCTTCCTTAAGACAAGTGTCAGAATATTTTCAAATCCAAAGACCACAAATCCTATTTCAAAGTGTGTACTGACCACTGCAATATTGTAGTAAAGTTTTCCTAAGTAAAGAAATAATATTACACTTCACAGGTAATGCAAAACCACCTCAATATTCCATTTAATGATTTGTCTTCTTCCCTTCACTTCCTCTACCACGCTGTCTGTGCTTTGAACTCTCAGTCATGATTTCTTTGTCTGTGTCTCTCTCTTACTTTTTATCCCCCTTCCCCCCGCCCCCCCCACCGCTGCATCCACCCTCCACTACCTAGTTTCCCTGTCTCCTGTACTTCTCTATTTCATCCCTCCTTGCTGGGATCTACCTGAGGGGCAAGGGAATCCCTTTCCTCAGATAAATACACACTGCAACTCTCTTTCTGCTTCTTCACTTAGTATATTCATACTCCTGCAGCCTCTGTATTCAGTACAAAAAGCAACTTCCTTGTACCTTGGCATTCTTAGAAGATAGAGAAAAGCTTCTCCTGTAAATACTGTTCGTTTTCTTTTCTTGTCATTCTTTTTTATCATCGTTTTTTAAAAAATAAAATTACATTGTTAAATCTGCAAAATTCTATGAGTGACTAGTTTTTTTCAGTGGCAGCATAGTTTTAAAAATCACAGTAAGATTAGCCAGGCATGGTGGTGTACGCCTGGAGTCCCTGCTATTTGGGAGGCTGAGACAGGAGGATTGCTTGAGCCCAGGAGGGTGAGGCTGAAGGCTGCAGCAAGGTATGATGGCACCACTGCACTCCAATATGGGCAACAGAGCAAGACCCCCTTTTCTTAAAATCACAGTTTAATGTCATATTAAATTGGAAACTTATGACATCTATTTGCTCAGATCTAGTTATTATTTACAAGTGAAACAATCATTTTGGGAATATGATTATGGATCTATGAAAAATTTTAACTGGAATTATTTGGTGTTTACAGTCAGCAATGCAAAATATTTCTCTAAAATGCTTTCCTGATAAACACCAAGTTAATATTTTGGTTAATAAAATATCAAGCAAGCAAATAAGCATTGAATGTGAAATGTATTTTTTAACTCAATGTTTAAAAGTACCTTTTTTATTCCTTTTAAAAGTAACTACCAATTTTTCATTTACTCTAAAGTAACCCTCACAATTTTTGAAATAGTGCAACAACTATAGCACACTTAGCTTTCTAAGTTAACTTGTACTAAATTGAACACTGTAATCTAATACAACAAAGATATTTTTATTTCCCTAAAGAGATATAATTTTTGAATTACCTAAGATGTATTTTGAGATTTAACAAACTTCTGATGTGGACAGAAACAAGATGGTTTCATTGTACTGTAAAGTATTAAAAAAAAAAACTGTAAATAACTGTAACCAAGCTGTGTGGTATTTTTTTTTTCACAGCTGGAATACTAGCTTTTATTACAGCTCAACTGGCATTGCAAATTAAAATTCATCTCTGTTTGTTCAACTGCTACTTAAAATGGCTTCCACCAACTGTTACAGTTGAATATTATGTTGCCATTTATGCATTTAGTGGGAATGGTTCAATAGCATGAATATTTAAGAACAAGTACAGGGAAAGTATTTTTTCCCCTATTGGTTTTCAATAGTTTACTGATACGTTTTGAGTTATTGGTCAGACATGGCTTAGTTTTCACTGGTGATTAAGGCAGACGTCAACTGAATTAATTAAATGGTGTTGATAGGTACATAACAGCTATAGTTCCTGCTTATAGCCAAACAACTCTACTTTGTTATCACTTCTCTGTTAAATTATCCTAGATTTGTCACTTATAGAAACTAAGGGATTTTGCAGTGACAATTAAACCTACCTCATACAGTAAGTGACACATTATTAACACACACACACACACACAAACCTTTTCTTTTATGTGTTTAACATTCATTTTTATTGAATGCAAAAGCCTGCAGATTATTTTGAATGAAGTATATGTTGGCATTTGAATGTTCACTAGGCTAAGGTTGTGTGTGTCCAGAGCCATCTTTATTTACTGGATTAGTGAAATAAAACAAAGAAAAGCACTCTTAATGTCATAGCATATTGGCATACAAAAGCAGCTGATTAGTCCTTCCTTTGATACCAATCATCCTAACTACCTCCTTTGGGAATCTTTTAATGACATTCCAGTTAGATGTAATCACATCCTCATCTAAGCTACTCTGAATGCCCTGATTCAGTCTGTTCTTATTCTTACTATGATGGTTTTAAAACTTTTTTGTGTGTCTGTCATAGAAGAAAGATCATGGAATGTACCCTATTCTTCATTATACTCATAATGTCCAGCACAAATTTTCTCACTCAGTAAGCGTCCATCACCATTAAAATATTAAAATGGGATTTTTATGACTTATCTCACCATAAAGAAAAATAGTAAAAATGCAGCTAAATTCTTTTATCTAAAATTCTCTGTTCTTATCCAACCTGAAAGTCACTTTTTAATTTTGTTTATTTTATCAGATTTCCCACTTAAATAGCCTCTCTTTTCCTAAGATAACAGAACTCCCTAAATGATCATTTATTTAAAAGTAAAAGTAACTTCATGTTCATTTTTTCCTTGTGATTTTCATGTATTAACTTCAAATTAAAAGATAATGATACCTTGTTAATAAGCACTATGCTGAGAAAAAGGACTTAGATTCAAAGACAGAGGGTCACAATTTTGCATGAGAAAATAAATATATGGTTAAGGTTAACCATTATTTTTGCAGGGTCATCAAAATTGTAATTCATCTACTATTTTATAGAACAAAGAAATTCTGTCTCATTATGCATATTGTTTTTTAAAGGATCAGATTCTCCATAAGCACTTAACACTGAGTAGGGTACAATACACATCTAAATTAAAACCTATTCGCTTGCAAGTGTTTCATCCTACTATACACCAAAAAAGATGACAAGAGAAGAGGATAAGGTTTTGTGATAGTTTTATAGCCACCAATAAGAAAAATGTTAACCTTTTCTTTCTTTAATATCCCACTAGAACCACATTCTTACCCAGCATGAATTTCTTGAGCTATGTTAATTATATTGTATGTTGTGAATTCCTAGGAAAATGTGCATTCAGTGTCTTTAGTAAAATGCTATCTGACTGACAGCTTGCTGCGTACTTTCCACTTAGCCCTATATAATTTGACATAGTCTATTTGTCATAATGCTTAACATTAGGGAAACTAAATAACCCACAAGGCAGGAGACAAACAAAAGTTTTCAAGAAAATAGCTGAAATAAAGAATTTTTTATTAATCTGAACCATGGTATTTGATAGATCCAAAAAGAAAGCTTTAAGGTGATTACTAAATATGCTGCGTTAATGAAAATGTTAAGCAGAAAAGGATAAATAGCAGAGATGACAATTGATTTTAAAGGGTAATATATTTGCCTGTAACTTTAGACAAATAAATATTGCAACATTAATGTTTTTTTCTACTAGTAGGTAAATAATTTTTATCCATCATATTCCAGCAAATAAAAAAATAAATAAAAGCAGTGGTGGTATCGCCGCTCACCACTTGGGAAATAGTGTTCAACCTGGATGGTTTTTTCTTCTTCTTTTAAAACTAAAATAAAGCAATCTGAAAGTTAGCTGCAACTTTATAACTTCATAAAGTTAGATAATTGTGTCATATCTGAAAGTTAAAAATAAAGAACATTCTGTAGTTGGGACAAAAGGAAAATTATTGCCTTGTTAAGGAATATAATAACCGTAGTTTCAATCCTAGGTGGAATTTTTATATGATTATCTTTAGGGTATATTAGATAAGGATCTTCAAGTACGTCCTTTGAAGTATCCTCTCTAATCTCAGTATGATTTCCTAACAAGATCTTCAAATCATTTTTTCTTGCTATTAAAGGAAACTGTGTCTCTATATAAAGAAGAAAGTAGTCACACACACACACACACACACACACACACACACACACACAAACACACGCATATCTTTCTTGAGAAGACAGTCAAGTGTAATGCCAAAATGGCATTATTTTAGAAAGAACATGTCACACTGATTAAGTGTGGGATCAGAGACAATAAACATTCACCTGATTAGGAGTATAAACAATTTCACTTAAAAATAAAATTGTAGGGCTGGTGGTGAGTGTTGAAAAATTACCTACCTGGTACAATGTTCTTTATTTGTGTAATAGGTACATTTGAAGCCCAATTACCACCAGTAAGCAATATACCCATGTAACAAACATGCACATGTACCTTCTGAATCTAAAATAAAATGAAATTTTACAATAAAATAAAATAAAAATTGTGATGTCTTATTTTCGTTTACATCCTTCTGTAGCCTCCACATTCCTTCTGATATTTTGCCTATCTTTTTCCAAGCCACACCATCCCATCCACTCATTCATGCAAACATATTTATTAAATCTGTTTGCTACAATAGTGCTTTTCCTAATGGATTTTAGAGTAGTGAAGATTTGGTAACTAATAATCTATGCACGTTTATGAAAGAAAGATAGAGGGCTCATGAAAGTTATGATCCAGATGAAATGTGGAAAGAAAGGAGCATATCAGAATTATTTTACCAAAAAAGGCGGGATAAAAATTGATTCTATGCCTTGCTTTATATACAATGTATAAAGTACATTGTACACAATGGTAGCCACCACCCCTATGTGCCTACTGAGCACTGAAATGTAGTCAGTGTGAGTGAAAAACTAGATTTTTAACTATATGTAAATTTAATTAAACAGCCCTATGTGGACAACACAGTTCTAGATATACTAAAATACTCATCTGCTCTCTTATATGGTACTCCTGTACTTGGTGGTGGGCATACCATTGTGTTTTCCCCAAAAACAAATTTGTTTTAATAAAAATTATAATACAGGAAACTATTAATGCAAAAAAAGAGAAAATTAGACAAAAATTATTATTTAAGTTCATCTAAAATTTTTTACCTTATTATTTAAATTGAGAATCTCAATTGCCATCTTGAGAGGGAGGGGAGGGGGAAGAAAGAAGAGGAAAGGAGGAAGAGGAGAAATAAAAGTAAGATACAAAGACAAATAAGAATTCTTTATATCTTGATAGTTTCACAGAACGTTTTTTCCCACTCTTGCTAGTAGACTTCGTGATAAAGACTATTTATCTAATTTGTCTTTTGTCTCATGTATAAATTTAACTTAGAAAGTATAAAGGTTATAGAACTATGATAATGATGAATTTGAAGCATCGCTTCCCAGTAACAGTTGTGAATATACGTTTTGCTATTACATAGTTCTGATGATGCCACCTTGAACAGAAGGTCTCCCTGCAAATGTTTTGGGTTACAATTACTCTTGTCTAGATGCAAAATGATTTTTAATGGTCATACCTCTTTCCTCTCTGAGATATAGCTTTTTATCTAAATTAAGACCTGAATAATGCTTTTGTAAAAATAGCAACCAAGGTTTTCTACAAATTATTTTTTTTAAAGAATAAGAAAACTAATTCTTACTTAACACAACAAAGGATAAATATAGAAGTTCAGTAATGCTGTAATGCATATTAAGTTGGGTGTAACACTACGATCTTCTCTTTCAGTTTTGTTGTCCAGGAAATATTATTTTAAAAATTGTTTAAACCACTGGCCTTAGGGGAAAAAGTAGGTTGTTTTGTGTCCAGATGGGGAGGGGATATTAATAAAGCCTTATTTTTCTCCTGCTTGGAAGGACCCATAATATTAAGTAGCTTATGTATTAACACATTAATTGTCCAAGTATAGTAACTATTAATCATTATCAGTTACTTATTTAGTTATTTCTTCATTAACAAACGTATTGAGTTCGGTGACAGAGTACATAGGCCTCATATGACTGTATCTCTCCTGATAAAGCTCAGAGTCTATCATAAAAGAAATAAAGCTCCATGTAAGAGTGAAATAGCCTCAGGCACGCGCTCATTTTGAGGCACGGAAGATGGGCTCTTGCAACAGACCGAGAAGCAGGGAAGTGAAACCTGAACTGAGCTCAGAAATTTTCTGAGAGGGTGGAGGGAAAAGAGAAGGGCGCTTTCTAAGCATGATAAACAAGTCATGCAAAAGAGAAGAGAAAAAAAGGTATTGCATTGGATTTAGTACCTTGTAAGCAGTTCATTATGGCTGGAGTACAGCATGCGAGGAAAATAAGAGAGAGAAATGAAGTTGATGATGTAGACTGGTACCAGAAAATGAAATCCCTTGCAAGTAACACTAAAGGGTATGGTGTTTATCGTCAAAACACTTTATAGTAGACATTCTTGGTTTTGTTAGCCCAGTAACATTTCTTTTAGCAAACTCTTTGTCATTTGCTACATGGAACATTGGTAACACCATGAATCACAAGCCATGAGCATTTCAGACACTCACATTTGCTATACATCTGAAACCTGCTGGTAAAAGCCTCTAATATTTTAATTAGCTTGATTCATAAGCTTGATTTAAATATTTAGCTACTATTAAGATACTCAGCAACTCTGGGACTATAACCCTCATGCTTGCAAACAAAGGGTATGCAGATGGAAATAATGGAACACAACATGACAATGCTATAAGAGATATAAAGAAAACCCTTCTCAGAGTGGGTTAGGATGCAACAAATAGTTTTGCTTGAGAGAGGTTTACTGCCTCACTGAGGAGGTGGCACGTAGCTGGATCTTGATGAGTAGGATGCTATCTATCATCTGTCACTTTTAATTAGAGTGTAAGGCAATCTGAAGTATTACACACAAATAGCATCTGGACATGAAAGAGATCGCCATTTAGAGATGCTATCTTGTACTAAATGTGGAGCCACCCAAACGTTTATAACAAGGGAATAAGTGTAAATTTGTGTTCTGCAAAGATAACTCCTGTGAAAGTATGGGGATCAACTATACTAAAGAGAAACTGTTTTTGTTTTTGTTTTTGTTTTTTTTGTTTGTTTGTTTGTTTTAAATTTTAAAAATTTTATTGGTCCATCTAGTCAGAAGACAGGCTTTGAGTAACCACAAATAAGCACGTTTGTTTACTTCAACCACAAAACAAAACATTGTGAAATTTTTAATACATGATAATTTGAAATTTAGTAAAATGGCAGAGGGTTTGGGAATTAATATTACTAATATGCTTCTCCTTGCTTCTCTTCTGTTACCTGCCTGTTCTCTTGAGTTACTTGGATAGGGACATATTTTTTAGCATAAAAGTGAAGTATAAAGAAGCCATCTACTGATTCTTTATTTAACCTTTCTGTTTTTTTCATTTCATAAAGATAACTTGACTAATATTTAACAACACAGATATATAGACCTCATTCACAAATTCTAGTAAGTTTATTACCACAAATCAATTCTCAGTAGAATAAAACAGTGGCAGATTTAATGATGCAAAAGGCCAAATTAGTGACATTTTTAAGTTTGTTGAATTGAAGATCCATTCAGTTATTTCCTAATATTTTAAACATTCACTATGTATTAAGCATTTTTCTAAATGCTGGGGACACAAATGTAGTAAGTTATGATGACCTTTTTCTCCAATAATTTTGTGGTCTAAATGTTATTTTTCTCACAATATGATCTATAAACAGCCTATGTTAGAATAACCTGAAGGTCTTGATAAAATAACACACCTGGACCCCAACACAGACCAAATAAATCAAAATCTTGGCAAAGGAAGAAAGGATTGGAATCTGTAGGTACCTAGCAGATCTAACACATGCTAAATTGAAGAATGATTAGTTTACCATGATGACAGACAGGATTAGGGGGTGAATATACTGAGGTGCAAATGACACAAGTAGTACTTAGAAAAAATAGGTAGATGGTGATTCTATGACCTGAAATTGAGAGTACAGGAGACAGCTTCATCATTGTTGAAAGATAACATATTATGAAGTATGCTTAAGTTGATAAATCAAGACAGCTCTTGAAAGTAGATATTTGTCACTTTGGGAAGTGAAAATAAGTATCTGGGAGTCATCAACACAGAGATTATCATTGAGACCACAGAGATTGGTAATATTACCTAGGGATAATGTTCCTGAGTACAGTAAAATTTTTAAAAAATACATAAGAAAAAACATAGACTTCAAAAACAAGCAGAAACCATAAAGTAATCAGAAGTAAATAAAAGAAGTAAATAAGGCATTTTCAAAATTATGTAACTCAACATTTGATGAGTTGGACTGTCCTCAGCCCTGGTAAGATTAAGAGGCTCCAGTGAGGGCACCAGGATGTGATTCTCTATCATCTATTCCATCCTTTTCTTTGGCTTTGTTACTTATCATGTTCTCATCTGTAGGCCCCATGAGGCCTCCACCACTTCCAGATCTCATATTCCTCAGGAATATGAGAGGAATATGTTAGACATAGTGCAGAGAGGAGTTGCTCTATCCTAGTGATTAAAACAAGCTCTGGCCCTATCTGTTTTTGGTCAGTTGTATGAATACCCACACATGGGCAAATCACTAGGACTAGGGAAGTAAAATATGCTGGTTGGCTTAAGTCACTCAGAGATCACAACAGGGAAGAGGATGGGGCAAATCTCCCTAAGGCCACCACCATGTCTGCCAAATCCTATGACCTGAGATACAGAAAGAGGATAGACTTCAAAGAAAATGTGTAATAGCCTTAAGAAGCAGGAATGGAAATTAAGCAACCAGATATAACAAAAATGTCAACTTCATTGGGTATTAAAGTCATGCTCACAGCTCATTATTTAAGGAATATAACTTCCTCATCTTTTTGAAGATCATGATACCACTTTTCTATCCTCAGTCTCTATACTTCTCTCCCACTCCCTATTATTCTTCAAAGATCAGTGGTTTGGCAATATAATTTCCTACTTATTTCAGGACCCTGAGAAGTCGCAAATCCTGACTGGGGTCCTTGAACTCATTTAAGACCTCTATTTTGGTGTCATTATAATGTATACACACATCTGACTGTGAGATGCATTAAATATAACTACTTATTTCCATTCAAAGTTTTGCATTGTGCTAAATAAGACTCAGGGAATTTTTTTTAACTTCCCTCTATGCTTTGTCCATGGAAGAATGGTGCTTAAAGGGCAGCCTTAGATAATTCACATAGCTAAAGGTCATGCAGTTGAAAAAGGAAGAATGATAGAGCTGCTCATAAAAGTAGACAAGTGATATTAAGTTGAGGCTATTTGAATTTAAAGAAATTGAATAATGAATAAAAAGAAAGAGAAAGTTTGATAGAAGATACATATATACATACCTTCAATGTTGAAATATTGTGGAGTTATTAAAAATAAAGATCATTAGAAAGAAGAAAGTATGCATACTTATAATTGTGGAAAAACATTGGATAGTTATGTGCTAAAATTGTAACAAAATTATATGATGTATATATATATATATATATATATATATATATATATATATATATATTTCATTATCTTTATTTTCCAAATTTTCTCTGCCAAGTATATATTGTCTCAAGATTAAATTTAAAAAGATAAATATCTATTTGTCATTCTCACCCACTCTTTCTAAAAAATAAATTTCATTGTTTAACCTCAGATTTTCTTTTTAAACAAAAATGCACAAGATCGTAGAGCCGTATCTCAAGGTTTTCTGTACATAGAATGTACAGTGCTGATTGCTTTGTTTTCCAATGACCCAGGAACTTTCCCTATCCAGAAAATGTCTGTGAAGCTAGCGAGAAGTTACAGGATAAAACATTGTGAAGTATGAGGAATGCTGTTATACAGAAGCAGTACATTTCAAAATATTATGGACTTTGGAAAAAAATGATTAATGCATTATTTTTCCCTGCAATAAAGTTATTAAGAAACTTTATGCTTTATTTTCAGTGACTGCTACCACCTGATCTGGGCATCAATTAAATTAACCTTCTCATTGATACCTTTGCCTTTCCTTGCCCAGTCTCTTCTCTTCTGCAGTTTAACACATTCACCACTCTTCTGCCAGACCAATGTTTCTCAATAATTGTTTTTGCATTATCAACTTCCTAAGAATAGCTTTTAGACATATTTCCCTAATTGTCTCTCATGAAATTTTAATACTGAAGGCATATTTTGTATCTATTTACTTACTACATATATATATCTATGCCTTATATATAGCAAGATTAAGATTTTCCCTTTCCCAAGAACCAATTTTCACACTCTTGGAGGTGACATCATCCACACTGAGAATGCATGACATCACCCACATTGAGAAAATTGACTGTTTTTTAAAGGAAAGACTACTGATGTTGGGGGACATGTGATTCTTTACTCTGCTGGACCAATCCACAAACTGCAGTATGCTTAGCTTCTTTGAATCCTACCATGTAATTTTCAGTAGTATTTCTAGTCATTATGACAACAAAAAACAATTCCTAAGAAAAGACATAAAGTTTCCTTACAGAAGAATGCCAAATAATAGGCATAGATACTCTTTACTTAGAAGCAGAAGCTCCATCCCTCCCCTCAAAATGGTGAGCTGGATGCATGATGGACTTCCAATTAGTAGAGCAGGGAAATTTTTAAAAAATTGTAATGTTACCACAAAGAGACCTACAAACAGTATCTTAACCTTGCGATAAAGTTTAACATCCCCAGTGATGTCATGAAAATATCATGGAGCCCCAGATAAGATGTGACAAGAAGGACATTTTGCATCTGTGATATTCTTTCAAAAAAGCCATAAACTTGGTCTAACTATGAGAAAAATATTAGAAAAATCCCAATTGGGGAACAATCTACAAAATTTCTGATCAGCATTCCCCAAACTGTCAAGACCACAAATAAGAAAAAACTGAGTGATGTCACAGACCGGAGGGCACAAAAGAGACATGACGATTTAATGCAAGTGGCATCCTAATTTGATCCTGGAAACAAAAAGATGACAGTAATGGAAAACCTGGTGGCATTCAATTAATGTCTGGAATTTAGTTCATAGTAATGAACCAATGCTAGTTTTGAAAACCGTGCTGTAGTAATGTAAGATGTTTAACAATAATTGAGTGAGCAGTATATGGAACTGTCCCTACTAATGTTATAGCTGTGGGTTTTGTTTGTTTGTTTGTTTGTTTTTGTTTTTGTAAATCTGAAATTATTCCAAAATAAAAAAGTTTATGTAAAAAATCCCTTGCAAACACACACACACACACACATGCAAACATACACACACACACACACACACACACACACACACACACACACACACACACCTCCAAACTCTGAGCAGTAGCACTCTGGGTCGAGAAGCCTGTTAGGCTAACCTTTTTAAAATGCATACCCAATCATGTCACTGTCCTGCCAAAATTCTTATATGGCCATCTCCCCAGAACATTGATCACAGAAGACCTTTATTACATGGCTTTTGATGACCTTTTCAAGCTCATCTTCCTCCACAGCACCTCAGGTACCCTTCACTAGCCCTGGGTCCTTGCATTTCTCCAAGTGCATCTGTTGTTTCATGCTTCCATACCTTCACATTACCTACTATCATGATAGGAGACATCATTTAGAAATGGATTACAATGAAGATTTGTCTGACTTTAAGAAAGATTAAATGGGCCAAGGAGAATGGCTGTTTGTGTTCATTTTAGTTATTCCCTGCTACCTGCAATAGTCATCCTGTCTGACAGAATCTTTTGATCAAAGATCTGGTCACGTAGATTATTGCTTGCTTGAAAAATGGCCTGTGGTGCCCTAGGAATAAACTAGAGATGAAGCAGTCCATAGTACATGCAGTAGCAGGCTTTCCAATTCTGTCAGCTATATTCATAGCAAAACTTTGACAGATGGCTCTCAGAAGTAATACATTTATTTTAAGCATTTGATTGTTGTGATAATGATAGGATAATAATGATGAACATGGGTTTAATCTCTGAGTAGATTGGAGCTAAAACATAATTTGTGTGAGAAATAATAGAAGGGTTTTGTTTTGTTTTGTTTTAAGGGCATTATTTAGCAAGATATATAGGTTTGTTGTCTTTGCATCCTCTTTGATCCATAAAGAATTTAAATCTTCATGGATGCAGTGAAAGATTCACGTTGAAAGAGTACCAAAACAAGAGTGATCACCTGGCTATCATTTTTGAAGCAGAATTTCAATACAGGTCGTATGGCTTTAATAAACAATGCTCTTGCACTGCACTCTATGATTTTCCCAAAATAATTCCATTTAAATAAATACCTAGTTAAATAAAAGTTAATATTCATAGGTCAGGGTATTGGTTGTTGTTTGCAAACACTATAGTGTATTTCAACAAAATATTAAAGCTTAATTTTTGAAACGCTTCTATATACTTCCTTCTTAGACTGTCAAATATGTAAAATTATTGAGTATCCATTGTCTTGCTATGGAGAAGTCCTTTTTCTAAGATGCTAAAAAACGAAAGGCAGAGAAGGCAATGTGGGATGAGTGTGTGCTGACTCTAGATGAAGATGTGGCATCACTAAATGATGGGTTTGGTTTCAGGGTCATGAGAGTTCAGTTATTTCAACCAATATTAAGATTGTGAATAACTATTTTTCCTGGATTATTCACCTCACAAGCAGAAATGAACAGTAAAAGAACAAGATTCAGATTTCCAGGGAAAATGTAGAATTGCTATGTCCTAGTATCAGTAGACTCATATTTCATATCAGAGGCAGGAATTTATTCTGCCCAGCTAGTGTCACCCAAATCTAAGAACCCCATTAGAGATCTACTAGAAAGACCATGTGTAAGACACTGCAACTGCTATTTCTGTATGTACCCAGCTTGTGTCTGTTAAGATTCTGTATTCTTGACTGAATTAGCCAGGAACTTCCAGCTCTGCAAATCTGCAGCCATAATATCACTGCACCAGAAGAAAACAGAAAAAAAGAAAAGAGAAAATTAGTGGCAGCAGTCCTTCATTAGAAATTGCTTTAACTAGAAAAAGGAAAACAAAAATTGTAATAGACAGATTTCCTCTTTTAATGTTGGCAGAGTCGCATGTATTAGATTAATCATCTGATAATTAATATAAAATCTTGACCCTCTCTTTAAAATCCTGGTAATCATACAAATGCACTGGGAGAAGAAAAAGTCAGAAACAGGAGGAAAGAAGGAAACTGACCTCAGTAAATCTCACGTTTCTGTGGCCTGAGTCTACTTTTCAATCTACCTAGGACTGTGTAGTTAGATAGTTAGAACTCAAGCAGAAATCTGTAGTCTTTTTCCTTTTGTTTTCTTTCTTTTCTTTTTTTTTTTTTCTTTTTTTGAGACGGAGTCTCACTCTTGTCTCCCAGTCGGGAGTGCAGTGGCACAATCTCAGCTCTCTGCAACCTCTGCCTCCTGGATTCAAGCAATTTTCCTGCCTCAGCCTCCCAAGTAGTTGGGATTACAGACACGTGGCACCATACCCAGCTAATTTTTTAATTCACCATGTTGGTCAGGTTGGTCTCAAACTCCTGACTTCAAGTGACCCTCCTGCCTCAGCCTCCTAAACTGCTATGCTAGGATTACAGGCATAAGCCACTGCACCCGGCCTATCAGTAGTCTTCTTGTCTTGAGAAGTACCAAGTGTGAAGTTTGAAGTTGTCAGAATGTATGGAGCATGAGAGGGAATTCCTAGAATGGAGGGAACTACAGAGGAGTATCTTTGACGTTTACTTAAAAGCTCTATGCAAATCCCTGGTAAAGTGCTGAAATTAAGCATACTGAGCACAAAAGACCCACTTTTTTTTTTTAATCAAAAGAAGCACCTGGGAACTTAGGGTAAAGATGGGGTGGAGACTCAGATATTTAATCTGCTTCCCACTTCAGGCAGGGAACTGTTTGGATTTGGAGTCCAGCCATGTTAAATAATTTCTAGAAAAGAGTCAAGTGATCTGCCTGCCTTGGCCTCCCACAGTGCTGGGATTACAATTGTCAGCCACCACCCACCGGCCTCAAGATTCTAGTTTTAAAAATCACAAAACTCAAGCTGGGTCCAGTGGCATACATCTTTAGTCACAGATACTCAGAAGGCTGAGGAAGAGAATCTCCTTGAGTCCAGGAGTTTGAGTCCACCCTGGACAACATAGTGAGACCCCATCTCTAAATTTACAAAGCAAAAATTAATCAAGTACTACATGCAATAAATAAACGAAGAATCACTTGTGAGTAAACCAAAGAGTTAAAAATCAAAGATAAAGGGAAGATCTCAAAAGCCATGACCAAAGTAAAATCACATTACATACATGTATACAAAGATCTGAAATATGACTGACTTCTCATCAGAAAATATATAGAAGCTATAGTCTGGGTGCTGTGGCTTACATCTGTAATCTCAACACTTTGGGAGGCCGAGGTGGTAGGACCATGAGGTCAAGACAGCAAGACCATCCTGGCCAACATGGTAAAACCCGGTTTTTACTAAAAATACAAAAATTAGCTGGGTGTGGCAGCAAGTGCCTATAGTCCCAGCTACTCAGGAGGCTGAGGCAGGAGAATCGCTTGAACCTGGGAGGCAGAGGTAACAGTGAGCTAAGATTGCACTACTGCAATCCAGTCTGGTGACAGAGTGAGACTCTGTCAAAAGAAAGAAAGAGAGAGAGAAGAAAGAAAGAAAGAAAGAAAGAAAAGAAAGAAAGAAAGAAAGAAAGAAAGAAAGAAAGAAAGAGAGAAAGAAAAGAAAATATACAGAAGCTACAATATAATGGAACAATATCTTTACAATACTAAAAGAGGGAAAATACCTGTCAAGACAAAATTCTAGATCTTGAAATACACTCTCCCAAAATAAGAGAAAGTTACAGCCCTTTTATAATAAGTAGAGAATTCATCACCAACAGGCCTGCACTACAAGAAGCACTGAAGTACAATTTTCTGGCAGAAGGGAAAAGACATCACTGGAAATATGAATGTAAGAAAAAAATATACAAAGAATGCCAGGAAAGGTAAATAAGTGTGTAAATGTAAAAGAGTGTGGGTTTATAAAATGTTAGAATACTATCTATGGCAATCACAGCAAAAGAATGGGGAACAAATAGAGCTAGATGGCTACAATGTCATTTGCATTTCATATGATACCACAGCATTAACTCTAAATGGACTATATTAGTTAGGGACAAATATTTTAAGCAACCGTATAAACAATTACGTAAAACTATGTACCTTTGAAGCCATGCATCAGTCACCTCAATACAGACAAAATCAAAACTATTAATATCGAAATTATGATTTACAATAAGTGGTAACTAGGTACCAGATACTGTGCTAAATTCTTAGGTATCCTTATTAAAATAAAAAGCAAGGAGATGAAATATTAAATAAATAGAAGGAAGAATCTGACAGAGAAGACATGCTTGCTCTCTTTCTGAAACTGTTATTCAGGACATGATGAAAAGTGCACCAACACCTATCTAATCTACAGATTCCTGTGGTGGTAAATAAAATCAACAAGAGAAACCAAATTGCCATTACTTATGCCATGAGAAGAAATTGATTAGTTGAAGAACGTAACCTTTTTTCTGCCAATAGTTGAGATTTTAGAAGAAAAAAAGTAGCAGTTGGGGAAGCAAAAGAGCCAGGCAATGTGACTTAGATTTCTGGATATAATCTCAGATTCTTGACAAAAACACCTTTGTGAAAGACTATGGCAAATCTTCTTCCAGAGTGAAAAGAATGTGTTTGAGCTCAGTTTTACTGATAGGACAAGAGGTTTATAAAGTAAATACAAAGCTACATGCCACAGAATAACCAGAACGACATTAATAAAAATGTAGTGCTAAATATAGGTGATTAGTTGCATAACAAAAACATTAGAGAAAAAAATTAAGAAAGCAAGTGATACAGTTTGGCTCTTTGTTTCCATCCAAATCTCGCCTTGAATTTCAATCCCCATTATCCCCAAGTGTCAAGGGCAGGACCAGGTGGAGGTAATTGGATCATGGGGTGATTTCCCTCATGCTGTTCTTGTGACAGTGAATGAGTTCTCACAAGATCTGACGGATTTATAAATATCTGGCATTTCCCCTGTTTGCACTCCCTCTATTCTGCCACCCTGTGAAGAAGGTGGCTGCTTCTCCTTTGCTATCTGTCATGATTGTAAGTTTCCCGAGGCCTCCCTAGCAATGCACAACTGTGAGTCAATTAAACCTCCTTCCTTTATAAATTACCCAGTCTCAGATTATTTCTTCATAGCAGTGTGAGAATGAACTAAACAGCAAGCAAAAATAAGTCATAACCTGAGATAGCACTACATCAATATAGAATATTGAATAAAGCAAACCTGATATTTTAACATAGTCTGGTAGTTTAACATAATATATCTCTCCCTCCTCTACCTTATTTCTCTCCTTCCATAAAATATTAGCTGTGACTTTGAAGAAGTGTCTTCTTCTGTTTCTCCACAATTAACTTAGTTTATGTATAAAATTGTTTTCCAGATTTGACAAAAAATCATGTTAAGCCACTTTGCATAATGCATGGAACATCATATTTACTAAACAGAAGGTAGTGTTACTAATGTTATTTAATCAGCAGCAGCAACAGCGATGGATCTGAAAACAAGAAAACATAACCAATTAGCCAATTGTAGAAGCAATAATGTGTTTATTAATTAGCAACATTTATTAAGTTTTTACTACAAAATCAAGCCCATCTGTCTAAAAAATATTGTGGGAACAAGTATGATTGGGACAAAGAAGAAAGTTATTCTTGACTAAAGAAAGATAGCAAAGGCCCAGATAGAAAGGATCTGTTCGGGATTGCACCATTGCACTCCAGCCCAGGTGAGAGTGAGATTCTATCTCAAAAACAAAACAAAACAAAGCAAAGCAAAACAAAACAAAACAAAAAAGAAAGAAGAGAAAAGAAAGGATCTCTTCAGGAGAGATGCTGAAAGTCCTCAATTCTTGAAGAAATAAATGTTAAGCATAGTACATGTAGCATTTAGACTATTAGTTGCATATAATATGGCCATATCCAGGGAGAGGAGTTGTCATTTTGTTAGTCAGCAGACTACCTTTCTCTCTTCAAACTCTGCTGTCTGCCTAAACTTGATTCTTCATCCAATAGACACATAGGAATCACTCAAAAATATTGCTTGAACATCCAAACTATGTGTAGAATAACATGAATTTGAGAAGTACGGGAATAATAATAATAATAAAACTTCTACTAAGTTCCAGGAACTTGCAAAATGATTGGCGTTAACAATATTACGTGATTATTGCAACACTTAGAAGTAGAAATGTGAATCTGCAATTTTCAGATAAGGAAATCGGAAATCAGGGAGGTTCAGAAATTTTCTCAAGGACACACAGCCATTAACGGAGTGAGAGGGAAACCACAGTCTGTTGGATGCACACTCTGATTTTCATTCGAGTATCACTGCCTCTCTAATCCACAAGCGATGCCATGATTTTCATCCATTGTACAGAATTATTGAGTCATTTAGGTGGTATTTAAACCATTATAGCAAAGTCTGTTTGACGCATCATGATTAGCAAAAGTGATCAGCTCATCAAGCTACTAATGGTAACCTAATTGGTGTAATATTTTATTGCTTACAAAGCACTTTCTGATGATTGCATAATTTGACTTTTACAATGACAATGTATGGCAGAGATTTCCCTCCTTACTTTTACAGGTGAAGAAAGTTGAGACTCAAAGAAATTGATTGACTTGGCCCCCAGCCATTAAAACTTGGAAGAGGAAAAGTTGGGAAATAAATTAATTCTGGCTCAATATCTTATGTTCTCCAAATACAATGTAAGCCACTTTCCAACAGGGCAAGATGATCAAGAGCAGAGCTCTCAGGAGCCCTTCCCCTTTTCAGCAATAATGTGTGGTTTATTCCTTGGTGGGTAATTACCCTTTCATCTCCAGTCTTAGATCTTAGTTATGATTCTGGTCTCCTCTCCACGGAAAACATTTTTGAAAGGCCACTGAAGTGCCCTGGGAATAGATTCTGGTCTGACTTCTTTCATGCCACAGACAACCTAGGAACATTTTAGTGATCTTCAAGAAAACACCGAAAGCATTTTCTGCCATCAATTTCCATCCGTATTTCTTATAGTATGCCACAAAGAAAACATTTTTAAATAAAAAGATGATGCATTTTAGTTTATTGAGAAATCATACTCCATATAGTATTCTCCATACCTGATGGTAGATTATGTCTGCTCATTCATATAATACATATAAAACATGAAAAAAAATGTGTATTATTTCCCAGCTTGATTTCCAAGACTTGTTTCAAATAATTTATGTATTATTAGAATAATAATGAGAAAATACTAGGAGAGTCTCTGAGAGAATAAAATAATAAAGGGAATCTGTGAAGCACAATTTTATATCATCTTTCTTCTCTTCCTAACCTCTCCAAACAAAATTTTCAATCAGTAGGCTTGATTTTTAGTAGCAGATAAATCCTAGTTGAATAAAATAAGATTTATCAACCTTGTTTCTAAAGTACATATGCACACACACACACACACACACTAATGTATATTCTAAAAATTTAATTGTAGTGTTAACTTTCATTTTATTTAGAATAGATATGTTTTATTGCATTTTTGTAATCCAAAGGCCATTCCAAAATAGATATGGCCCAGTACTTTGCTCTCTCTGAGAATAACAAATGTCAGAATAGTAGTTGAAATAGAGTGGTTTCAGATTTGGGCTTACACTCCAGTCAATCTGACAAATTGGAGGAATATGGAACAAATACATAAATGTCCTGAATCGTCAGTTGCTTATCTAAAAGTATAGAAGATCGAACTTTCCTTGTATCATTTTCGTGAAGACTGAATGTAACAAACAATAGATACTGTTATTTGTTAGACTCTATAATTAATCAGTGCATTCTGTCTTACATGAAGTAGTTGAAGAGTAACTACCATTTTGCAACATATTTAACAAAATATTAGTACTAAAATACATAAAGAATTTCTAAAGGTATATAAAAAACAAGATTTTTAAATGTGCAAAATACATAAATAGGAATTTAAAAGAAACATGTTTGCATGTGTACAGTTTGTATAGTTTCACAGGTAATCAAAGAAATGCAAGTTAAAAATATGATGAAGGATTTTTTTTTAGAGTTAGTTGATTCAACACATCAAAAATTTTTATAATATAGCGAGGACAACACCAAAAGTCATAATCACAAGGACAAAGAGAAAAGATAAAGAATTGGTTTACTACTAATGGAGGGAGGAGTTAAGTAAAAGAGTGCGTTATGAACATTAAGACCGTCTCCTCAACCTTTCCCCAGTGTCTCTCAGGAAACAGGTAAAAAAGCTTCATTCATCAAGTTGAACATTGGAAGTGTCTGCTTAGCGGTCTATACAGCCTAGGTTAAAAAAATAAATAAAACTAGTAATGTTTTATTTCATTTGTGAGTAGGTTTCCTGGTGAAATGGATCAGCCAGATTCCTCTACCATCTAGTTCATGTTAAAAGAACTTCCTTCCAGAGCTTTTCATCAGCTTTTTTTGCCCTACTGTTAAAATGATCAAAAGTCAGCAATTATCAGACAATTGTAAAAATTAACATGAGTAACATAAGCTAGAACAAGTAAAATATAAAAATGGCCAGGGATGGCCATGCCAAGTGGCTCACACCTGTAATCCGAACCCTTTGGGAGGCCAAGGTGGGCAGATCACCTGAGGTCAGGAGTTCAAGACTGGCCTGGCTAACATGGTAAAACTCTGTCTCTACTAAAAATACACAATTAGCCAGGTGTGGTGGTACACCTGTAATCTCAGCTACTTGGGAGGCTAAGACAGAAGAATCACTTGAACCTGGGAGGCGGAGGTTGCATTGAGACGAGAATGCACCATTGGACTCCGGCCTGGGCAAAAAGAGCAAAACTCCATCTCAAAAGAAAGCAAACAAACAAACAAGAACAACAAAAACAAAAACAGAGTATATAGAACAAAACAAAGAAGGAACTTGGAGAAAACAAGCTAAAGAAAACGGATGGCCAGCCCCGGTGGCTCACACTTGCAATTCCAGCACTTTTGGAGGCCGAGGTGGGAAGATCACCTGAGGTCAGGAGTTCAAGACCAGTCTGACCAACATGATGAAACCCCGTCTCTACTAAACACACATACACACACATACATACACATACACACACATACATACACACACACACACACACACACACACACACACACACACATTAGTTGTGTGTGATGGCAGGCACCTGTAATCTTTGGAGGCTGACACACAAGAATCATTTGAACCTGGGAGGCAGAGGTTGCAGTGAGCCAAGATCGTGCCATTGCACTCCAGCCTGGGCAACAAAAGTGGAACTGTCTCAAAAACCAAAAGCAAAAAAGTGATATGCTCATGAAAATGGCTAACTCGGCAGAAGAAGAATTACATGAGACTAAACTGATGAAGAACTGAAATAACTTTTATGACTTTTTGTTCGAAACATTGCTGATTCTTCTTAGGTTTTCTTTTCCAGAGCTAAGAAAACTTTTTCCCCCCTTTTCAGTGATTTATAGCTTACAGCAATTAGGTAATGTATACTTTTGTGAGCAAAACTGAAACATTTACCTTTCTCTCTACCTGATTTTTCCAGTTTGAAAACTGTTCATGGGTATTCTTATTTTATGGCAAAATACATATTTGCATAAGTTCAATAAAAATGTTTTCTTTTGTAACATGACACCTTGGAGACACTGATTATTTTGCCAAGGCTTTGACTGGAATGGCATATTTGCAAATACAACCAGACTACTTTGAGGAATTAAAACTGACTTGATAGAGCCAATAAAAAGCCCCTTGGAAAGACTGCCCAGAAACCTTGTCTGCATGATTCCCTTACAAGATCCTTGACCTCGTAGTAAGTAAAGAAAATCACTTCCTGACAGACCTAGAAACTTTGGGATGTTTTGGGACCTCCAGAAAGTAAGAATTGACCTAATTTTTATAAGCATTACAGGCATAGACTTTCTGAGAAACTAGATTTGTCAGCCTCTCAGCTCCCTAGGCCTTTGTGGGTAGGTTTGCAATGTACCTACTCACCACAGAACACAGGCTAAATGGAGAACATGCCGAAGCCATCGGAGGCTGATGGAGTCACCGAAGGTAAGAGTACAGAGCTTGGATTGATTTTAAAATGCACCACCCTGTTCTTCACAAACTCCCTTAGGTACTTTTTAGACTTTTTCTAAATAGGAAAGCAACTTTAAAAATGTCAGTGGCTTAACACAATACGATGTAATTGTTACTAGCTATAACGTGTGTAAATGCTAGCTCCTGTCAGGGTCATCGTTGAGTGTGGAACTCAGATTGTGTCATTCATGAGACCAAGATAGCAATGGCTATGCTACATATAGGTCTACACTTGATGAATAAATTTTCCTCAGTATAATTCTGAATACTTGCAGCTATTCCATTCTATTAGCAACTGTCTTGTTATTGTATTGATTGGGGGCCTAATTAGTAAACTACCGTGACTACATTCCCAATTTTATATATATATATATATGTATATATCTTGTGCTTATTATTTTTCTTGTATTTATTAATATTTTCAAGAGAATAGGAAAGTCATCTTTTGGAGGCCTTTGTTTTGAGCCTTGAGTATTTTAAGATTAATAACTTAAGAAATCTGACAAATCTGATAAAGATTATACACATTTTTTCCTCCAGAATGCATATAAAGATATTTTGCATAGAATTCCAGGGTCCATAGAAATGGATTCAGGACTCCTGACATATGTGATTTCATATAATTTATATAAAGTATTTGGTAGCTGTTTTATTATTAACAATAAATATTTTATTATTGCTAAAATTATTTTTAAAATAAATATGAAATAATATTATTTTATTTTCTTTACAGATGAAGAACATACAACATGCATGATAAGTGATTTACCCAAGCTCAGACATTTAATACTTACCAGAATTGGGAATTAAATTCAAGAAAATTTCATTTCACAGTCCATGGCCTTTCAACCACTTCATGCTTCTTCAGCCCCTGTAGTATATGAAATCATTGCCCAATTTCTCATAACTAACTAAACATCTCTCTTTTTTAAAGATAGGTGTATTTGCCAGTTCCTTTTAACTCAAAATATATATATTTGCAATGGTATAAAGTCAGTGTGTGTATGTGAAAGAGAAAGGCAGATTAGTAGAAATTTTGAGACTAAGAGATTAAGAGAGAGATTGAAAAAGACGGGCCGGACGCGGTGGCTCAAGCCTGTAATCCCAGCACTTTGGGAGGCCAAGACAGGCAGATCACGAGGTCAAGAGATTGAGACCATGGTGAAACCCAGTCTCTACTAAAAAATACAAAAATATTAGCTGGGTGTGGTGGCACTCACCTGTGGTCCCAGCTACTCGGGAGGCTGAGGCAGCAGAGTTGCTTGAACCCGGGAAGTGGAGGTTGCAGTGAGCTGAGATCATGCCACTGCACTCCAGCCTCATACCTGGCAACAGAGCAAGACTGTCTCAAAAAAAAAATAAATAAATAAAATAAAATAATAAAAAAAAGGAAGAAAGAAAAAAAGAAAAGAAAAAGAAAGAAAAAGACTGAGAAAGTTACTATCTTCATAATTATTATGGAAGGTGTTATCTTTAACTGATACTGATTTTTTTTTTAATCCCAAAATCTTACAGAAACTCATGATAAAGCTAGCATAATGTAGCTTAGTGTGCTTATTTCCAAAATTCACCCATCTTCCTCCCATAAAGGGCAATTTGAAGTTACCAAAAAGGCCCTCTTTCTTCGGTGCCTTGTTGCTTTTACCTAGATGTTTCTCCAGCTGGGAATTCTTTGCCCTCTCTACCCTGCTTTATTCCACTCATCTTACTTAACACTTTCTCTTAATGACCAAGTTTTTCTTCAAAAGACAAAACAAAATGAGTAAAATAACCAAAATAATCCACCATTCCCTTGTTTGTGTAGGAAAAAGAACGGTTGAGAAGGTCAAAGTATAGTGGTGATATAAGCACAACCTTGAGAATACGTTTTTAAAAAATATTGAATTGTACACTTTAAAAGGTTAATTTTGTGGTACATGAATCATATCTCAATAAACAAATGAATGAGTATGAATTCAAAAACAACGTGAGTTTGATTTTCCATTCTACTACATATTGTCTGTGTGAGCTTCAAGGAGTTACTGAACTTTGTAAATTCCAATTATTTAATCTGTAGAATGAGGATAATTATACCTGCTTATCAATGTTTTCTAAAGATTAAATGAGATTATCTGGTTGAAGTTAGGATAGTCTGAACAGTCCATTATTAGGAATGAGAAAAATAAATATAACCACATGAAATGAATATAGCCCCATATGTGTAAAAGTTATGCACATATGCTGAAAGTCAAAATCTTAACTAACAAATATATTCTTAATCCTTCTTCTATCTTCAATGTTATATTCTTTTGTTCTTCTGAAGGAATACCACGACATTCTTTCTTTTCTAATGTGTATCAGATTATCTTTTCTAGATGTACATTCTACTTCTGTTTGTTGTTAAATTTCTTCTCAAAATGTTGACTTGGATTGTTTTTCAAATAGAGAGTGTAAGTTGTTCATTTGTAAGTACAAAGACTTTCCTCCCTTCTGAATTCCAAAGTAATCATAAAGACTTAGAGGGGAGGGATATGGGGTTGCATATGCATGTAAAAGAGAATTTATAAAACTACTGTGTTAAGAAATGAGATTGGTGGCCCTGGTCCGTGGTAAATCAGTCTCATTTCTTCTTGTTTGGCATGTTTATATTAAATAGTATAAATCATATTAAAAATGCATCTTACTTCCACAACACTATTCTGCAGTAAGGATTCACACAATTGGCATTCTGACCGTGATCTACAAGTCGGCAAGTCTCACGCTTCTCCGTTCATCATGCCCTGAGTCTCACAAACAGAGGCATTTTCTCAGTTCCTACAGCTGCCCCCTCCTCTCCACCTTGGCACCTTTGCCAGTGCTTCCTGTTATTTTGCCTGGAATGTTCTTTTCTCAGTTATTCACACCAGTGGATTTTGTCACCCTTGTGATCTTGACTAAAATATTTGTTTCCCCCAAAATAGCTTATCCACCTTATCAAAAGTACATTCCATATTCTACCATCTTCTTTCCCTTCAGAGTATTCAGGTTGTGATAAATAATTTTACATCATTCTTTCAGAATGATTTACTTCTGAATTGTTTGATTTATTATTCCTTCTTTTCATAGACTATTCTCCAGGAAGGTAATGACTACCATGTCCTTTATTCTCTATTGTATTCCCCATACCAGCGCAGCTCTTAACACAAGAGTAGATACCTAATAATACTACTGGAAAAATGGTAGCCTTTCCCCAATCCAGTAATTTCAGGAAATCTCTAAGGTTGGTAGACAGAGTCAGTGCTCTATTTCCTTAATGACTTCAGTGGACCTCTCACAGTTGTATTTTTTAAAATTTGACTAATGGCCAGGCACGGCGCCTCATGTCTGTAATCCCAGCACTTTGCAAGGCTGAGGTGGGCAGATCATGACGTCGAAATTGAGATAATCCTTGCCAACATGGTGAAACCCCATCTCTACCGAAAAATAAAAAAAATTACCTGGGCATGGGGGCGTGCCTGTAGTCCCAGCCACTCGGGAGGCTGAGGCAGGGGAATCACTTGAACCAGGGAGGCAGAGGTTGGAATAAGCCTAGATCTTGCCACTGCACTCCACTCCAGACTGGTGACAGAGCCAGACTCTGTTTCAAGGGGGAAAAAAAAAAAATCTGACTAATGACTCAAGCCTGGTGGGTCTCATGCTAAGAAGAATCATTACCTCTTCCTCTGAGGAGTAAACCCTGGATTCTAAATTGCTTTTCCTCTCCTCTGAAGCAGCTGAATAGGAACTTGCAAAAGGGCAGATGGCGTCACTTTGCTACACTCCGGAGATAGCTGTCTTAGTTCTGCGCTGAGAATAGCTTCTTTCCACTCTTTACAACAGCAATTTCTCCCCAGTACGGAGACATACACCAAGGGCTCTGGCCTCCTCTGGGGCAGGGAGCCAGTTTGTGCTAATTCAGAGACATGTCCAGAGGTGCAAGCAGGCAGTAGGTTACTAGGAACCCAATGGTACACACATCCTGTAAAAATAGCAAGTTGTTGTTGGAACAGCAATACACCTTCATTTCTACATCTCAAATTTAAAAACAAAACAAAACAAAACAACAACAACAACTACAACAAAACCAGCCTGAGTCTTTTTCCCACTGACTTAATTAAATCATGTATTAGAGGCCAGGCACAGTGGCTCACTCCTGTAATCTCAGTATTTTGGGAGTCTGAGACAGGCAGATAGCTTGAGCTCAGAAGTTCAAGACCAGCCTGGGCAACATGGGGAGACCTGGTCTCTACAAAAAGATACAAAAATTAGCCAGGCATGCTGGCACGCACCTGTCATCCTAGCTACTTGGGAGACTGAGGTGGGAGAATCATTTGAGCCTGGTTCGCTCAGCTTGCTGCTGAGATCGCACAATTGCACTCCAGCCTGGGAGACAGAGCCAGACCTTGTCTCAAAAAAAAAAAAAAAAAAAAAAAAAAAAAAAAATATATATATATATATATATATATATGTGTGTGTGTGTGTGTGTGTGTGTGTGTGTGTTTCTCTGATATGTGTGTGTGTGTGTATGTGTGTGTACATATCAGAAATAACAAAAATAGAAGAGCAAATAGTTGAGTTGGGAAGACCAGGCTTTGCATCCAGACTTCATTTATTGACATTGTCACCTAAGATTCTCTAATGTCTTGTGTCTCAGAGGAACGTTCCTTACTTATGAAGTAGATACAAGTAAGTCTGCTTCATGGGCTGCTATGAAGGGTCATGTTTCTTTTTTGACTAATTTCATTATTTCTCTACAGTAATGTTTATTCTTTTTGTATGCCACTTATCTCAAAATGTCTTTAGACAACATGCATCGGCATCTCTCACTTCCCAGGTAATTGGAATACATACTAAACATTTTTGTAAGTCATTTGATTATCTCAAAATCCTGATTATACAGGCTTGGCCACAGGCAAAAGGTATATTTTCCTAATCTGAGAATTATGTTCCATAAAAATTTATGCAAAACAATTTATAATCAAGAAATCTGAGACTTCATATATTTTAATATTAGTTTGGCAAAATATATGCTGTGAGTAAACTCTTCCCACACCTGACACAAAGACTTTCCAGAACTTTCAGCCTAAAATTTTTTCATATTGACAGAACACATTAATATAAAATTAGTAACAAAATTGTATACATCTTGAGACATCAAGATGGTGTTTTTGTTTTGTTTTGTTTTTGTGAGATGGAGTCTCATTCACTCTGTCGTCCAGGCTGGAGTGCAGTAGCGTGACCTCTGCTTACTGCAAAGTCCACCTCCCAGGTTCAAGCGATTCTCCTGCCTCCGCCACCCGAGTAGCTAGGATTATAAGCATGCACCACCGTGCCTGGATAATTTTTGTATTTTCTTTCTTTTTTTTTTTTTTTTTTTTGAGACGGAGTTTCGCTCTTGTTACCCAGGCTGGAGTGCAATGGCACGATCTCGGCTCACCGCAACCTCCGCCTCCTGGTTCAGGCAATTCTCCTGCCTCAGACTCCTGAGTAGCTGGGATTACAGGCACGCACCACCATGCCCAGCTAATTTTTTGTATTTTAGTAGAGACGGAGTTTCAGGATGGTCTCGATCTCTTGACCTTGTGATCCACCCGCCTCGGCCTCCCAAAGTGCTGGGATTACAGGCTTGAGCCACCGTGCCCAATTTTTTATTTTCATTAGAGATGGGGATTCATCATGTTGGCCAGGCTGTTTTCAAACTCCTGACCTCAAGTGATCTGCCCACCTCAGCCTCCCAAAGTGCTGGGATTAAAGGCATGAGTCATTGTGTCTGGCCTAAGATGGTGTATTCTTGATGGTGGTATTATTAATATCTGTTTATCATATACTTAGAGATGTCCCTTTTCTACGTTTTTCTAAGAAACATGGGTAATTGTATCTGGCTTTGTAGCAAATTAGCAGGGAATAATGTCTCTGCAATGTTTAATATGATGGTTATTTTAAAACAAGATTGGAGACTGGAGAATTTGATCTTTGTTAACTAACACTTACATACACTCAATATAACATTTGCTTAGTTTCCAAAATGATAGCATATCTAATTTATAGTTTCATTCTCATGAATGCCCTGGATACTGGCAGCTGGGAAAAATCACCAACCCAGCAGCAAGCCAAATCCAGGATATGTATATACAGGATTAGCTGACAAGCAGTATGTCCATACGCAATAGATTTATAGCAAGTCAGCAGGATTGGAAAACTGTAGTCTGAGGATTGAAGCTAGGTTTAGAAGAGGGCACAATGCTAGTGGAGAAGGAGGGGAAAAGAGTCAGAGAAAAAGTAGCAGTAATTATCACTTACTGATTTCTTAGTACCTTAACTACACTATCTCCAGCCTATGGAAGAAGTTTCATCAGCAGTAATGGCATAACTGGACAATAATGACTCTTACATTATTCAGTCAACAAACCAAAAATAACAAACTATTTGAGAAAAGAATATAAATCCAAGTCGTCTGACAACATTCCACTGTCACTTTCTGATAAAATTAAGAAGTACCAACAATTAAAAAAAAAAAAAAGTGAGATTAACATCACAGACAATGGAGTAGGAAGCATCAAGTCCCTCCACTGGAGCAATTATAAAGCTGAAAAACACTAAAGGAATCAACCTTTGTGGAACTCTGAAATCTAAACCGAACACTTACAACAACCAAGTGAGTACTTAGTGAAAAAAAAAAGGCTACTAAATTTTGGTAAGAAAGTGGTACAGTGATTTCACTCATTTGCCTATCATCCACTATTCTCCAACTTGGCAATGGCGTGGGAATGGTAGCTTGCATGCTGATGCAGTTTGAAGTTACCAGAAGGTGCAATATGAATCCCATTAATATCGCAACTATGCTTTTTGGTCTTTCTGATAATTGCCCAAGTGACCAGCACAAAAGTGTGTTATTGTTTTGCCCACCTCTGGCTGGAGCAGCTTCCTGGCCTGGTGTCTATCAAAGCATTTAAAGACCTGTACTATTTATAACTCCCTAGGGCAAGGGAGAGCAGATGGAGATTGGAGGAAGCGGACTGGTTATAAAACCTGAGAAAGAGAAGGCTGAGGAGGACAATACTTGGGAAATAAGGGCTTTTAAGGGTTACTATGTATATTTGAAAATCCAGAGTGCAAGATCAGGACTGGGTACCAGCCTAGAAACGACCTTAGAAGACGCTAAGCATGACCCCTGGCCAATCTCTAAGCAAGCAGGAGGTGAAAGTTAAGTCAACGTCAGTCTGGGCTGGCTAAGCATTTCACAAGTGTCTCCACTCAGAGATAATCTGCAAAGACAGGGATAGTATTTTCATCTTGTTTTTGGTTCCAAGTGTTCAAAGAAATTTTTATCTGTCACTAACTTACTGCTGGGATATCAGAACAGAGATTCTGGTTACTACATATGACAAGAAAGATAGCCTTTGCAAAAATAGTTTGGAAGGGGCTCTAAACAAATGATTGTAAACCTCAATAAGCAACAACAGAAAAATTTCAGGAGGGTAGAGGGATAATCCAATCTCCAGATGTACCACATAATAATATTCAAAATGTTCAGTCTTCAAAACTGAATTACAGAGCATGCAAACACAGGAAAGTATGATCAAATCACAGGAAAAATAATAATAATAGAAACTGTTTCTGAGAAAGCTCAGACATTGGACTTACTAGACAAAGACTAAATCAAATGCCTTATATTTTCTTAAAGAGCTAATGGAGACCAGGCATGGTGGCTTACACCTGTAATCCCAGCACTTTGGGAGACAGAGGTAAGCAAATCACTTGAGGTCGGGAGTTTGAGACTAGCCTGGCCAGCATGGTAAAACCCTGCCTCTACTAAAATTACAAAAATTAGCTGGGCATGGTGGTGGGCACCTGTAATCCCAGCTACTCGGGAGGCTGAGGCAGAATTGCTTGAACCTGTGAGGCAGAGGTTGCAGTGAGCCAAGACATTGCACACTCCAACCAGGGCAAGAAGAGCGAAACTCCAAATTAAAAAAGAAAAAAAGAAAGAGAGAGAGAGAGAGAGAGAGAGAGAGAGAGAGAGAGAGAGAATGGAAACCCATGAGAATAACTAAAGGAAACCAGGACAATAATATATGAAGTGGAGAATATCAATAGAGACAAAAATTAACAAAAAGCAAAAAGAACAAAATAAAATTCTAGAAACAAAAAGTCAATAGCTGAAATGAAAAATTTACTAAAGCATTTCAACAGCAGACTTGAGCAAGCAGAAAAAAATAATCAGCAAACTTTAAGATGGAACAATTAAAAATATCCAGTATTAAGAGTAGGAATAATAAAATGAAGAAGAATGAGGAGAAGCTAAGAGATCTGTGGGACACTGTGAAGTTAATCAGCATATGCACTGGGGGAATCTCAATGGTAGAAAAGAGAGAGAAGCAGGTAGAAAGAATATTTGAAGATGCAATGGCTGAAAACCTCCCATATTTCTACACATTTGAGAAGCTTAGCAAACTCCAAGTAGGATAAACTCAAACAGATGCACACAGAGACATATTATCATCAAACTTTTCAGAACCAAAGACAAAGAAATATCTTTTTTTTTTTTTTTTTTTTGAGACGGAGTTTCGCTCTTGTTACCCAGGCTGGAGTGCAATGGCGCGATCTCGGCTCACCGCAACCTCCGCCTCCTGGGTTCAAGCAATTCTCCTGCCTCAGCCTCCTGAGTAGCTGGAATTACAGGCACACGCCACCATGCCCAGCTAATTTTTTTGTATTTTTAGTAGAGACGGGGTTTCACCATGTTGACCAGGATGGTCTCGATCTCTCGACCTCGTGATCCACCCGCCTCTGCCTCCCAAAGTGCTGGGATTACAGGCTTGAGCCACCGCGCCTGGCCAAGAAATATCTTTAAAACAATAAAAGAGAAACAATTCCTCACATAAACAGCATCTGATGAGAAACTGGCTGTTAATTTTAAAGTCAATTTCTCATCAGAAAAGTTGGAAGCCAGAAGGCAGTGTGAAGAGTATTTATTTACTTATTTGATTTGATTTTTAGAGACAGTGTTTCACTCCGTTACCCAGGCTGGAGCGCAGTGGCACAATCATAGCTCACTGCAGCTTTGAACTCCTGGGCTCAGGCGAGCCTCCCACCTCAGTTTCCCAAAGTGCTGGGATTACAGGCATGAATCACTGAGTCCATATGGAAGTCATAATGAGCTGAAATTAAAAAAAAAACACAGTCAATCAAAAATTCTCTAACTGGCAAAATTAATCTTCAAAAGTGAAGTCAAAATAAAGATGCTCACAGATAAGAAAATCTGGAGTATTTCTTTACTAGTACGTCTATCCTATAAGAAATGCCAGAGAGAGTCAGGCTAAAATGAAATAACAGTGTATTCTGTCTTGAAGCCATACTAAGAAATAAAGAATGCTAATTACATAGCAAAATATAAATGTCATTATTATTGGGTTGTTTGCTTGTAATTCCTCCCTCTTTTACTTTCACATGTGATTTTTTTTTTTTTTTTTTTTTTTTTTTTTTTTTTTTTTTTTTTTTTTGAGGCTGAGTCCCACTCTGTCACCAGGCTGGAGTGATATCAGTGGCGTGATATCAACTCACTGTAACCTCCACCTCCTGGGTTCAAGCAATTCTCCTGCCTCAGCCTCCCGAGTATCTGGGATTACAGGGATGCACCACCAGGCCCAGCTAATTTTTTTTTTTTTGTATTTTTAGTAGAGACAAGGTTTCACCATGTTGTCCAGGATGGTCTCAATCTCTTGACCTCAGGTGATCCTCCAGCCTCAGCCTCCTGAAGTGCTGGGATTACAGGCGTGACCCACCATGCCTGGCCCTCACGTGTGAATTTTTAAAAACGTGTTAAACAATAATATGAATCTACATCAATGAGTGCACAGTATCTACAAATGGAAACTGTAGCAGTAACAATATAAAGAGGGAGCATGGCTGTATAGGAGCAGAAAGTTTGCATGTTGTTGAAACTAAGTTGTTATCAATTCAAACTACAATGTCAAAAATTTAAGATGCTGGCTAGGTGCAGTAGCTCACACCTGCAATCTCAGCATTTTGAGAGACCAAGGTGAGTGGATCACTTGAAGCCAGGAGTTCCAGATTAGCCTGGCCAACATGGCGAAACCCTATCTCTACTAAAAATATAAAAATCAGCACTGGGCATGGTGACGCATGTCTGTAACTCCAGCTACAAGGAAGCTGAGGCAAGAGTAACAGCTTGAGCCTGGGAGGTGGAGGTTGCAGTAAGCCAAGATCATGCCACTCTGGGTGACAGAGCAAGACTGGGTCTCAGAAAAAAAAAAAAAAAAAAAAAAAGAAAGAGAATAATGACAGGTGTTAGCAAAGATGCGAAGAAATTTGAAGACTTGTGTGTTGCTGGGATATCTAAAATGCTGTAACCACTGTTGAAAACAGTTCCACAGTTTCTCAAGAAGTTGAGTATGGCATTACTGTGTAACCCAGCAGTTTTATTCCTAGCTATATACTCAAGACAACTGCAAACAAGTACTCGAACAAATACTTATATAAGCATATTTATAGCAGAAATATTTACAATAGCTAAAAGTTAAAAGCAATCCAATGTTCAATAACCAATGAATAGATAAACAATTGTGGGATGTACACATAATGGAATATTATTCAGCCATAAAAAGAAATGGAGTACTGACTGGGTGCAGTGACATGCCTGTCATCCCAACACTTTGGGAGGTTAAAGCAGTGAATCACTTGAGGCCAGGATTTCGAGACCAGCCTGGGCAACATGACAAAAATATACAAAAAATTGGCTGGGTGTGGTGATTTACGCCTGTAATCCAAGCACTTTGGGAGGCAGAGGCAGGCGAATCACTTAAGGTCAGGAGTTCGAGACCAGCCTGATCAACATGGTGAAACCCCATTTCTAACAAAAAAATACAAAAATTAGCCAGTGTGATGGTGGGCAGCTTTAATCCCAGCTACTCAGTAGGCTGAGGTATAATTACTTGAACCTGGGAGGTGGAGGGTGCAGTGGGCAGAGATTGCATCACTGCACTCCAGCCTGGGTGATGGAGTGAGACTCAGTCTCAAAAAAAGAAAAGAAATGAAAAAGAAAAAGAATTAGCCAGGCATTCTGGCATACACCTGTGATACCAGCTAGTTGGGTGGCTGAGGTATAAGAATTCTTGAACCCAGGAGGTAAAGGTTGCAGTGAGCCAAGATCACACCACTGCACTCCAGTCTGGGCAACAGAGTGAGACAAGGAGAAAGAAAGAACATGAAAGTGAGAGCGAGAGCAAGAGCGAGAGCGAGAGCGAGAGCGAGAGCGAGAGCGAGAGCGAGAGCGAGAGCGAGAGAGAGAGAGAGAGAGAGAGAGGTGGGGCCTGGTGGCTCACACCTGTAATCCTAGCATTTTGGGAGGCTGAGGCAGGTGGATCGCCTGAGGTCAGGAGTTCGAGACCAGCCTGACCAACATGGTGAACCCCCGTCTCTACTAAAAATACAAAAAACTAGCTAGGTGTGGTGGCAGGTGCCTGTAATCCCAGCTATTTGGCAGGCTGAGACAGGAGAATTGCTTGAACCTGGGAGGTGGAGGTTGTAGTGAGCTGAGATCCCACCACTTCACTCTGGTCAACAGAGCAAACCTTGGTCAAAGAAAGAAGGAAAAAAAGAAAAAGAAAGAAAGAAAGAAAAAGAAAGAAAGAGAAAGAAGAAAGAAAGAAAAAAGAAAGGAAGAAAGAAAAGAAAGAAAGGAAAGAAAGAGAGAAAGAAAGAAAGGAGGGAGGGAGGAAAGAAAGAGAAAGAAAGAAGAGAGAGGGAGAGAGAGAAAGAGAGGAAGGAAGGAAGGAAAGAAAGAAGGAAGGGAGAAGGAGGGAGGGAGGAAGGGAGGAAGGGAAAGAAAGAAGAGAGAGAGGGAAGGAAGGAGGGAGTGATGGAAGAAAGGAGGAAGGAAGGAATTGATACATGCCACAATGAAGATGGACCTTAAAATATTTTTCTAAGTGAAAAAAGGCAGACACAAAAAGTTATATATTGTACAACTCTTTATGTGAAATATCTACAGTAGGTAAATCCATAGGGACAGAAATAAGATTGTGTTTGCCAAGGGATAGAGGAAAAAAGCAATGGAGAGTGATGACTAAGTAAGCATGGTTTTTCTGTTGGATGATGAAAATGTTTCAGAACAAGATAGAGGTGGTGGTGGTGCAGCATTGCGAATATACTAAGTGCCACTAATGGTAGACTTTAAAATGATTAATTTGATGTTATGTGAACTTCAACTCATTAACACACACACACACACATACACACACACACACACACACACACAAACAATCGGTATCAGCGCTTGTAAGCAAATCCTAGAGTTACTAGTCAGCCCCTCTTTTAGAAAATGTAACATTTGTGTTGTATTAAAATAGATAATCTTAGAAAATGCAATATTATCAGCACTTTTGATGACATAAAAGATGACACTGAATGATAATAAGCACCAAAAATTTTGAATAAATTTTCAACGAGCTTCAAAGGGTCTGCCTCTGAATCGTAAGATGTTGTATAAATACCTAAATTCTAATATGTTTCATATTAGAGAGAGAGAGAAACAGAGATGATAAAACTGAAATTTGTCTGCAAGAAATATATATAAGAACTTACTAAAATTATTTCAAGTGTTGAAAAAGCAGGGCATTTGAGTACATTTGGCCAACTATTTATTTTGTATATAATGTCATTTTTTTTATTTTACAACTAATCGCATCTTGAATTTTGTGAAAATTAGCAGATAAAATGAAAATATTACTATGTTTTCAACAGATGCTTTATATTGCAATGGTTACCCATTCATTCACGTACTGATCTTCACTAATCAAGGCTCTTGGATGTACTGAGCTGAATTCAGAATATAAATAATCAAAAATTTTACTATGGTAAGTCTGAAGAATATTTGATTATAAAAGGGTTTAGCATCAATTTCGAGAAGGATTCACCACCTTTCAAAAGTTCATTATTAAGTAGAAGACAGAGAAACCTAGGAACCTTATTGGCAACTCAGTGCTATTACAGAGGTATTTATAAGATAAAATTTGGTTATAAAGCAGTGACTGTAGTTTCCCAGAGATTTATAGGAGGCCTTGTAAAAGCAGTAGTGTTTTAACATCTTACAGGAGGGATAGGATTTTTGATTTTATCTCATTAAAGTAAGGCAAGAAGGCCATTTCAAACAAAGGAAATTAGTGGGAGAAAGGTTTAAAGCAGTTTGAGAAGAGCGTGCAAGAGGAAAAGGGATATGTAAAGGGCAGGGAACAGGAGACAAGGCCAGAAACCAAATGAAGAACTTATTAAAACACTGGATTTCTAAGTATCACGTCAACAACATTTTCTTACCTAGCTCTCTTAACGCATTAGGCCATGACATTAATTTTTATTGGTGTCTTTGATAAACCGAATTTGATATTAATAGTGGGAGGAGGTAGCCAAATGCCTAGACAGATAAGGATGGGTGCCTGGTGAAGCTCCATCTCGAAGCCAAAGACAGTTTAAAACCTGAAAGCCAAGCTACAATTTAAATCCTCAGACGGGATTGAGAAATTGACTTCCCGTCTGATGAACTTTACCCTGATCCCCACCCCTCACAAATTGTACATATACTTATCCTTTCCTAATTGCCTTTCTGCACTGCCGTGCCCATCTTTGATTGGTGTCTTCATTTTAATCTTTTTTGCATAGTCACAAACCAATCAGCACACACTCCCCATTCTGTGCCTATAGGGACTCCAGATTCAATTGATGAGACAGAGAGAACCACCCATCTGCAGGGGTGGGGGACCAGACCAACCCCTGTGTCTCTCTGCTGAGAGCTGTTCCATCCCTTAATAAAATTCTTCTCTTCCCTAATCACCCTTCAATGTCCAGCATATCCCCATTGTTCTTGGGTACAGTACAAGAGTTCAGGAACCACTGAATGTGGATATAAGCTATAATACAGTCAAGCTGGGGCACACCAGTGTGGCCAAGTGATGTCCAGGTAGGGCATTGCTGGCCGGGGTTCCCTGGTTTGAAAAGTGACCAAGAAGAAAAATTCTACCTCAATACAGTACCAGGACCAAAAGAAGGTTTAGACTTTGGCCTGTATCTGTGGCATATTATCTTATAATCTCTAATTATTCAATTAAAAAAATTAAAACACTAACCCTATGCAATAGCTCCCACTTATCGAGGATCTGCTTTTTCCCCAGGAATCAAGTTCAGTACACACCCATCACCAAAACACACACACACGTACACACACACATGGATCTTTCAGGCAATGTAATCATAGTGTCATTTAAAAGATTAAGAAAAATGTAACCTCATAGAGGTTTGACAAAATTTGTCTTATCACAAAGCAGTAAAGCTACTTAAGTCAACATTTAAGATTTCATCCTTCACATATTCATGTAAATATGTATTGGATAAAGCTCTGCATTATCCATTTTGATAACTTATTTAAATAATTTTTTATGTATAAGAATAATATAAATGTGTTTATTCTAATTTCTCTGGGCCAAGGACTGATTAATGCAGATGTGCTATGACCCCTTGATCTCAATCCTGAATTCCCTTGGTTAATTTTGCAAATGGTGTGTGTGTATGTGCTCTGTATAAATGATTAATCAAAAGAAATCAGAGGTAAAACATCTATTATTTTTGTAACAAACTGGTTTTAGTAGTAGCATAAAATACACTTCTGGTAGTGTTGACTCATATGAGAATCACAAACAATGCCATCTTTGACATAATCATATGATATTCCATTTTGAGAGTTCAGAAATCAATAGACAACTACATCCATAATTTCCTTGAAAATAAATTTTTGAGTCCTGCAAGTATGTCCCTTTACTTGAAAGAAGAGACTCACTGAGAACTGTGGTTAAATTATTTTTTAAAAAAGAAAGAAATTATCTATGACATACATGTTCATGTTCTTGATATTGATATTGACTTTGGTCAAAACATATTTAATTTGTCTTGGAATCAATGCTGTTATTTATATTATTATCTATTCTGCAAATTTGGTATACTGAATATTTCAACTTATTTCTCCAATCATGTCCCTTCCCCTTACACCATGAGTTGCTTGAAGGCAAGAATGGTTTCTGATTAACCTTTTTATCCTCCAATTCTAGCATTCCTCCAAGCATGGAGCAACCTCTTGATAATTGTATGAATTGATAAAAAGAGAATGGGAGTGTGTTTAAGTGAGTGACTGAGTGAACACAGTAAATAGTTGAATAGGTAGCTCAATTATAAGTTTCCCATTTTATAAATGAAGAGTTTGAACATTAGAAGATGTGAGTAATACAATATTACATGCCATTATTAGTATCAAGAAATGATTACGGAAAAAGAGTTCTAAGTAATTTGTGAAACGTTCAAGAGGTCTTTCCTCAGACTTTTGAAATCTACATAAGACAGGCTTGAATTTGGATGTCCCATACTTTATTTTACAAATAGCAACAAATACAAAAGTGAAAAGCATTAAAAGAAAAACCTTAGACAAATTAAATTTAAGTTTATTTGAGGAAAGAATGATTCAGGAATTAAGCAGTACTCAGAACCAGAAGAGGTTCTAAGAGCTCAGCCCAGCAGTATGAGCAGTAAGCTTTTCTAGGTGGAACAAAAGCAAAGTAGATGATTGGCTACAACTAGGTGTCTGCCTTGTTTAGGCATAGTGTGAGCAGTTGGCTACCTGTGATTGTCTGAAGCTCAGCTATTTGTGATTGGCGGAAACTTGGAGATTTGTAAAAAAAAACAAAACAAAACAAAACAAAACAAAACAAAAAAAAACAAAAAACAAACAAAAAAAAACCTCCTGAGTTTGGTTTTAGTTTGTGGACATGCTAAGTTATGTTGTACTTTGTTAGATTGGAACTCAAAGTACAGAATAAGCCTCAGACTAGTGGCCTCCTGCTAATATTTAATTTAACAAAAAAGAAATTGTTAATAATTTTCTAGGACAATAGAGGCAAACTAAAATTGTCCCAGGGAAACTGAGATTAATTACCACCCTACCTTAAATTTTAATTTCATGCATAGAAATTTTTACAGAATTATTTTTAGACTATCTCTGTTCATGTCTGGTTCTGTGCTCCAGACTCATATGAGAGGAAGAATAAAACTACAATTTTGGAGCAAATGTAACAAAGAATAACATTTTCATAAAGTATTTATTAACAAAGCAGGCTGATTTCATGATTATTTGGGGGTAAAAGTGAAAGAGAAATTTTAGCAAAACACAATCAAGAAGCTTGAGTTTAACATGAAGCATTGAAAATTTAAGTTACCCCATAAGCAAACTTCTACTGTCCAATTTCCCCACATAGAAATAACCTCAAAGAACCTGTCTTCCTCCTCATTCTTCTCACTTCCACTTTTTTCACTTTCAGCTGTATAGGCATAAAAGCACATATATTCTCTGGGTTTTCTTTCTTTCTTTTTTTTTTTTTTTTTTTTTTTTTGCTTGTTTGATTTTTATGCATGCAGTTTCATCATCCCTTAGTTACCTGTGTTTTTCTTTTTCTTTCTTTCTTTCTTTCTTTCTTTCTTTCTTTCTTTCTTTCTTTCTTTCTTTCTTTCTTCCTTTCTTTCTTTTTTTCAAGAAAGGGTCTCCTGCTCTGTCACACAGGCTGGCATTGCCACCTCCACCTCCAGGCTCCAGTAATTCTCATGCTTCAGCCTCCTGAATAGCTGGGATCACAGGTTCACTACCATGCCTGTCTAATTTTTGTGGTGTTTGGTAGAAGCAGAGTTTCACAATGTTGGCCAGGCTAGTCTCAAACTGCTGACCTCAAATAATCTGCTTGCCTCGGCTTCCCAAAGTACTGAGATTATATGTGAGAGCCACCATGCCTGGCCCAGTTACCTGTGTTTTTGAAAATCCCTCATGATCTTGCCTTCTATTTCAAAGGCAATATCAAAGTATTTCTTATTTCTGAAGCTGGGGGTCGTGTCTAACAGCTGTAATCCCAGCACTTTCAGAGGTTGAAGCAGGCGGATCACTTGAGGTCAGGAGTTTGAGGTCAGCTTGGTCTACATGGTGAGACCCTGTCTCTACTAAAATTATGAAAATCAGCCAGGTATGGTGGCATGTGTTTGTAGTCCTAGCTACTCAGGAGGCTGAGGCAGAAGGATCACCAGAGCCTGGGAATTGGAAGTTGCAGTGAGCCAAAATCAAGCCACTGTGCTCCAGCCTGGGTGACAGAGAAAGATACTTTCTCAACAAAATAAAATAAAAGAGTACTTCTTATCTCTGAAATCAACAACTTCCCTCTTCTGGAAATAATACAGAAAGAATTTTACATTACATTTTACAGTGTCCGCAGGACTAAAAATATTTGTGACAATAACTTGTGAATACTTGAAACGGCTTTTGCAAAATTATGACTAAGACACTGTAAGAGATCTAACTTGACCAGCTCCATGTTGCTTCTAACTACCAAGCTGTCCTCGTTCATTCCTGGGTACAGTCTGAACTAACTTTGGGAGGAACTTAGTTTATGGGTTATAATTTAAAACAAAGATGATAACAACCCTTTTCCATAAACAAACCTTCTTCTTGCCTGGGGACTAGACTGTTAACATCAGCCACAAGATTAGAAATTATGGTTTAAGAGTCATGCAGCTGGAAGCTAAAAGATCCTGACCCTCCCTAAGCTGCTCCTGAGATCAGTACTTGAGATGTTTGGCAGACCCTGCACTTGATGGATCAACTGGCACCACCAAGATCCATAAGCTGGCTCATCTGCTCTTGTTACCCCTGCCCAGGAACTGACCCACTGCAAGACAGTTATGCCTATGATTTCATCTCTGACCCAACCAATTAGCACTCCTTGACTCACTGCCCCTCTTCACCCACCAAATTGTCTTCAAAAACTCTGATCCCCTAATGCTCCATGAGACTGATTTAAGTAATAATAAAACTCCGGTCTCCTGCACAGCCAGCTCTGCATGAATAGCCCTTTCTCTATTGCAAATCCCCTGTCTTGATAAATTGGTTCTGTATGGGCAGCTGGCAAGATGAACCCATTGGGCAGTACATATCTACCATTTCTAACTTCCTACACAGGAGTCAGTTTACTTGCATGTCCCACCTAAGCTTTTGCCTAAGATCTTAGTAGAATACATGAGGGTTTATTTCTTTCCTGTTCCTTACAATTTCATATTTTAGAACTGGGATTTTTATCCCTAGGATGTTTTCTGGAGGAACTTCCCCTTCCTGACCTCCACCTGCATTTGACTTTCACAATGCAACTCTGAAACTGTGCTTCAGATCATCTCTCAAGCTTTCCTGGGACTGATCTGGGTTCTAATTTCTTGTATTTGCACTCTAATTATTGTTCTACTTCTTTGAATTATTAATCTGTTAGTTATAAGTGAAAGAAAATCAACTAACCTAGATGAATCAAAAAACAAAACAAAAAATATCTGGTCAATGGCCAGTATGCCCTGGGGTTTAAAAGTTCAGGGTAAGTGCTGGATTCAGAGCCTTGGCTGATGGCATAAAGAACTAATATATATCCCTATTTGATTCACTGGCCTCTTTTCTTTGTGTTAATTTTATTTTCAGGCTGAAACTGATGGTAAGATGACAATAGCAGTATTATCTTTAAATCCTCCTAGATAGAAATACCTTTGAGAAAGGAGATCCTCTTTCTGTTAGTCCCTCCAAAACCAATGAATTTCACTCTGATCTAATTGGCTTATGTTACATATGTAGTGATCACTGAACCAATTTCTGCTGCTAGTGGCATTTGGTTCTATGCTATACCTGGCTTGAGGCCATATGCTACAGGCCTGAAACTTAACCCCAACTACCATGACATAAACATAGTAAAATGTAGCAAATGAGACTTACATAGTAAAATGTAGGTCTCAGTAGGAAAAGAAGTGATAATAAAAGGCACAGAGCAAATGTCTTCTGCACCTTCATTTTGAGATTACTTTATGGTCCCTCAATTTTCTATGATCCTCCTCATGTCCCTTCCTTGTAGATTACTTCTCTTCTTTCCTTCCTCCAAGGTATAGGAGCACAGTCCTGAAGTCATTAATACTGACACAGTGGGAAAGACTGTGGACAGAATACAAAAAGTGAATTTCTCAGTTTAAACTACTCTCACCATCTTTTTCTATAACATACACATAATGCAGCAGTACAGCAAAAATTCTGCAAAATGTTCACAAGGCAATACGTTACAAAGTAGGCACTCAATAAATATTTGTTGATAGATGTTAAGTCCCACTAAACCACTTCCTGAAAGCCCCTTTGGCCCAATTAATATCTTTGCAAGAAAAGACAAATCCACAGAGCCATGCTGAAAAAAAAAAATAGATTGATTTTGTATATAGCTTAGTCTATAATCTTCAAGATATATATTGCTTGGAGAGGTACTCAAGGTGGTTTGTCATTCCTATCTTGTCTCTTTAGCATCAATAAAGAGAATGATGGGGAAAAGAACAGAATTTCCCACTAAATATTATAGCAACAAACACTAAGATTTACTGGAAAAATAAAGAATATTCATTTGTTTTCTATTTTTAAAGCCGTTACTCAAAGCAAGTTGGCTTTGTAAAGAATGAGGTGTGTTTATTATTTTATTTTCTGATGAAGGCAAGCAAAAATCAAAATAAATTTGTGGCAATCTGGAGTGGGAGACTTCAGAAGGCAGTTGCACTTTAGTTTACATAGAAATGCGTCTGTATTCGCCGGGTGCGGTGGCTCATGCCTGTAATCTCAGCACTTTGGGAGGACTAGGCAGGTGAATCACCTGAGATCAGGGGTTCAAGACCAGTCTGGTCAACATAGTGAAACCTGTCTTTACTAAAAACACAAAAATTAGCTGGGCATGGTGGTGGATGCCTGTGATCCCAGCTATCAGGGAGGCAGAGGCGGGAAAATCTCTTAAACTCATGAGGTGGAGGTTCCAGTGAGCCAAGATCACACCACCATGCTCCAGCCTGAGCAACAAGAGTGAGACTCATGTTAACATGTGGTTAAAAACACAGACTCAGGTGTTAGGAATTCCTGGTTACAGGCCTCAGATCTACCTTCTATTAGCTGTGTAACATTTTAAAATCACTTAAGAAATGTGCTTCTATTTGTGCACAAATAAGTTTACACAGGTATGTATAGGTACATTCTTAGGACACTTCTGAAAGAATGCCTGAGAGCTTGTGAAATGCCTTAGCCTTTAGAGAGTGAGACTAAATTTAAAAAGGGGAGTAGGTATGCAAAAAATTAAAGAACGCCGCCAGGTATGATGGCTCACACCTGTAATTCCAGCACAGCCCAAGTGGGCAGATCACTTGAGGTCAGGAGTTCGAGACCAGCCTGGCCAACATGGTGAAACCCTGTCTCTACTAAAAATGCAAAAATTAACCGGCTGTGGTGGCAGGGGCACCTGTAATCCCAGCTAGTCGGGAGGCCGAGGCATAAAAATCACTTGATCACAGTAGGCAGGGTGCTGAGATCACAGATTACAGTGAGCTGAGACTGCACCACTGCACTCTAGCCTGGGTGACAGAGCGAGACTCTGTCTCAAAAAAAAAGAAAAAAAAAAAAGAAAAAAATTAAAGAATGCAATATAAAACCATTTATAGATAAACCAATAACAATAACAATAAAAACACAGATTGGAAAATTATTATGCTATTTTATGAGATTTCAAAGACTGTTTTCTTATGTTTTTTGACTTACAGAATAGAAATAAGTTAGAATTAGGTTTAGTTTTTTCTTAAACATTATTTGCATTATGTACTTTCTTTATTTCTCAGTTTCTTGCTGTAAAAGAGAATAATGATATCTACTTCCTGATAGTATTATAAAGAGTCAATGAGAAAATCCTAGCCAGACATGGTGGTTCACGCATGTAATTCCAGCACTTTGTGGGGCTGAGGCAGGCAGATCACGAGGTCAAGAAATTGAGACCATCTTGGCCAACATGGTAAAACCTTGTCTGTACTAAAAATACAAAATTAGCCAGGAGTGAGGGCATGTGCCTGTAGTTCCAGATATTTGCAGGCTGAGGCAGAAGAATCACAGAATCACTTGAGGTAGAGGTTGCAGTGAGCTGACATCATGCCACTGCACTCCAGCCTGGTGACAGAGCAAGACTTCATCTAAAAAAAAAAAAAAAAAAAAAAAAAAAAAAAAAAACTCCAGGTAGAGTGGCTCAAGACTATAATCCCAGCGCTTTGGGAGGCCAAGGCAGGCAGATCACGAGGTCAGATGTTCAAGACCAGCCTGGCCAACATTGTGAAACCCTGTCTCTACTAAAAATACAAAAAAATTAGCTGGGCTTGGTAGCATGTGCCTAAAATCTCAGCTACTCAGGAGGCAAAAGCAAGAGAATCGCTTGAACCCAAGAGGGAGGCAGAGGTTGCAGTGAGCCAAGATCACACTACTGCACTCCAGCCTGGGCAACAGAGTGAGACTTAAAAAAAATCTAGTAAATTCATAGTACAATGATTAATAAACATTAATATTACTTTTTTTTTTTTTTTTTTTTTTTTAGACAGAGTTTTTGTTCTTGTTGCCCAGACTGGAGTGTGCAGGGGTGCCATCTTGGTTCACTGCAACCTTTGCCTCCCAGGTTCAAGTGATTCTCCTGCCTCAGCCTCCAAAGTAGCTGGGATTACAGGCATGCACCACCACACCCAAATAATTTTGTACATTTTTTTTTTTTTTTTTTTTTTTAGTAGATACAGGGTTTCTTTAGTTGGTCAGGTTGGTCTTGAACTCCTTACCTCAGGTGATCCACCAGCCTCAGCCTCCCAAAGTGCTGGGATTATAGGTGTGAGCCACCGTGCCTGGCTTACATTAATAGTACTTTTCTATTAACACTTATCATTGCAATCAAGAAGCCATGATCATAATTGCTGATGCATCTAGGATCATGAGCCACACCTTCTCCCTTGTTGCCCTGTGCTTCCTTGCAATTTACTCAATGAAGTGTAAGGATAGCTGCTCTAAATTAATATCTGCTGTGGATTCCCAGGCAAGATGGCCGAATTCAGGAACAGCTCCAGTCTGCAGCTCCCAGTAAGACAACACAGAAGGCGTCTCAGCCCAAAAACTTTTTAATCTAGTAAGCAACTTCAGTAGAGTCTGAGGATACAAAATCAATGTGCAAAAGTCACAAGTATTTTTATATACCAATAATAGAAAGCCAAATCATGAGTGAACTCCAATTCATAATTGCTACTAACAAAATAAATACCTAGTAATACAACTTACAAGGGATGTGAAGGAACTCTTCAAGGAGAACACAAACCACTGCTCGAGGAAATAAGAGAGGACACAAACAAATGGAAAATTATTCCATGCTCATGGATAGGAAGAATCAATATCATGAAAATGGCCATATTGTCCAAAGTAATTTATAGAGTCAATGCTATCCCCATCAAGCTACCATTAACTTTCTTCACAGAATTAGAGAAAAATATTCTAAATTTCATATGGAACCAAAAAAGAGCCCATATAGCCAAGACCGTTCTAAGCAAGAAGAACAAACCTGGAGAAATCATGCTAGTTGACTTCAAACTATACTACAAGTCTATATTAACCAAAACAGCATGGTACTGGTACCAAAGCAGATATATAGACCAATGGAACAGAACAAAGGCCTCAGAAATAATACCACACATCTACAATCATCTGATCTTGGACAAACCTGACAAAAAGAAGTAATGGGGAAAGGACTCCCTATTTCGTAAATGATGTTGAGAAAACTGACTACCCCTATGCAGAAAGCCGAAACTGGACCCCTTTTATGCCTTATACCAAAAATTAACTCAAGATGGATTAAAGACTTAAATGTAAGACCTAAACCCATAAAAACCCTAGAAGAAAACTTAGGCAATATCATTCACGACATAGGCATGGGCAAAGACTTCGTGATGAAAACACCAAAAGCAACTGCAACAAAAGCAAAAATTGACAAATGGGATCTAATTAAATTAAAGAGCTTCTGCACAGCTAAAGAAACTAGCATCGGAGTGAAAAGACAACCTACGGCATGGGAGAAAATGTTTGCAATCTATCCGTCTGACAAAGGACTAATATCCAGAATCTACAAAGAACTTAAACACATTTATGAGAGAAAAACCAAACAATCCTATTAAAAAGCAGGCAAAGAATATAAACAGATACTTTTCAAAAAAAGACATGTATGTGGCCAACAAACATATGAAAAAAAAAGCTCATTATCACTGGTCAGTAGAGAAATGCAAATCAAAACCAAAATGTGATACCATCTTATGCCAGTTAGAATGGCAATCATTAAAAAGTCAGGAGACAACAGATGCTGGAGAGGATGTGGAGAAACAGGAAAACTTTTACACAGTTGGTGGGAGTGTAAATTAGTTCAACCACTGTGGAAGACAGTGTGGTGATTCCTCAAGGATCTAGAACAAGAAATACCATTTGACACAGCAATCCCATTATTGGGTATATACCCAAAAGAGTATAAGTCATTCTACTATAAAGACACATGCATACATACATTTATTGCAGCACTATTCACAATGGCAAAGACTTGTAACCAACCCAAATGTCCATCAACAATAGACTAGATAAAGAAAATGTGACACATATGCAACACGGAATACAATGCAGCCATAAAAAAGCATGAGTTCATGTCCTTTGCAGAGACCTGCTTGAAGCTGGAAACCATCATTCTCAGAAAACTAACATGGGAGTAGAAAACCAAACACCAAATGTTCTCACTCATAAGTTACAGTTGAACAATTAGAATATATGGGCACGGGGAGGGGAACATTATATGCCAGGGCCTGTTGGGGGGTGGGGGAAAAGGGGAGGGATAGCATTAGTAGAAATACTTAATGCAGATGATGCGTTGATGGGTGCAGCAAACCACCATGGCACATGTATACCTATGTGACAAACCTGCATGTTCTGGATATATATCCCAATACTTAAAGTATATTTTTTTTTTAAAAAAAATGAACATCTGTTGTCAATCCTCTCCAGGAAGTCTGAGTGATGCTTTTATTTCAGGCTAAAATGTTCTGACCCATCAGCATTTAGAGCTATGTATCACTCAACGACAGGTTGGGACAGAAGTGGCATGCAGATTCATTTTGAAGAGCACCATTTGGAAGGGTTTCTGCAGGAAAGCAATTTTTCCTTGGCCACCAATACTGTCAAAAGCTTCCAGAAACTCATGTGGCAGAAACTACAAAGCACTCATGTCAGCTGAGAGGATGTTACTGTGACACAGGTACATATTTTTTTTTTCCTCCAGAATAGTGTTCCCTATTGTTGTTCCTCTTTTCCTTTCATTTCCTATCGTAACAGTTAGGAAGAAGAGTGGTAAAATAGTGTCATCTCTTGTTAAACACTTCTTTCTTCCTGCATAAGTCAGAATGACCCGAGGCACAGGTAGCAAATGCAGTTATCAAAGCCACGAAGCAAATGTTTCTCTGTTTTTAAAACATTCTGACCACAAGAGTAGTCATTATCATCACTCCCCTTGGTGAAAACTTGCCCTGCAAGCAAACAATCTCAAAAAGGCTCAAAGAACAAATATAAACAGTACTACTTTGAGCAGAAAGAGATGGCAATTTGATAAATCCATTGACTCATGGCAGAAGTTACTGCTTAGAGTGAAATCTACAATATGGAATCTGAATTGGACTTTGAATTCATGTTTTTGTGACCTTGTGATTAGCAACTACAAATGGATCATTGTTTTGTAACCATTTAATCCTTGAGTTTCTTCCCCAGAGAGAGAGATTTTATTTTCATTAAAAGAGGACTATCTCTTAATCAGCTCAGTTTAATACATCCTTGTGTGTATTCCATACCAACTTTTTATTTGGTAAAATGTATTTGCAGGCTTGGGAATCAGAAAACTGTGTTTCAGACTTCACGTTGATAATCATGAGTTGTAGCAATATATGTGCTCTCTCTGAGTCTTGAAAGGTCTTTCTGCCACGATAAACTTTGTGCAAACAAATTATTAAGTGAAAGGAGGAGAAGATTGAATAGGATTTTGAAGTAATGATAATTGAGGTCAGATTCACACTTGTTTCTAGTGTCTTTCTAAGAAATCCTTAGAAGCTCTCTGAGGAAAACAGTCTGAAAAACAACGATCCCCTTCAATTCAATCCCTTTTATATTAGACTAGAAAATACTCCCTCCCCCATATCCTCATCTTAATTCCTGGAAACGGTAAATGTTATCTTATTTGAAAAAAAAGGATCTTTGCAGATGTGATTAAACTAAGGATCTTGAGAACAGAAAATTAACATTGCAATGTCATTCCCACATTTTATACAAGACTAGACTGTCAGAATTGTGGTATGGTTCTTTCCTGAAAACACTTTCATCTTCAACCTTCACTGAGCATTTAAACAACAATCTGAATTACGGTAGTAGTCTTATTAACTTCTGTATCAGTCAGAGAATAGTGGACACAATATACACTATTAATCAGAAAGGGATTTATCACATTTCGAAAACACAATAGGCTGGGTGTAGTGGCTCAGGCCTGTAATCCCAGCACTCTGGGAGACTGAGGCAGGTGGATCAACTAAGGTCAGAAAGTCGAGACCAGTTTGACCAATATGACAAAACCCTGTCTCTACTAAAAATACAAAAAAATAGCTAGGCATGGTGGTAGGCAACTGTAATCCTGGATACTTATAAGGCTGAGGCAGAAGAACTGCTTGAACCCAGGACGTGGAGGTTGCAGTGAGCCAAGATTGGGCCATTTCACCCCAGCCTGGGCAACAGGAGTGAAACTCCATCTCAAAATAAATAAATAATAAAAATAAAAATAAAAACACAACAAAACAAAAAATCCTGGCTTAAGAATTGCAGAAGACCGAGTTTGGTGACTCATGCCTGTAATCCCAGCACGTTGGGAGGCCGAAGCAGGCGGATTACCTGAGGTCAGGAGTTCGAGATCAGTCTAGCCAACATAATGAAACCCTGTCTCTACTAAAAATACAAAACAATTAGCCAGGTGTGGTTGTGTGCACCTGTAGTCCCTGCTACTAGAGAAGTTGAGGGAGGAGAATCACTTGAACCCAGGAGGTTGCAGTGAGCCGAGGTCGTGCCATTGCACTCCAGCCTGGGTGACACAGCCAGACTCTGTCTAAAAAGAAAAAAAAAAAAAAAAAAAAAAAAAAAAAAAGAATTGTTGGAAAGCCTGAAGACACAGATTCCTAGCTGAGTTTCTGGTAATGACTTCCCAAGCAACAATGTAGAATGAATTTACTACTAAAGGAGCTTCTGTTCCTGAAAAAATGAGGAAGCTGCAGAATGAGGAAGTTATCTGCTGAATGAATCCCTGATACGGCTACCTGCTCCGTAAACGTACATCTCCTGGACCACAATATATAATAGAAAAGAATTAATGTCTCCTTCCCTGTCTCTTTACCTGACGTGTTCCAAATCAATTTAATTCAGGCTATTTGACTGGCAAACTAACAGAGTTGTCCCCTCTGTTTGGGAATATAGGAAATGTAGTTTCAAACTTTCCCACTGTTGCTTGCTTGAAGAGGAGTGGAATGTAATTTAAGCAAGTTTATTCTCAGTATCTACTTCCCTGTCTGAAGGGAAAGATATTAAATGTGATTGTACAGCTTCTGTAGTTGATTCACGGGAGCCACAGAAAGTTTAAGTGTCTTCGGAGGTTAAATTCTCATTCTAGAAACACTTTGGTATAAACAAAAAAATTTGACTTTGACAAGCCTGGTGTATACAGTGGAAAAATGAGATAGTGAATGAATAACGAGGCCCTATAATGTATAGTCTTGACATAAGGCATCTTATTTAATTCTTGTAACATCCATTTGGGATGGGAATTCTGAGGCTTGGAGAAGTGTTGCAATCTTTGAACATTAAAAAACAAAATCCCTACTCATTCCATTTTACAACATCTCAGTCCTTTTGATACTCTGGCACCTTAGCTCACCTATTTTGGTGAAGTTATAAAAGCCCTGTGTGTGACACCCTGACATTTATTTCACTTTTGCTGCACTCAATAGCTCAATAGCATGGGGGTAAAATTGCACGTAGTATGTAATGTGCCCTTTTGCAAAATCCCTGAACGAAGCAAGTGAATATAGAAATGTACATGTACTCCCAAATGCCCTCAAGAGAATCTTCAGAAAGGTAAATATCCCATAAAATCATGTCACTTGTTCTGAAAAAATTAATAGCTGAAAAGCAAAGCTGAAAAAGACAAGAGCTGAAGAAGAATTACTTGAAAGCTTATGTGAGAAAAGAACATTTGCCCCAGAGACTTGGAAAGTAGAAAGTATATTAGAGGAAAAGATGTGAAATTGTGTCAACAAATATCCATCACCAGCCCGGGCATTGTGGCTCACGCCTGTAATCCCAGCACTTTGGGAGGCCAAGGCAGGCGAGTCATTTGAGGCCAGGAGTTCGAGACCAGCCTGACCAGCATGGTAAAATCCTGTCTCTACTAAAAATACAAAAAAAATTAGCCAGGCGTGGTGGTGCATTTCTGTAGTTCCTGCTACTTGGGAGGCAGGAAAATGGCTTGAACCAGGGAGGTGGAAGTTACAGTGAGCCAAGATTGCACCGCAACACTCCAGCCTGGGCAACACAGCAGAGATTAATCTCAATTAAAAAAAAAAAAAAAAAAAAAAAAAAAAAAAAAAAGAAAAAAAGAAAAAAAGAAAGAAGAAAGAAATATCCATCACTTAGTAACAATTTTATGCATATTGTTGTGTGTCCCTGATTTTAAGTACAAGTTAGGGGGACAACCCTAGGCTATACTAAAAGAAGGCCACTTTAGGACTTATATACCTTCAAGGTAGAAGGACCTCTGGGTATAAAGTGAATGATCTCCCACACTATAGCTGAGAGATGTTTTTTGAAAGAGATTCCGTGATAAAATTAGTTAAGGAAATGCTGCTTAATCTACTCAGTTTCTTAAAGAGTTGTCACTAGCATTCCCACAGGACTTCTTAGATCCTTTACAATCAAAGTGTGTACACATGTATAACAAAGTTTTTCTCAGATCTATTGACTGGTAAACCATTTGTGGATGTGGATTTGTATGCATATGTGTGTGTCATGTATCTGAATCTATACCTATATCTGCATAATATTTGCCCACATTCTGTAGATAGAAAGACACTAAAGCAAAAATTCTGACCTGACTCATCCTCCAATTCTATCAATTAACAGACAATACTAGATATGTTATATGGAAGTGCCTCACAGGGAATATACTGCAAAAAATGCATGAAGGCCAGGCACGGTGGCTCACGCCTATAATCCCAACACTTTGGGAGGCCGCGGTGGGTGGATCACAAGGTCAGAAGATCGAGACAATCCTGGCCAACATGGTGAAACCCTGTCTCTACTAATAATACAAAAATTAGCCGGGCATGGTGCTGCATGCCTGTAGTCCCTCCTACTCAGGAGGCTGAGGCAGGAGAATTGCTTCAACCCAGGAGGTGGAGGCTGCAGTGAGCCGAGATCTCACCACTGCATTCACTCCAGCCTGGGTGACAGAGTGAGACTCTGTTTTAAAAAAAAAAGTACATGGAAGCAAATAGCATAGTCCCAGATAAGGGGCCAGGTAGAAGGCAATCATATATATACCTAAAGGAAAAATATGATTTTGAGTATTCTTTGAGAGAAACAAAATTGTTAGGGTCTTCTACCCTAGGTTGAACCCTCAATAAAAGGACTTACTTAGATCTACTGAAATTTCAAAATGTATGATAACAATTAGCAAGTGATACAATTTATGTTCCACATTCTGGATAACATTAACAAAGTAATTTCATAAAAGATTAATAACAATCTCAGATGAATACAATTTACAGGACTTGGTGGATCCATAATAAATTACTCTGATTTAATGAAACAGACATTGTATATTTGTTAGGTTTCATTTAAATGTGGTAAATATGGGTATAAATAATTTTATCAGACAAATGTAACACTCAAATAAAACCGAATCATATTGTATTGTCTTAGACATATTTCAAATTTAATATATTATACTTTTATAAAGCACCCATTTTTAAAGAAACAATCATCAGAGGATGAAATTAGACAAAGCTCACCTTTTCAAACAGTTAACTTAGAGTTTTTTTTCTTTTTTTCTTTTAGTGCAGTCTAGAATTTTTATTTTCAATTCCTAACATATATGTATTATTTTTTAAATTGTTGGTCATATCCCCTTTTACCTATGTTTTCTCTCCTTAGTATTTTCCCCTCCTATCACACAAAATACCTGGACTAATCTCTCGTGCCTACATCCTCAGTTCATCTCAGTGCTGTGGGAGATAAGATTAGAAGCCTTGATCCCCCTGCTGTTAGAACAAGACCTCAATCTCTCACTGTCTCTATTTAATCAGGTCCCTATTTTAGCTGCCACAAAGCTGTCAACAAAAGAAAATAAGCTGTCCCCCATCAAGGGGTTAAATTGGATTTCACAGTGTGCAAAGGCTGTTCTGAACAAAATTCCACCCAGACCCTCTGTCAGGCAAATTACTTCTGACTTTTAATTTATTTCTCCAGGAAATGGAAAGGTATGGCAAAACCAAAGTCAACAGGGAACAAAGTACAAGGTATAATCAGGTACTCACCAACAGCAGGCCCCTTCCCTGTCAGCTTTAATAGGTTCTCAGAACACATAATTTATAGAATCCACGACATGTCCTCCCTGTTCTGAGTTTTATTTTGGACTTGTCTAGTTAATGGCCCCAACAAATGACAACTGATGTTTGCTTGATGCAACAGTGCCTGGAAGAGATGTACATCATACATTTAAGTTAAATCTGAGAGACTGCAAAATAAGAATAGTAACTGAACTCTTGGACTCTTGGCTTCTTAATGTATAATACCTATACCGGAGAAGAAACCAGATTCGGGTGATGGCGATAGTCATTTTGGAGGATTGTGGATGTCAAGTATAGGAGTGTATGTTGAAAACCAAAAAAATATATATTTTTAGATGAGGTTACTATATTGTGGCCAAATCACCTTAGCAGCAAATCATTAAATAATTCAAATAATACAGTTTCATACAGTACTTTTTCCAAAATCTAGCTAAATATAAAAGTATATGATTTAATTTCACAAAATTGATTTTAAGGGATGGAGTAAATTTATGTGAATTAATAACTGCAAGTACATATTGCTTTGGGGAAAATGGCAGGCATTTTTGTCTAAGAAATTAACAGTCAAAAATTACAAAGGTACAAGCTTTTATGTGTGCTGGGAATGCCTCTTCAATGAAGGAAAAAAGAAATAATGACGATAATTTTATTTTCATTATAAATTAAGAGCTAATGTAAATTCAGATACATGACACACACATACATGCACGCATGTGCACATCCACATCCACATCCACAATTATAAAACTTGTAGGAAGTTTTTTTGTTTTGCTTTCTGATGTTATTTAATATTTAATTCATGCTTGCTTTGAATTTCATACACCCCAAAAGAGTTTCAGTCCTTCTTAGATTGTAAAATACCATTGATTAATTTATATTTTGATTAACCATTTGAATGATAAACAGGAGGATAGGTATTGGGTGGAAAATTAGGGGAGGGTTATTGGGCAGTAATAAGGTTTTCCAGCTGTATATAAATAAAGCATGTTGAGTTCACTTAATAGAATTGAGTTAGAAATATTTTTTTTATATCTGTAATGGTTTCATTGGTTATTTAAATCAACCTTGGCAAACCAACTGTAGATTATGGATTTCAAGAGAATATGGGTTTTAAATGAGGATTTGATTATATAATTAGAAAATCCATATTCATTTTTATAAATGGAGTTTTGTCCATGGTTTCTAAATCTGGGAAGTTACCTCTGTGACTTTTTACGAAAAAGACTTATTGGCTTGAATCACTCATAGAATACATAAATTGACTATATTAAAAAAATCACAGAGAGCTCTCATCTTAAACAGCTATCTTATTGGTACCTATAAAAAGATACAGCAGAAATATAATCCTAAAAACTCCCTTGGCAAGATTTTTTTTAAAGCAGAAATCGGATCTAAAACAAGTTAAAATCCTTTGTATGCTCAAACTGCCAGCTCTGGATGCCCCACAGGTCTGCGGTGAAGTACTCCAGTAGCTAAGAGTCTACACTTTCACTGCTGCAGCCTGGATTTGATTCCTGGTCAGGGAACTAGTCCCCTAGAGATGAAAATTCTTTAACTTGGATAAAATCAAACATTTTTAAGAACCAGTTCAAATTATTTCTTTTGAATGTATGCTGTTTGCCTCTTGGCTTTTTGGGGTACTCATTTGCTGATCCTTTGCCTCCAACAGACAGTTGTTTTCCTGTTAATCTCTAAGTCTTTTGTTTTTTCTCTACATGTTTTTGGGGACAGCTCTGGATCTCGTGAGGACCACTTCTCTGTAACTCTTTGGAGGCATCTCATGTGTTCTTAGTTAAGTCATTAAAAAAAAATCCTTAATTTTGTTTCTGAATCACTTGGTAGATACCTTTGGCTTAACAAAAAGAAAGTTCAAAAGCTCCAAATATTGATTGTTGTCTAGGCTGAATAAGAATAGTAAGAGATGCGAAGTTTTGTGTGTGTGTTTTCTTAAGGGCTCTATAGTCAGAAGTCAGCTTAATTAAAATCTGATATTACTAAAAACTTATATATATATATTTATATGAAATCTTATATATACATATATATACACACACACATACACACATACAGAGCCTGAAGTGTGTGTGTGTGTGTGTGTGTGTGTGTGTGTGTGTGTGTGTGTATGGGGGGGATGTATATACATATGTTGTGTGTGTGTGTTTGGCTTCTTTGTTTCCTTTTTTGGCATGTTTTTGCTCAAAAAACTGTAAAATTATATTGTATTTGTCTTTTGGGGAAGCTTATGATCTTCCCAAACCTGGTTCCTCCAAGATCTATTTTTCTATTTACTTCTGTTCCTCCTTTCTACCACCTATGATCTTCCATTCGGTTCTTTCAAATCATTAATATTTTCCCTTTTAAGCCTCTACTTTTTTCTTCCATTGGTAGTCAGTGAATGAATACTAAGAGAGGGCATCCCAGGTGTTTCTTTGTATGTTTAGAAAGAAAAGCCTCGGGTTTCTGACTGAGTCAAACAGAAACTGATAGTAAATGGCAATTTGGTATGGGAAAAGTCATTAGCTAGGTTGATCAGTGGGGAATCTCAGACCCAAGACTAGGGATTGACAATGAGCGCCATTTGGTCATTTGGAGGCTGTGGAAACACCTCCCATCAGTAAAAGAAAACCTAGAAGGGGATGAGCTAACCACAGAGAGGGCTGGTTGGAGTTAAGTCACCCGCCAGCCTCAGGGGACTGTGCTTGCAGCATTACACACCTGGGGAGCATGACAGAGCCCAGCTCGTGGCATTTCCCTCTTGGGCTTTTGCCTCCACTTTGGGATACCTGGGATTCAGTTTAGGAATAGAATCCTTGATTTCTGGAGATCCAGGTGCTTCACTTTACAGCTGTACCTAGCTTTTACATGTGTGAGTACTTTGCCCGAGAAGCTTCAAATGCTTCATTGGCCCTGTTTATTTATTGGTTCCTCCTGACTTCAGGGGTATAGTTGAAAATGGGGACTACATTGAAAGCTGTCTATCTAAGAAAAATTGATCTTCATATAAAATCCTATGGTAAATCCTTATGATTTTGTGTTGCCGTGGCATCCATTTTAAATCATCCTCTGTGTCTCTTCTGACACATCAAACTCCTTTTTGGTCTGGCATCTAGGCTCCCCAAAAGTCCTGCACATATTTTACTATAAGCTTATGATTTTGGTTTTGAGCCTCTAAATTGTGGAGTCTAGACAGGGGTCCATGGTGAGGCCTGGTGACATATGTGTGTCCACAGTGCCTTTGCAGCAAGCTTCAGGCAGAGCCAAGCCGGACGTATGGCCCCATCCTCCCTGGACCAGCTCTGCCTCCTGGCCACATGGGAATGACTGGATCCTCCATGCATCTTCTTCACAGTTCTGCCCTCTATCCTGGGCTCTATACCTAGTGGGTAAATCTAGGACACAGATAAGCCCTGTTCTTCATAGCTACCCTGGGTGTCATGTGAAAACCCAGGACAATTGGAGAAGACGTTGGTGAGGGTACCTGTGTCCAGTATCTCAGAGACTTTGCTTAATATAAGACTGACGAATGCAGGATTAGCCTGGTTTTGCTTTTTCAAAAGAAAAAAAAATAATTTAAATGGCTAGATTTATTTTTCATGAACAATTCAAATATAGTTGTTAAAATTAGTAAATTAGATAAGTCTAAACAAAATAAACTTTGGAATAATTACATTTCATGATCAGTTTATCTAAAAATTTTTAAATCTCTTTGATAACTAATACACTTATAGTTATGCTTAGCTAAATTAAATGATGGTTATTCATTGACTCTCTGGTTTATTTCCAAATCTAATATAATGCTGAAACAATAATAAATAAATATGAGTTGAAGCTTATATAATTTTGTCTTCTGATTTTAAAGAAACAAAAGATATTTGAGTTTGTTAGTAAATATGTTTCACATTGAAAAATTATTCTACAAACAAGCCTATGCTTCTAGAAATTATAATATATGTATTCATAAAATGTTTTGGTAAATAACAAAATTTCTTACCTCCTATGTTTTCACTAAAAATTAAAGCTGTAAAGAGTCAAAACTGTAGTTAATATACATTATTACAAGTGCTAACATTAAGAGAAACAATTTGACATGCTGAATACAAAAAAAAAAAAGACGTATTTGATGGAAAAAGTTTTAAGGAAGTCATGAGAATGTGGATTTTGTTAAAAGAAAATTAGTTTTGTTTACTTTGGGAGTTATCTAAATGTTGTTTCAAAATTTAAAAAAAAGTAGGCAAAAGTGAGTGGATATAAAAAGTCAAGGAAGAATGTTTTTAATTTTAAGTGTTTATGAAAGTTTATGGGTATCTTTAGGTGGTCAACGCTGAATGACATTAGATAGATTTCTGTATAAAGTTTCATTAAAATTAGCTTTAGTATTAAGGACACATTGGTACAAAAGTTAACTTTGTTTTTCTATTTTGTACAAGGTTTTTGTGTAATATTAATACAAGATAGCAAAAGATTTTTATTCACCTTTGATTGAACTGCAAAAAAGGGAAGCCTGAGAAAGAGAAGAGACAGAGTTTATATGTCTCCGTTTGTCTTTACTAGGCCTTTTGATTGCTTGAAAAATTAAGTTTCCTCTCTATTAAAGAGTAAAGGTTTTTGGTTTTTAAAATGTTTTAATTATCACTTTGGTTAAATGAATGACTATTAATTTACAGTGACCCATAATATTTTTTTGATCAAATGTTACAAACCTTTGAAATATTTGACAATCTTCTCCAAATCAAATTTTGAGTTCTAAATTAAGTCTTTTTAGCCTCAAACTAACTTTGGGAAAAATACAGAGAACCCCTGAAAACATCTGAAAGAAAGATAATAAACCAAATCAGGCTTATTTATTATGTTAAATAATATAAAAGACGTTAGCAAATTAAAAAATAATATTTAACCTTCTCTGAGTTATACTTGTATAACTTTATTATTAGTATATACCCCAAAGTTGTATTTGATTCCTAAAAATCTGATATGTTAGATTGTTGTAACAGAAAGTCAGCAAATTTCCTTTTCAGTTGCATCTTTAACTAAGGTCATTTTAAGTCATATTCTCCACAGTTAAGAGCTTTAGTTCTGATGTTTTTCCTCAAAAATCTTTGCAAGCAATGAGAATTCTAATGCATTATGTTTTTGGGGAGGTTCCTCAAAAAGGTTAAAAAGACTCTGATTGGTACTCTGAAATACAGACTTCTGCTGATGAATGAGATTATTCACTTAAACAAGGTAAGAATTTCAAAAGCTCCAGTAGAAGAAAAACTGGACTCATAAAACTGCTAGCCAAACATCAAGCAGAACAAGAATTAATCACATAGGACTGAACTGATGAACAATTATGATTTTTATAACTTTTTTTTGTTTGAAACATTGCTGATAATGTTATAGGAGTTATTAATAAATTATTTTAGGCAGAGAGGAAAAGGACTTGGGAAGTTTTTGTTTCTTTAAAAGCAGCTCTAGAAATGTTTCCTGTCTAACAGGAAAGTCCCAGCTCTTAGAGCTGGGCAGACAAGCTTTGATATGCAAATGCTGGCCATTAGAAACTGGGTTCACTCAAACAGGGTGATTCCCGCCATCTCCTCCCTTCCCACCATATGTGTCGGGCAACATAGCTGCCTCCACATATCCCCACGTGTGTAAAACAGCATGGAGCCCTGTATTTGCATATTAAAAGGCTAGGGTGGGAGGGCCCTGGACTGAATCCTGAATTTGTAGTTTCCCCCAATATCTGGCTGTAACTCTCCATACTGTTTCCCATTTTTCCTCACTTTTCTGACTTAAAATCAGCAGAAATTAAAACTTCCTTTTTCCTGAAGCTCTATAACCTGAAGTTAGACAGCTTGATAAATAGGCACCACAGAAATCACCACAATGGCTTTTGTATAGACAATCTTTATGCCAGGAAAATTTGTGAGATTGCCACTGCCCTCCCTGCTCTAACTAAAGATGCTTCAGATGCAGTAACTTTTGGACTGGCTGCCCTCCAGATTAGAGAAAAATTAGTTTATAGACTACTGAACACAGTAAACTTTGGGGTTTTTTTTTTCCCCATGTTTTCATAAAAATGTCTCTTACTGACAATCTTTTGTCTTGCTTCATATATAGAGGCCTAGCTTTGAGAATATATCTGCAATATCATCTTATAGAATGAGAGGCAACTGTTTTGTTTTGGTTTGGTTTTGTGACGGAGTCTCTCCCTCTGTCACCCAGGCTGGAGTGCAAGGGCAGGATCTCAACTCACTGAAACCTCCACCTCCCAGGTTCAAGTGATTCTCCTGCCTCAGCCTCCCGAGGAGCTGGGACTACAGGTGCACACCACCATGGCTGGCTAATTTTTTGTATTTTTAGTAGAGATGGGGTTTCACCATGTTAGCCAGGATGGTCTCAACCTCCTGACCTTGTGGTCTACCTGCCTCAGTCTCCCAATGTGCTGGGATTATAGGTGTAAGCAACTGTGCCCAACCCAAGGCAACTGTTTAATTTGACTGGCCTATTCCCAGAAATGATAGGCTGGTTTAATTAGGTGTGAAGAAAAGTGCTCAGATTCATTCTTTTCTATATAGTCATTCTCATCCTAATCTATTTTGTTTTCTTCTTTTTCAGAGCCCTTGCCATTTAATTAACAACCTGATTTCTCTCTCCATAACTACCAATCCTATTTTAATATGTGGAACTTTCTAAAAATATGATTTCAAACTGGAAACTGAATGAAATCAGAATATTTTATCCTGAAATATAGAAACAATGCTGGCATCTGTCTGACCTTTCTCCGCTCTTGCCTCTCAACTCTTTGTCTCTCCCAAAGCATGGTATGAGGCTTTTCTCTGAAGTTCTCGTACTTACCTAAAATCTGGGCCCCCGAAGACAAACACAATTGCCTTCCATCCTCTCCCTAAAATCTCATTATCTATGGAAGAAAAGAAGACGGAGTAAGTAATACGACCATACTGGGACAGAATTTTTCATATGATAATGTTTTCCTCTCAGGTTCATTCAAACTTCAAACAGAATCACTTATAAGTAAATTTCTGCCTCCCAGACCCATTCTTCTTCTCTAAAAATCATTTACTACCTTTCAAAAGAATTGTCTATGTGCCCCATCTTCCCCCTCCCCTATACAGAAGGTTAGATAAGCTTTTGAACTCCATTAGGTTATTGGATAATCATGCTTCTGCAATTCTCCCAATGATATGTATGTTAGAATGAATTTAGTATGCTATTTATTATTTATTTTTAATAGCAGAATAAATAAATAAATAGCAAAGGTCTCACTCTTCCATCCAGGCTGGAGGGTAGTGGCATAATCATAGCTCACTATAGCCTCCAATTCCAAGGCTCAAGTGATCCTCCTGCCTCAGCTATCCAAGTAGCTAGAAGAACAGGTAGGAGCCACCACATCCAGCTATTTTTTTATTTATATTTTTGTAATTAAGACGGGGTCTCAACTATGTTCCCCAAGCTGAAACATGTGGGTATTGCAGGGTGAGCTACCATGCCTGGCCTGTGCTTTTTCTTCTATTAGTCTGCTTTTTGTCAATTAATTTTCAGAGAAACTTCAAAGGGTGAAGGGGATTTTTTTTCTTAGCCCCTGCAATGTAAAAGAAAATCTAATTACTTAGGAAATCTACTGGCATAGTCATTAGCTTTTTTATGAAAGACACACTTGTTGACAAATTTTCTCAGGCCTTAATACCTGAGTCAGTCTTAGGAACATGTAGTAAGGGCTGCAGTTTCCTAAGACTGACTTTTATTACGGCCTTTAATGCAAGTCCGCAGAGCAACAAAGTCCCATTCAGTAAAAGCTATTCCACCAGAGGCTAAAAGATTATGGCGCAGGTGATTATCTGGGTAGACCAGAGAGAAAATGTATCATATCTAGAGAAATGGATAGAGTACTTATCCTTCAGGCATGTTAAATCCCTTCTAGTTGATAAAACCTTGAGTAATCAGGAAATGAAGGAGACTAATAGATTCACCCTTGATGAAAATTGACACCCACATGCAAGTCTCAGGGAAAGTGAATTTTCCAGACAAAACCTGCTCGGGTAATGTAAATCAAGCCTGGGAGGCACCATTTGAATGCAAACAGACTTAAGGACTTAGTGCAATTGCTTTCTGTCATCTGGATCACAAATAAAATGAACAGATTTAAAGTGAAAGGCTTAGCTATAAACCTGGTGGAAAATAGAGCTAGATCATTGTACAAAGAAATGAAGAAACTTAAAGGGGGAAGCAAACATCTACCCAATAGCTCTAAAATAGAAAGACCTTATCTTCCTCAGGGGCTTGTTCAGATACTCGGTATCTTTTTTATTCCATCATCACTATTACATTCTATTTCTATAAATGATTTATTTTTTAAAAGTTCATAGGCATTTTCTCATTTATTTTCATACATAACTAAGGGGATTAAGGTAGAAAGAACTCTATAGGCATATACTTTAATGTTGTTTGGGGCACCGTAGTTTGTTTTTTATGGTTTAGTGGTTTTTAAATGTAGGACAGAAAATATCTGTTCATTGGGCTATGGCCAAAAGTTCCTTCTTTGTGACATATTACTTGCAAGGTATCCTAACCTACATTATCCTCTGCAGATTTAAAAGACTAGAGATGTGTCATATGTGGAGATACTCTACCATTGTCAAATTCAACATTAGCTTAAAGAATAAATTTATTCTGTTGACAGAGGGAAAGCAAAAAGAAACTGGTACATGAAGTAGATCATCTTGTGGGGTAATCCAAGAATTGGTGGCAATTTCTGTGACAAGGAAATAGGCAAAGAAAAAAAAAAAGATAAGTAATAGTGTGTGTGTGCCATAGCTAGTCCCTATCGTCCAAACTTCTAAATGTTAATGTCTTTGAAATTCAATTCTTTATCACTTTTTTCCTCGTTTAATACTGTATTTAAACAATGATCATTCCCATGGCCTCAAATACATGCTATAACTTCCAAATTTGTTCAATCTTACTCCTAACTCCTAGTTTGGAGCCAGAGCTATTCTAGATAGATGTGCAGCACTAATATGAGTCTGGGTGGTGGGAAGTTGTCTTAGTCTGGTTTGTGCTGTTATAACAGTATACCAGAGGTTTGACAATTTATAATAAACAGAAATTTATTTAGCTCACAGTTTTGGAACTAGGAAGTCCAAGAACTTGGTATCAGCTCTGGCAAGGGCCCTCGTACTGTGTCATCCCATAGTGGAAGGTGGAAGGGCAAGAGAGGACAAGAACGAGAGAACAAGAAGGGACTAAAGTTGCTTTTACAACAAAGCCACACTTACAATAACCCCCACAAGAGCAACATTAATCCATTCATAAAGACAGAGCCCTGCTGACCTAATCACTTCTTAAAGGTGGCACTTTAAAAATAGGTACAGAAGATACAGCCCTCAAGTTTCAAACAAACAAACAAAAAATACTCTCAGAAATAGGTTAAGAAAGTACAAAGACTCTTGAAGCTACAGAAAGTTAGGAACAGTCTTTGTGCGTATAGTGGTTCTAGCACCTAACAAATTTAGGGAGACTTCTAGTCACAGAATTGTTAACCTGGTAGAGCTTCTTGAGATTGGATTTTCCCGGGACTAACCAGGCAACAAGAGTTAAGACAACAAAAGCTTCTTATATATAGGAATTTTTATTAAGAAAAAATTTCCTGGTTGGGTTTTGTGGCTTATGCGTGTTACTCTAGCACTTTGGGAGGCTGGGGTGGGTGGATTGCATGAGCTCAGAAGTTCGAGACCAGCCTGGGCAAGATGACAAAACTCTGTCTCTGCTAAAAATACAAAAAATTAGTTGGGCGTGGTGGCACATGCCTGTAGCCCCAGCTACTGGGGAAGCTGATTCAGGAGAATCGCTTGAACCCAGGAGGTGGAGGTTGCAGTGAGCCAAGATCACGCCACTACACTACCACCTGGGTGACAGAATAGACTCTGTCTCCAAAAAACAAAAAAAAAAAAAAAAAAAAAAAAAAAAAAAGAAAGAAAGAAAGAAAAACTTTCCTAACACCTTGGCCCATTAGGAACAAAGAGTATGCTGCTTAATATCTCAAGTGTCTCAGGACTCCCAGTCTTTTCAGAGTGGCCACTGCATATGATGCAGAAATCATGCCCTCCAAATGGTGAAAATCAAGAGAGAGTGCTCCCGCTTGGTCACAAGTCACTGCCTCAAGGACATAAAACGAGAAGGAAACTTTATGGCTAACACTACGGAAAGATAGAGACAAATGACAAAGTAAAGACTGTTCTAGGGAGGAAAAGGATCAGACACTAAGAGTATTTATACCAAACATGTGCCAGAGTCACCACACCTAAGACTAGTCATCTACATGTGTTTCTCTCATTAATCTCAAATTTGAAAAGGAAAAACAGTGTTTTCTATTACCTATCTCACTGGATTCCACAGAGAAGAGACTAGGACTGCTAAGAATTTACCTTTGCCTGCTAGTCAAGTCCTGTATCCCTTTAACTGTGGCTTCCAGAAGAGCAAAGCAATATTGATTACTCTGCTGATAGCCCCAAAACCGTAGGGGCCAAGGGAAAACGGTGCTTTTGCCCTCTGAATATTCACTGAAAAATCACCTGATGAAAGACAGAGAAACAGTAGAAAAGGCATACAAAATTCATTTTAATGTGCGTAGCATGGAAAAATTGCAGGAGTTTTCAGGTTTGACCAACCTTCTTTCTTTCTTTTCTTCCTTCCTTCCTTCTTGTTTTTCTTTCTCTTTCCTTCTTTCTCCCTTTCTCTCCTCTTCTCTCTTTCTCTCTTTTTTCTTGCTTTTTTTTTGGGAGTCTCACTATGTTGCCCAGGCTGGGATACAGTGTCACAATCTCAGCTTACTGCAACCTCCCCTTACTGGGTTCAAGTGACTCTCCCACTGCAGCCTCCTAAGTAGCTGGGACTACAGGCCTGCGCCATCACGCTGGCTAATTTTTGTATTGTTATTAGACGCAGGGCTTCACCATGTTGGCCAGGCTGGAAGGTTTGACTTTATGTTTATTTTATGACTTTAGTTTGTGCGTTTACAGGTATGTGCATGAATACACTTTGTGAGTGTGTGTTTGTGCATTTTCCTTTTTTTTCCTCTGCTTAATGGGAATTCTATTAGTCACTGTCAATCAGAGACAAGGTGATATATGGGAGTAACAAAATATTTTTAAAAACTAATATAATAGGACATATACATAAATAAAACTGATTATGAAACAAAACAATTGTAATTTCTTCTCAGGACAATTTAACAGATAGTAAAAATTTATCAGCTTTTCAAATAAAGGCCAGTAGAAGGTGTTTTTCTCATAATGAAACTGAAAAAAACATATGCAATAAGTAAACTTTGGAATTTTTAATACAAGAACAAAGGGTATTTCTATTGTTAAATTCAGTTAATCTCCTCAGTTAGTCAAACAACATCACAGCTGAGAAGAGACAGGAAAGTAAATCAAATGAAAACAACAAAAACAAAACACTGTTATTGAGCCAGACTCCCAGTGTTCCTTTGAGAATACAGTTACAGATTTTACAACAGGAAAAAGGAGGGAGATGTATTGGTTAAGAAACATGTAGGAACTTTATTTGCATGCCACTCTTGCAATTTCTAACCACTCTGTGAAGTGTCATTATGCACATCTTACAAATGAAGCAACTGAGGCTTACTGAGTTTGAGTATTTTCTTTAGGAAAACAGCATGATAAGTGTCATCGCCAGATGTAAACCAGAAGCAGTGTAATTTCCACTACTAGGATTTGTCTTTAATAAACCCATAAACAGTCTTAAAACACTTGACAGGTCTTTGTGGATACCAGATGGCCATTTCCATCTGGAGAATTTGGTAGGGCCAATTGTCCAGTGTGGAGCACGACCCCCATCACAGAGTGGTCATTTGATTGTCTGATTCCTAATTCAGACAGAAAAACGGAGCAGCGGTAGAAATCCAAACATGATGGAAAAGGGAAAAAGTGAATGTCTGCAAAAGGCATACCTTCTGCTTTCCAACCATGCCCAAACATTATTTAAAAACCTGACTAGGAATGATCTGCAATACTTGTTGGTCTTTGTACATGGTGTTCTCACTGTCTGGTTTGGTTTTAACTTAATTCCATTCTGCTGGCTAAGAAATTTCTCTACCTTCTATTTTTCAATACTTATTCATTCAGCCATTCTTTATTGAGAGTCCTCTATATGCTAGGTGGTCTCACCATTGTCTTTTATATACACTTCTGTCATAGCACTTAACCAATTGTTGACAATACTTTTTTCTTCTTTTGTATGAGAGTTCTTTTCTTGGATAATTCTAATTCCTAGTGATGCGGTAACATGTAAGACACAAATTCAGCCCTTGAGATATTTGGGGTGGTTGTTACTAGGCAGTTATGCAGGCTGATGATATTGGATGAGTGAATGAACGTTTAGATCACCCAACTTGATATTTTTGGAAACTTAATGAAGAAAAAGTTTACATGATGGTCTGGCGACCTATTAAAACAATTTTTTTTTTATAAGAATGAGGGAAAAACCTAAAAACTTCAAAATATTCATAGGCACACATTTAAAATCAAGTGCTAAATGCTCACATAGGTGCTAGAGAAAACATAGAAAGTCAATCTATTTTGATGAAGAATCTCTTCCTCATGTGAATAGTTCACATTAGTAGTGTAAGGGGAGAAGCATCCATTCTTTTATTATTTAATGTATGTGGTAATTGGGGCTCATTTTAATGTTCAGAGAAACTGCGAGACAAACAGATTGATAGCTATTCACCGCAGATGTAGAAATTGGCTTTTGACTAAGCTAGTACCTGTATAGAAAGATGAAGAAGCAGACTAGTGGCCAGGTGCAGTGGTTCATGCCTGTAATCCCAGCACTTTGGGAGGCGGAGGTGGGTGGATCACGAGGTCAAGAGATCGAGACTGAGACCATCCTGGCAACATGGTGAAACCCTGTCTCTACTAAAAAATACAAAAATTAGCTGGATGTGGTGGCATACGCCTGTAGTCCCAGCTACTTGGGAAGCTGAGGCAGGAGAATCACTTGAAACCGGGAGGCAGAGGTTGCAGTGAGCCGAGATAGCACCACTGCACTCCAGCCTGGTGATAGAGACTCTGTCTCAAAAAAATAATAATAATAAAATAAAATAAAATAAAAAGCAGACTAGTGTCTAGGTATTGGTTTACAGTTTGAGAATCACTTTAAGAACATGTGGTAAACGTAGGTTACCAAGCTTACTCCAGAGATTAAGCTGTAATAGATCTACTATATGAACTTAAAATATATGTATTTATGTTTCTATTTTATCAGATTCCTAGGCAACTGTAGGGCCAATTTTGGGAAACATTTCTTCATGCAGGTAGGACCCATGAAGTGTGATTAGACTGATAAGTGCCCAGAAGACTCCTGAACTATGCCACTAAAGAAAAAAATAAAAAAGATTTCCAAAGAGTATTTTTCTCCAAAGAATATTTTCCCTTTTCAATCTTGAGAAAGATCTGTACAGCTTATTCTCTGCATTGCTAATGAAGGCAGTGCTTTATATTAAAGGCTTCCTGCTGTGGAGCTATCAACGTCAGCACCAGCCTCAGCTTTTAAGTGTTAATGATCATCAGCCCCTCTTTCCCCAGAGGAGTGAAGCAAGCTTCTCTGTCCTCTTTAGGGTATCTCAGCAGCAGGCTCCAGTGTGGGCCCGATATTCTGGGAACTGTCAGACAGCAGAGGCCTTTCTCTAAGGTGTAGATTTGTTCTTTTCCAAAATCAGTCTCTCACCTTGCCTGTGTGCTGCATGTCATCCAGGGATTAATGATGCAAACTTTCTCCACAGGAATGTCTTTCTGAAAATCTGTGAGTACATCTAGGGTGTGAGAGACCAGTAAATAGTCTTGTAGTGAGGTAGGCCTGGTTCAAAAAGGGATTGGCCAATTACTAGATGTCTAACATTTGCTACTTGATACTTCCAAGTTTCCCCATCTATAAAATGAGAATAATAAATCTGCCCTTAAAAAATTAATTCATGTAATGTGCATAGATACACTGATTGACTTTTAAGGACCAAGCACACTGCTTGGATGGGCTATATGTTCATAAATCAGCATGTCAACATCTCTGCCTTTTGGAATTTAGGAAGAAGACAAGAAGTGCTGATATGAACAGCCAGATGCTCAATTTCAAATTATGGTAACTTTTGTGAAATAAAAGATGCAATAAGAGATTATATCAAAGGTTAAAGGGCAAGATTGGAATGCTTAGAATGGCAGAATCTTCCTGGGGAAGTAACTTGGGGGAACACAGTTAAGCAATCAAAGAGCTGAAGGAAGCATACAAAATAGAGAAAAACGTGAATAAGTTCCCGAGGTAGTAGGGACTTCACCAAGGAGAAAAAAGGAGAAAAGGCCAAAGGCACCAAGAAAAATCGATAAGCAATGAGTTTAGAGAGTTGAATAGGGGCACAATCATTAATGGTCTAAGGAGCTAGAGATAGGAATTTGGTCTTATTCTAAATATAATAAAAAATTATTTAAGGGGAAAAGAATATTCCAATTATGAGAATTATATCAGATATGACAGTTTCTCCTGAAGAATAGGTATTCTATAAATAGTAGCTCTTCAGAAGCCATGATTCACATTCCCAGTATAACTAAGCTTTCAGTCCCTGAACATGTTAGAATAACAGAATCGCACTGGTTAGGGAGCTCATAAAATTATTGACTGTCACATAAATTGGAATGGCCCGGCCTATATAATACTCCAGTTCTCAAATCTGTGAATTGCTATTTCCTACCAATGCTGAAAAAAGTCAAAGGGCATTGTTTCAAAATATAGAAGAGAAAAATAGGTAATGAATATCTAGTGAAATAAAATATTTTTAAACAAAATATTTTTATATACAAAATCACTTTAAAGCCTATATGTATAGACACTTCCTAAATACCTACTCTGTTAATTTTGTGGTAGATATTATTAACCAAATGGTTGCTGATGAAGAGGGTACGGTTGAGGGTGGTTAAGTAACTTTTCCAATGACATCCAGCTAGTGAATGAGAGCTGGGAAGACCAAGCAAGCCATATCACTGTATCTTGTATTTCTGACTGTAAGTTCCCAGACTACAGAGTTCCTGTAGTTCTAATTTGAAATAGAAAACAACGCAAGTAGTAGAAAAAAGAACAGGCTAACTAGGCAATTAAATGTAAAGTTACCAATAATCGATATAGCAAGTAAAAGATTATGCAAGTAATGAATATGGTTCCTGTTTTTAACTCAAAGTAGGAGTAAACCAAAACGTGATTTTTCTTTTGCATGACTCATTTGTTTGTTTTTTTTTCTTTATTAGTTGGTGATATGTGTTGGATCGTTAGTTTTTAGAACTACTTATTTAGGTGTAATTGACATATGAAAAGCTGTACCTATTTAATGTATCCTATTGAGGGTAATTAATTTTTAATATTTTTGTGTATTTCCTAAATTTATAGTCCTGTGAGTCTGGGTGGGGACAAATCCATTTTTCACTTGTCCTAATTTAATGATAGTTTCCAACATTATTTTGTTATTACAAGTAGGGGATTTTTTTTATTTTCTTTTTTGCCCCTTTAATGAAGATAATAAAAATAATGCACTGGAAGGAGTGGCAGAGTTGGAAAATTTGTAACCATTATGATATAGATGTAATAGGTTGGGAACGAATCCTCAAAAATGTTAAAACAAGGAAGGAAAGTTTGTTGAGAAGCAAGATGTTCTTCTTTTCTACCCCCATTGGTCGTTGGTGGTCAGAATTGTTCAGTGTAATAAATAATAGACATTTTTTCTTAAAAAAAAAAAAAAAAGATTGTGCAAGTGACCTGTGTGCATGGTGGCTCACACCTATAATCCCAGCACTTTGGGAGGCCGAGGCAGGTGGATCACTTGAGGTCAAGAGTTCAAGACCAGCTGGCCAACATAGTGAAACTCTGTCTCTACTAATAATACAAAAAAATTAGCTGAGAGTGTTGGCACCTTCCTGTAATCCCAGCTAATCAGGAGGCTGAAGCAGGAGAATCACTTGAACCCGAGAGGTGGAGGTTGCAGTGAGCCAAGGCTGCACTGCAGTCTGGACGACAAAAGCAAAACTCCATCTCAAAAAAAAAAAAGAAAAACTATGCAAGTGAAATATTTAATAATATTTTGTCTGGCCTCATGACATCTGAAGACAATAAAACCTGTACTCCTGTGGGACTAAGAATGGGATTAAACCAAATCATCTACATTGGAATAGCAACAAAAACCTTACTTCGTTAAAAATTAGTAAGGCCATTCCAACTAGAAATTAAACTTAATGGTATTTAGCATTTACAATAGAATAAAGGGGCACCATTACTCTTCAAATAGTGTCTAAACCAATCCTCCCTTTTAGTTCATGCTTCTGGATTTAACAAGGCAATCTTAATTTATCATAATGACTCACAACGATGATGTTAGTAACTATGCAGTATGAATACATGGTGAAATGCAATTTAGAACTGTAGTACAAAGAAGAATGATGCATGAGATTTCTGGATAAGATGAAAAGGACAGCTGCTGTTTAATCAGAAGTCCTGGCTCTGCCGTATGCATGGCATAGGCCCTTGTTTAACTGAAAAGCAGTTGGCCTCAGTTTCTAGCTGTCCTTCCCCAACTATAAAATATGAATAACACTCAACTTTCATAAGATAATGAAAATGAAAATATTTTCCAACACCATGCTGGTGTTAGTTGCCACATTTAATGGCTCTAAATCACAATTTATTTATTTATTTTTTTTTTAGGCGCAGAGGTTTAACAGGCAAAAGAAAGAGAAAGGATAAAAGGAAACAGCTCTCTCTCTAGTGAGAGAGAAAGAACTTCCGAGAGGAAAAGGCCCTCTAAATCACTTTTTAAAAACAATTCCTTTAACAGGAATATGAAAAGACATGTAAAATACAAATGTCAGCAATAAATGTAGATGTTAGAATCACATATCCTTCCTTCAAATAATCAATTCTCTTCCAACGATTGGAGTTACTGTTTTTTTGTTTTGTTTTTTGTTTTTTTTCTTTTTCTTTTTTCCTCTCTTTTCTTTTTCCTTCCAATCACAGATATCAGAGATGTGTTTCCTCAAGGAAACCAGCAGGTGGCTCTCTGGTGTGCTCTGCAAACCAAAAAACCCCTCAAATCCCCAACTTCCTTGTAATCCAGTTTGAAAATGTATGATAATCCCCATAACGGACAGTTTGAAAGGTTATATAAAATCATGACTAAAATCACAACTTTCCCTTGATGCACTATCTTCAAAGGTAAAAAATAGTAGTTTAATTTCTGTTCAAAAGTCAACAAGCTAGAATGAAATTCTCACCATTCTGACAGCTTTGCATCGGGAGGTAATTTGTTTTTGTTTTTTCTCCCTATAGTAAGTAAGCAGGATCCATTTGAACAAACAAATGACAACAAGCAAATTCAACCAAGAACACAAACATGAATTACTAAAAATGGCAGAATTTATGTCTCTAGAGGAACAGTATTAACAAAGTAAATAATACACAAGTTTAGTATTGATTTATTTAAACCCATTATTATGCTTATAATATTCATTTTATAACTCTTAAAACAACTTTGTGCCAAACTCTGCTGAAGTCATATTGTTACAGGAAAGGGGTACCGATCCAGACCCCAAGAGAGGGTTTTTGGGTCCCATGCAAGAAAGAATTCAGGGTGAGTCCACAGCGCAAGGTGAAAGCAAGTTTATCAAGAAAGTAAAGGAATAAAAGAATGGCTATTCTTGCCCGTTTTTACAGTTACTTCTTGATTATATGTTAAACAAGGAGTGGATTACTCATAGCTGCCTTTCTTAGACCATATGTAACTTCCTAAGGTTGCCATGGCATTTGTAAATTGTCATGGCACTGATGGGAGCGTGGCAGTGAGGACAACCAGAAGTCACTGTCAGTGCCATTTTGGTTTGAGTGGGTTTTGGCCGGCTTCTTTACTGCAAGCTGTTTTACCAGCAAGGTCTTTATGACCTGTATTTTGTGCTGACCTCCTATCTCATCCTGTGACTTAGAATGCTTTAACCTTCTGGGAATGCAGCCCCGTAGGTTTCAGCCTCATTTTACCCAGCTCCTATTTAAGATGGAGTTGCTCTGGTTCACACCCCTCTGACAATTTTAATATACATTCAGCCAAACTTCTGGTCAGATATAATAGATTAGGGTGCAGCTTCTGATAACTAATCATCATACGCAGGTTTCTTAAGTATGTCATGCCATGTTCACTACTCAGTTGAATACATTGTACTCAGAATCAAGTTTGTGATTTACAAGATATGGATCTAGGTGAATAGATTATGATATACCACGGATCTCTGAATTTGAGGCACAAACTGCTGTTTGGATACAGATTGTTTAAAAGACAGTTATGTATTTAGATTCTTAATCATAACTAGCTAAAACAGGTTATCTCCAGCCACACATTTGTTTTTGCCAAAGGAACTCTGAGTTTACTGAAAATATGGTTTATTAGGAATGAAATGTTACAATTTGGAGTGCTACTCAAGGCTGGTAACTTGCATGAATTAATTACTTATCAGGGCTTTAAAGTTAATTCTTACTTGAGGCTTTATAATCATACATATTTTAACATCAAAAGCTAGATAGTAAAAAATAAAAATATTTTTTAAAAACTCTCACAGTATTCCAGATTTGAAATGGAGCAGGTTATTTGTGTGTTATTCTGTAAAGGAAGAAAATTAACTCTCCTGGATATTAAGATAGAGTCCCTAGGGGGAAAAAAAAAAAAGAAAAAGAAAAGGAAAGTAAATACCCAGACTGGCTTTCCATCTATTTTTGGAAGCTACAGTGAGATAGTTATGAAACCTAGTTTTTCTTTTCTTTTGTTTTCCTTTTTCTTATTTTTATTTTATTTATTTATTTGTTTTTTGAGACAGGTTTCGGTCTTGTTGCCCAGGCTGGAGTGCAGTGGTGTGATATATCCACTCACCACAACCTCCTCCTCCCGAGTTCAACCATTCTCCTATCTCAGCCTGCCAAGTAACTGGGATTACAGGCATGTGCCACCATGCCCGGCTAGTTTTTTTGCATTTTTAGTAGAAACAGTTTCTTCACGTTGGTCAGGCTGTTCTTGAACTCCCAACCTCAGATGATCCGCCCACCTCAGCCTCCCAAAGTGCTGGGATTATAGGCATCAGCCACCATGTCCTGCTGAAACCTGGTTTTTCAAGATTCATCAGCATGCTGTGGAATCAGCACATCAGATTCCACCCTCTGCCGCCACCCCACCCACCAAACACTTACTGACTCCTTTGCTCAGGACTGTCAGGTAATCTTTTTACACCATCCTCCTTATCAAGGCAGCTAAGGGATACACATCTGCAAATTCAGTCTTAATCAATAACCCAAACTGTTACAGTAGGTAGTATCAATTGAGAAAAATGACAGGTCTCAATCATTTTAGGTTTATTTGTCAGAGTTAATGACATGCACCTGTGACATTGCTTCAGGAGGTTCTGACAACATGTGCCCAAGGTGGTTGGGGCACAACTATCTTTTTATTCATTCCAGGGACACATGAGACATCAATCAATATATGTAAGAAGTACATTGGTTCAGGACAGAAAGTCGGGGACCACTCAAAGCAGGGAGAGGGCTTCCAGGTCACAGGTAGGCGAGAGAAAAATGGTTGAATTCTTTGAGTCTCTGATAAGTCTTTCCAAAGGAGACAATCAGAATATGTATCTATTTTTCAGTGAACAGAGGGATGACTTTGAATAGAATGGGAGGCAGGTTTTCCCTGAGCAGTTTCCAGCTTGAATTGTCCTTTTAGCTTAGTGATTTGAAGGGTCCAAGGTACTTTCCTTTCACAGTAGCTAGACAGACATAAACAGGGCAGGAGAGGGCTCCAGCCCCATCCCCCCATCTAGGAATATCAGGTGACCATCAGGTGATGGTCAGGTGGTTGTTAACTGTCTCTCTAAACTCTCTCCAATAATAATTAGTGCAGATGGCGCCAGCAAAAGGCAGCCTCCACATAGAAAAAAAAACCTGAAAGTGGTAATCAACAGCTTCCTGATAAGATCTCTGCAGTTGGGGTGAGTGAGCTCAAGCTTTCTGAGTAAGAGGCAAAATGGCAGAGTTTAACTGGTAACTGACCTTGCAGGGACATCATTTGGAAAGGAAAGAATGCCTCAAGTGAGCATGTGTACAACTCCAATAAACACAGTGAGTATGCTCACTTCCCAAGTGCTGGTAGGACACTGCACATGAGGACAGCTGACCCCAAAGGAAGAATCAGGGGCGAAGTGACGCAAGACCTCAGAAGCATGCCATCATATGGAACCCCAAGTCAAAAGGCCAAACAGTGTGCTTGTTCTTCAAGTTGCTCGTTTGACCCTCTTCCAAGGGTACATTCCTTCCTTTTGATCGTTTCTGCTCCAAAGCTTTTTAATAAACTTTCACTTTTGCTCTAAAACTTGTTTCTCTTTCTGCCTTCTGGCCTTCTTTCTTCTGAGGAGGTAAGAATTCAGGTTGCTGCAGACCCGCATGAATTTGCCGTCAGTAAAAAACCTTATTTCCACTCTGATTGTCCATAAACATTTAAAAAAGACAAATTTAAGAGCAAATTATGTCTGCAGTGGCTCTGTTAAAATAATATAGGCGGGAAAGTGGATTCAGGCGAGGTTGGATTGAGAAGGCTTCTGTGGGTCAAATTTGTTTGAACCAAGGAACAGTACATGAGATTTCTCTCCCTGCCACACAAACACACGTACAAGCACATGCACGGGCCCAGACACAAACGTCTTTTGAACTTTCCCGTTTTTTTTTTTTTTTTTTTTTTTTTTTTCTTGCCTTGAGGGATTTCTGCTCCTTGAGGGATTTCTGCTCCTTAACTCAATTGTGTGTTCATCTGCCTACAATCTAAAATGCAAATGACATTCCAATTGACTGCATAAAGGGGAAAGGTTATCTGCCCCTGACAGATACCAGTCCCGTCCCTAGCACTATTTCACTCTTCCCCATTGTGCACCATTCTTCACAAGGAGGCAGAGGCTATAAAAGCCACTGTCAGCTGGCCCCCTACCTCCTGCTGTTGGTTGTCAATATGCTGCCTTCCCACTGTGCTAAATCATTCAGTTCCTCTCCCAGCAACACCTCTCATTGACTACTCCAGAGGCGCTGCTACTGAAAATGTTGATTCAGCTCGGTGGGGAAGATGGGCTGGTGCAAACGGACTGGGGGCAGAGACTCTTGAAAACCACGAACCTCCTAGTTTTCATTGGCAGGAAAAGCAAGCACATCAGCTCCTCCATCCCCACCCTTGCACCTTTTAAGCAAACTTTTACCCGCCTGGCAAGTGATTTCAACTTGAAGAAGGGCAAGTAGAAAATTCATGGCATAGTATCACATGAAACACCTGTTTATTTCTGCCTTTGCTCTATAGGAATACTCCCAGAGAACCTGAACCCCAGCTGCTTTCAGAGTTCTCCTGCTCTGCCAGGATTCTAAACCTGGAGAACTGAGATTAATGAAAAGTACTTTTGCCACTAAAAATACCTTTCCCAAAGCAGTAATTTCCTAACCCACAACTGTTTAGAATGGCATCGTTTAACAATGTTTATAAGTCATAAAACATGCATTGGGTTGATGTATGAGTTTGTATCTTTGGAGGAACTAGAATTGAAAACAAACAAAAAAAATGCACGGAGAGAGAAAAGAAAAACGTTCTAACAGATGTGTTCACTACTAAATGGAACACACAACATGTGCTGCAAAATAAAAGAACCGTTTGGCAACATAAAATATCTTGGCATCTGTGTTAGATTTGTAACCACAGTAAAATATTGATATGGATCATAAAATTCAAGTTCTCTATTCCTGTGCTTCTGGGTGACTCTGCTTTGAAAGACTTTTTGCACTGTGGAATTGTTCTTGTTCATCAGAGACATTTTGAGACAAACCTGTTTTATGACATTGCATGATTGGCTCATTTTCAGAACGTTGATGCAAAAAACAGAAACATCCGTTAATTCCAAATAGAGGCATAAATTTGACATCTTAAATGAGTAGAGAAGAAACAACACAGCTTGAACCCATTGATAGGAATGTGTATTTAAGAAAAGTGGGTCCAGATAAAAGGTCGTTGAATACTAAAGATAAGCTTTATAAATTAAACTCATATTTTGAAAATGTATCATGAAGCTGGCCATTTTCAGAACAGACCTGATAAAAAAGTACTACCTATAAAGATCTAGAATATACTATATATTTCATAAATCAATTTTATAAATGCATAATTATGTAACTCATACATTTTAATGAAATATTAATTATAATTTATATCCACACTTTTAAACAATTAATATAATTGTGATATTATGTTAATAAAAATATGTTTTGATGTCTGTGTCTGATTTCTGGCATGTGGTTCCTAAACTCCTTGGAATCACTGGGAAGAGTATCTTCTTTTGTGTTAATAAAATGATTGGTGGCTGCTGATCCCTGGGAGGTTTCAGAACGGGGGTTGGTCACTGGAAAGAGAAGGGATGATTAGAGAGAGACCTGGGGCTTTTAGTCCCACCTGCTCCATCTCCAGAGAAAAGAAATTGAAAGTTGTGTATCATCAAAGCCCAATGATTTAAGTTATTGATTGTGCTTATGTAATGAAGCCTTCATGAAAAACTAAAGAACAAAATTTGGAAAGCTTCCAAATTATTATTATTATTATTTTTTTTTTTTTTTTGAGATGGAGTTTCGCTCTTGTTACCCAGGCTGGAGTGCAATGGCGCGATCTCGGCTCACCGCAACCTCCGCCTCCTGGGCTCAGGCAATTCTCCTGCCTCAGCCTCCTAAGTAGCTGGGATTACAGGCACGCACCACCATGCCCAGCTAACTTTTTGTATTTTTAGTAGAGACGGGGTTTCACCTTGTTGACCAGGACGGTCTCGATCTCTCGACCTCGTGATCTACCCGCCTCGGCCTCCCAAAGTGCTGGGATTACAGGCTTGAGCCACCGCGCCCGGCCAGCTTCCAAATTATTTAATGTACAGACGTTAGTACTCCCTGAGAGGGCATGGAAGCTCCCAGCTACCTCTCGCATACCTTGCTTTGTACATCTCTTCCATCTGGCTCTTTATCTATATATTTTGTGATACTCTTTATAATAAATGAATAAATGTAAATAAGCATTTTTATCTTTTTTTGAAATATTCTTTATGATAAGCAGATACATGTAAATAAGTGTTCTCTTGAGTTCTGTAAGCCATTCTAACAAATTAATTGAACCCAAGGAGGAAGTCATGGGAACCCTGATATGTAGCTGAATGGTCACAGGTTACAGCCCAGGGCTTATGATTGACAGCTGAAGTGGGGGACAGTCTTTTGGGACTGAGCCCTCAACCTGTGGGATCTCACACTATCTGCAAGTAGATAGCTCCCAAATTGAGTTAAATTGGAGGATACTCAGTTGCTGTTTACTGGAAGACTGATTTGTATTTGGCAAAATCTGATGTCAGGGTGTTGCACTGAGTGGCATGTGAGAATAGAGAGTAGAAGAAAAAAATGGTTTGCTTTTCCTTTGTAAGGCAGGAGAAACCTGTTAAAATAAACTAGCATTAGACAGGTGAGCAGGAGAAAAGGCATAAACATTTATCAAGGTGGACATGTGCATGGGAGCCACAGAAAACAGGAAGCTCAGAAGGCTCAGATGACTAAAGTTTTTATAATTGTACAGAAAGGGAAAGAGCTTGGAGATCCTCGGGGAGGAAAAACCCATTGCAAACAAAGATTGTTGTCTTATCGTGCAGATAAACTTTCTCAGGTCCAGAGAACAGATGATAGTCTTTAGTGAAAGTGTCTTTGTCAGAACTTAAAATGTGTTGGACTCTTAATTTCCTTTTCCCGTGAGTTAATCATTCCAGATGCAGGGAAGGCAGATAAGGGGCTTTAAGAGAAAAACTGCATCCACTTTTTGCTTCACTAATGTAGATTTTCTTTCTAGAAGTAGATTTCTTTTACAAAAGGACAGTTTTTCAAAGCTAAGCCTGTTTCTCTGTATAGCCATCTAAAAATATGCTGAAGAAGTATATTCTGAGTGGTAAATTTTAACCTCTCACATCTTCAATAATTATTACAATATAAAATGTAATACATACTATGTTTTAAAAAAACCATAGTTTATAAAGATGCAATAGTATACAAATATCAATCATTTTTTTCATAAAATGCCTTCATTCCTCTCATGAATACAACCACCACTTTAAGTTCCTTTAATTTTTTCTTCTGATAGCCATCTCTATTTTTTTTTCTTTTTTTTTTTCTTTTTTTTGAGACAGAGTTTCACTCTTGTTACCCAGGTTGGAGTGCAATGGCGCGATCTCGACTCACCGCAACCTCCGCCTCCCGGGTTCAGGCAATTCTCCTGCCTCAGCCTCCTGAGTAGCTGGAATTACAGGCACGCGCCACAATGCCCAGATAATTTTTTGTATTTTTAGTAGAGACGGGGTTTCACCATGTTGACCAGGATGGTCTCGATCACTTGACCTCGTGATCCACCCGCCTCGGCCTCCCAAAGTGCTGGGATTACAGGCTTGAGCCACCGCGCCCGGCCATATCTCTGTATTTTAAAAGTGTATTTATGGTGCTATTTCAAGGCTTATCAATTTTAGACACTGTTAACTTTCTTATGAACATTTAATGTTTTGATGTGTATCTCTCAATATATTTATATCACAATTATGAGTTAAAGAATAAGAAGTTAAAGTTGCTTTTTATTGAGCAGTATTTATATAGTAGTAGTGAAATAATCATGGTACACTGCTTTGCTCAGAATGAGACAGAGTAGGGACCCCCATAGGGGCCCGGCAGGCACCCCAAGCATAGAAAAAGAAAGGAAATTGTTGAGTTCCTTCAAGGAAATTCTAGGTACCTAAGCCAGCCCTGAGAGGTAAATAGGTAACTCAAAAAGGAAAAAGGTAATAGTAGTTTAAAACAATATCCAAGGAAGTTAAAATGGTAGATGTTTGGTTCCCTACAGAAACTAAAGATAACAGCTTACACATGTCCATGAGTTGTTTTTCAAAAACCTGGACCTCCACCAAACAGATCCGCTGTCACATAGACCTCAGATAAGGAGAAACTGAGGACTGAATTCTGAATGCAGGTGTTTGCTCTAAATGTCTTCTTGAAAAGCCTGGAGAAAGTCATATCCATGAGCCAGAGCTAACCTTCTCTTCTGCTAACCTCATATTTAAACAAAGCTTCTCTTCCTTCCAATTACCAATAAGGAAACCTTTGCATCTACCTATGAATGATAAGCTCCCACATAAAAATATCCTGCGCTCTTAGACCAAACCAATGTGTCGTCTTAATGAATTGATTTGGGATTTTGTTTGTAACTTCTGCTTTCCTAAAATGTTTCCCTGCCTTAAAAGATCCTTACTTGAAAGCTATCAGAAAGGAGAATGGTCAGGTCATTTAAAAAAAAAAAAAATGTAGACAATCTTGCTCTGTGGCCCAGACTGGACTATGGGGACTCAATCTTGGCTCACTGCAACCTCAGCCTCCCAGATTCAGGCCATTCTTGTGTGTTAGCCTCCCAAGTAGCTGGGATTACAGGCATGTGCCACCACGCCTGGCTAAGTTTTATATTTTTAGTAGAGATGGGGTTTCGCCATCTTGGCCAGGCTGGTCTTAATCTCCTGGCCCCAAGCAATCTACCCAGCTCGGCCTCCCAAAGTTCCGTATCCACAGGTGTGAGCCAACCTCACCTGGCCTGAAAGATCAGGACTTAACTGTGAGCAACTGGGTTCTTCTTGCTTGCCACCCTCCAAACAAACACCCTCCTTTCTCCTGCTGCAAACGCCAGTGTGAATGTTTGGCTTTACTGCACTGGGTAAGTGGACCCCAGTTTAGTCCAGTAACAAGAACTGACAAATAGTCACCTCTTGCTAAAGTTTGTGATTTGATTTGCACCATTAGTAGTTTATTTCAGACTCTAGAAGGTACGTAAATGTATGCAGAAAGATTCATAATGTAATTTACCAAATGCTTACCTCCACATTCTCATCTGTCCCCCAGCTCTGACACCCTTCTTAAAGCCTTCTGTCCAACTCTGCCTGCAGCGTAACCCTTCTTTCTTGGCCTCTTTACAACTGTCATCCTGGAATTTGTCTTCTCTGCTTCTTAATGGTTTGCTTCATTTCTCTCATGTGCTGAAGGCTTTATTCCTGAATTCTTTGTTATCTTGCTTGTTGGATTACTTCCTCATTTTTTTGTAACACATTTTCTGGTATCCTCCTGAGAATTCAGGTATGAGAGGACAATTTCATTTTGAGACCTTGCACATTTAAAAGTATCCCCATTTCTCCCTTCTACCAGATTAACAGTTTAAGCATTGAAACTGAGTTTGAAAGTAAATATTCCCACATTCAGCATTTAGAAACTTTTCTCAATGGTCATCTAGTTTTTGAGTTTTTTTCAGAAATATGAGATGTCCTTATGAATCACAGTACTGAGTTACTGAAGACCTTCTTTATCTCAGGTGTTTAAAATTTTATGACCGTAAGTCTGGTTGCAGAATTATTTTATCATTCATTGTGCTGGTCCATTGTGAGTTCTTTTAAAAAGGAAAAATGTTTCCTAATGTTGGATACATTTTATTGCTTTCAGTTGTTTTACAGGAATTTTAGAAAAAAAAAAAGGGATAAAATATACCTTGGATTTTATCTATTGGATATTAAACCTCCTAAACTAGTTCTCATTTGCTCATTATTTTCTCTTTAATTTTCTCTCTCTAAAGTTTTACTTCCTTGGATATTACCTAAATTGTATCTTCCATCATTCCTTCGTTTTCTTTTCTTTTCTTTTTGAGATGGGGTCTTTCTCTGTTTCCCAGGCTGAAGCCTAGTGGTGTAATCTTGGTTCGTCACAAGCTCCACCTCCCAGGTTCAAGTGATTCTCCTACCTCAGCCTCCTGAGCAGCTGGGATTACAGGCACATGCCACCAGGCCTGGCTAATTTTTGTATTTTCAGTAGAGACAGGGTTTTGCTATGTTGGTCAGGCTGGTCTCCAGCTCCCGGCCTTAAGTGATTTGCCCGCCTTGGCCTCCCGAAGTGCTGGGATTCCAGTGGTGAGCTACCACGCCTGGCTACCCATCTTTTACTTAATATTTCTGACATCTCATTTTTACTTTCCAAGCGCTCTTTTTGTATTTTTTTTAGTCCCTTTTTTAGAGAGAATTTTCTATTTAAGTTGTGTTTGTAATGACTTATCTCTCTGAAGATATTAATTGCTAGATTTTCCTTCTGTTCCTTTTAGTATCTCTGTTCCCTCTGAATCCTATTTTGTTACTGTCTATTTGACTTCTATTTTTCACCTAAATAATTTATTTATACATGTGGTGGTTAGAGGCTATCTGTTCACATTTAAAAGTGACACTCTTGGGACTTCGGTAGAGTTGTTTATCAGGAAGGAAAGAAGTTATTTTGTTCTCCCATAGGGATTTATTTTCTGGATGCATTTTTATCAGAAAAGTTATATTTAATCAAAATAAAATTAGCTTGTTTTTCTTTTAGCTGTAAGAAAACAGAAGTTTACATTCAAAAGAAGATTACATTTAGAAAGTACTGAAATCAATAATAGCAAAAAGTTGTAAATCTTTTATTCCATAGGGAGAATTGGAATAAAACTTTTACAATTTATTCTCAGATCAACTTGTCATATCTCCTTTAAATTTTCTCTAAAAATACCAAGGGTCTTTAGGAGTGATAATGCAAAAGAAACAAATGATTTTATTATGTTAAATATAACTGAAATAGGTAAAGTTCCCTCTAAATATAGCAAGAGCATAAAAATACATAGAGCACATTGCCAAAGATAGATCACTGCCAACAATTATATGAATTAAAGAAATTTTTAGGGGGAATCAAATAAGTAAAATGTGCACACAATGGATGAGATAAGCCATTACTAAGAGTAAACCTTTAGTCTTCCTATAAAGATACAACTAAGTTGTTTTAAAAGACCCACGGTTCTACTTAAGGTGACCTATGTATAATCTCAGGGAAACCAAACTAAAATATAATGTAACTTAAAAAGAATATGTATAGACAATGGCATCAAACACTATTTAGAAAAAGACAACGTGAATAAAAGAGGTTCTCTTGAAAAACAAATAAGAAAACCCAGGGAACAGTATGTTGGCAAAGTCGTCTGCTCTATACTATCAAAGTGATAAATTCATAAAATAGATTCATGAAGGTATTACAGGAAATTTGTCATCAAGCTTAAAAAGACCTTGTATAAGCCTTAAAATTTTGCAGTAGTATACCATAAAAATAATTTCCAGAAATTTACCCCGCATTTTGAAGATGTCTCTATAATTATTCTGTAATGACTATAATGGCCCAAGTGAGATGGTGTATTTGATCATCTGTCCAGATGTAACCAACAGCCTATTCCTTGATTTTGTATTGCACGGTTGATAAGACAAAATATGAAATATGACCTTACTAAATAGTCTAATAAATTAAAAAAAGAATCTTTGTAGAATAAGCAAAGAAATATTCAACTGCAGTTTTCTACTTAGGAAGTTCAAAGGACGTAAGTTTTGCTTGGTGTACCCTATAGTATTATTAATGCCTCTCTTTTTACAAAGCACAAACCAAGTTTTCAAGGGTCAAATAAAAAATAGCAAGTGCAGACCAGGCACGGTAGCTCATGCTTGTAATCCCAGTACTTTGGGAATCAAGTAGGGTGGATCATTTGAGCTCAGCAGGTCGAGACCAGTCTAGCTAACATGATGAAACCCTGTCTCTACTAAAAATGCAAAAACTAACTGGGCCTGGTTGTGTGCCTGTAATCCTAGCTACTGGAGGCTGAGGTGGAATAACTGCTTGAACCGGGAAGATGGAGGTTGTAGTGAGCCGACACTGAGCCACTGCACTCCAGCCTGTAAGACTCCCAGAGTATGACTCCCTCCCAAAACAAAAATTAGCTGGGTGCAGTGACTCACACCTATAATCCCATGAGCCACCCCCGGAGGCCAAGTTGGGCAGATCACGAAGTCAGGAGTTCAAGACTAGCGTGACCAACATGGTGAAACCCCATCTCTACTAAAAAAACAAAAATTAGCTGGGCGTGATGGCATATGCCTGTAATCCCAGCTACTCAGGAAGCTAAGGCAGGAGAATTGCTTGAATCTGAGAGGCGGAGGTTGCAGTGAGCTATGGTTGTCACTGCACTCCAGCCTGGACAACAGCATAAGACTCTGTCTCAAAAACAAAAACAAAATAAAAAAACAAAAACAACAACATTAAATAAATAACAAGTGCAACCATGTCCAGGCTTAGCAAGGAGCTTCTCTCAAATGCCCAGGTTTCTGCTTTGTGTCTGAGTACTTACCTTACCCTGCGTGACCAGCAATAGGAATATGTATCCTCTTCAAAAAACTACTCTGATCTTAGTCACAAGGTTTTGTTTTTTTTGTTTTTTGTTTTTTTTTCCTGTGGTTCTGATATTTAGTCTCAAGAGTATGCTTTTTTTCTGTGGTATCAAAAGAGAGACATTGGAAGATCCATCTACTTATTACCACGTGTAACAATCCAAACTAAAAAATGCACATACACTGTAGCATAGAACTTAGTTTTAGGAAATGGGTAATACAATTCATATATCTGAAGGTATCTGTACTACCTCTCATGTTCTCATTGTTATCACACTAAGTAGACTTTAAATGGGAGACATGTATGTTGCATGTTCCCTGAAGAAGACAGTGGCTTTTCCATATATGTTTTAACACAGAGAGGAGCAACATTAAAGATACCATAGAAAGCAGAAAACCAACATGATAATTTTAATTTAATATTTACAAACTTTTCTTATTTATTATTTTTTTTGGATTGCTCTGCAATCTTTTATTTATGTGTTTAGTTAAACCTAGCCTCCTGAATCCTACCATTCTGAGGACCCTGACAGATTTGGGTTTCTTATCTTGCAAAGCTGATGACAAAATCTTGGGTCATGGTGACTGAAATAAGATACTGTTTAACTAAATCTTGAAATACAGTCAGCCTATCTTCGTGATAGTGGTAAGCAGTTAATTGCAACCATCACACTATACTGAGAGGAGAAGTTATAGAAAAGAACTGAAGCAGGACAAGCATGTCCCTAAATTGAGGCTTAGCCCAGGAGGGTTCTTGCTTTGCCCAGGAAAGAATTCAAGGGCAAGCACTAGTGCTGTTAAAGTGTTTTTTTTTTTTTTTTTGAGACAGAGTCTCACTCTGTCTCCCAGGCTGGAGTTCAGTGGCTCACTGCAACCTCCACCTCCTGATTCAAGCAGTTCTCCTGCCTCAGCCTCTCTAGTAGCTAGGACTACAGGCACTTGCCACCATGCCCAGCTAATTTTTTGTGTTTTTAGTAGAGACCGGATTTCACCGTATTAGCCAGGATGGTCTCCATCTCCTGACCTCGTGATCTGCCCGCCTCCACCTCCCAAAGTGCTAGGATTATCGGCATGAGCCATCACATCTGGCTGTAAGCTGTAACTTTCATTGAAGCAGCAGCCTACAGCAGCAGCAGAGGTACTTACTGCCCCACGTGAAGCAGGGCTACCCCATAGGTGTGCGCCCACAGTAGCAGCTGAGAGGGAGTTCTGTACTCCTATTTCTACCCACTTTTAATTACATGCAAATTAAGGAGTGATTGATGCAGAAATTTCTATAATGAGGATGGTAACTTCCAGGTTGTCAGGTTATTGCCACGATCAGGGGTGGTAGCTTCCAGGTGATGCCATGACAGTGACAAATGGACATGGCACACTGGTGGGCATGTCTTGTGGGGAGGTGCTTCCACCCCTGACTTATTTTAGCTAGTCTTCAGTTTGGTTCAGTGTCCAAACCCCACCTCTGGAGTCTAGTCCTGCCTCCTACCTCAAGATCATCATTGGACAATGAGTAAGGAAATACCAATGCTAGCCTGGCGTGATGGCTCATGCCTGTAGCCCCAGCACTTTAGGAGGCCAAGGAGGGAGGATCACAAGGTCAAGAGATCAAGAGCATCCTGGACAACATGGTGAAACCCTGTCTGTACTTAAAAAACAACAACAACAACAACATCAACAACAACAAAAAAAATTAGCTGGGCGTGGTGGCACATGCCTGAAATCCTAGCTACTCTGGAGGCTGAGGCAGGAGAATTGCTTGAACCCTAGAGGCAGAGGTTGCAGTGAGCCAAGATCACACCACTGTACTCCAGTCTTGGGACAGAGCAAGACTCTGTCAAAAAGAAGAAAGAGAGAGAGAGGAAGGAAAGAACGAAGAAAGGAAGGAAGGGAAAATACTAATGCCACTTTAGGATAAGAGAGAGGTGATATTTGCATCAGGCTATTAAAGAAAAAAATATATACAATTCAGAGGATACAACAGGTAAACTGAGACCAGAAAACTGCAACTATCACAGACATTAAAGAAGGAAAGTTGCTCCAAAGTCACAATGTCTGTGTTTGCTGCTCTGACAGGTTCAATGGTCTTGAAGTCCATTTACTGGCAGAACAGCAGGCATGCTGGAAAAAGCAGTAATGTCTCCACCCCTCCACAAACCATGGCAGAACTACTCACTAGTAACTCAAGGCCTATGAACACCCGGTGAGACTGGCAGAATCATGTATTATAAATTGTTAAATTCAAGACCGTCCTATAGGGTGTTTTAGCCTCTGAGGTTCATTCTCTGAGGGATCCACTAAATCTGACAGCAGGGTGACAAGTAGCACAATCTGTCATATGGAGACATCTGTTTATTAGGAATTGAACTAGACCCTCTATTCATTTTACCTAGGATACGGAATGGGAAGTAACTATTACAAAGTAATGGCTTCCAGCCGCTATTGCTCACAGCCAGTTTTGGATTAGTGGTGAGGAACTAAAAAGGCCTTAAGTACTTTTACAAATCCCGCAAAATGTTCTCCTTAGTTAAGTATATAATGATGCATGAGGGCCGAAACTATTTGCGTACACCAGGCTTTAATCTTAGATGTGCATAGTTCTCGATGCCCTTAAAACTTGTAGACACTCATGCAAGAAAGATTTGAAGTTATTTTCTCATGAAGTGCAGCCACTTCATAGTATACATAGTTTCTTTTTGCTTTAAAAAATTATTGGATCTATACACTTAGTGTGGTTTTATTTCTTATTGCCCTTCCATTTCATTCATTTATTTATTTGTTTCATTTTTTTTTTTTAGAGAGATTAGATCTCACTCTGTTACTCAGGCTGAGGTTGAGTGACACAAACATGACTCACTGTAGCCTGAGCTATAGTGGGCTCAGGTGATCCTCCCATTTTAGCTTCCTACGTAGTTGCAACTACAGGTGTGTGGCACAACACGCAGTTTTTGTTTTCTTTTGTTTTGCTTGTTATTTATTTATTTATTTATTTATTTATTGGGTGGAGACAAACTGTGCTGCCTAGGCTGGTCTTGAACTCTGGGCATCAAGTGTTACTCTTACATTGGCCTCTGGCGGATTACAAGCATAAGTTTCTGGGCTCAGCCCGTTTATTTTTTTTTAACTTTTAAATGTATATGAGTATCTATGGGTTTGAACACCTGCTTAACTTCACATATCCACCATCACAATCAGGATACAGAATAATTGCAACTTTCAAATAATTCCATTGCGCCAATCTTTCATATTCAAATGCTCTCCCCACTTCAAATTCTGACAGTACTTACCAGTTCTTTGTTCCTATAGCTTTGGCTTTTTCTAGAATGTCACATAAATGAATTCATGCCGTTTATAATCTTTCAAGTCTGACTTTCTTCACTTAGCATAATGCATTTGAAATCTATCAGCATTGTATATCAATAGTTTATTTCTCTTGATTACTGAGTAGTATCTCATTGCATGGAGGAATGGCAATTTATCATTAAAAGACATTTTGGTGGATTTCAGTTTGGGGCTATAATGAATAATGTCATTATAAACATTTAATATGAACATTATATATAAATTCACATTTTTTCTTGGATAAAGACCTAGGAGCAAGATTTTTGGGGTTATATAACTTTTTGGTGTTTGCTATGTGCTTTTATTTATAGTTGAGCATATGGTTAGGTTGTGACTGTGTCTATATATAATCAATATATCAGTATTTTGTTATTAAGTACATATTACATTCTGATAGTGCCAGGTACTGAGGACTCAGAGATGAGTGATGCATAACATATTAGAAGAATGCACATAGGTATAAACAGTATATTAGTTTTCAGCCGAACCATGCTCCCTATAAGACTCCAGGTAGAATTCTTTGTCTCTTCATAGCTGTTGAGGGTAGCCATCAATCCTCGGTTCTCCTTGGCTTTCAGCCATAACACATCAATCTCTGCTTCCATCTTCATATGACATTCTTCCCTTGTATGTTCCATTGTCTTCTTTATGAACAGTGATCATATTGGATTAGGGCCCACCCCTCTTAAGTATGACCTCATCTTAACTAATTACATCTGCAACAACATCATTTCCAACAAAGCTCACCTTCCAATATTTGGAAGTTGGGATCTCAATGTATCTTTCTGCCAGACACAATTCAGCCCATAAAAAATAGTGACAAAAATGTATTATGTGCTGACTGTTGGTCTGACATTGCCTAGGAATGGAGGATAGAATGGTCAACAGATTAGGAAAAGCTCTGGGTTTTGTAGACTTTAGAGCCTAGTGGGCAAGGCTGACTTTGATACAATTGTTATAAAGAATCTGTTTATAAAAGTATAGTCCTTCTTATTTATTTATATATATTTTTTGAGATGGAGTTTTGCTCTGTTGCACAGACTGGAGTTCAGTGGCATGATCTTGGCTCACTGCAACCTCCACCTGCCAGGTTCAAGCAATTTGCCTGCCCCAGCCTCCTGAGTAGCTAGGATTACAGGTGTGAGCCACTGTGCCCTGCCTTAAAATGTAGTCCTTCTTAAGAGAAGCACAGGATGCTCTGAGAATGTAAATAAGGAGTCCCAATTTGGTTCAGGGATTAGAGAACGCTTTGTTGAAGAAGTAACATTTAGGGTAAACCAGAGGACTAACAACCTTAGACAACAAAAATGGGGGAAACAGTATCCCACACAGAGAGAAAAACGCATAGAAAGGATTGCAAGCTGAAGATAATATCATGTTCCAGGAATTCAGCATAAAAGTGTGAAGGAGAAGTGTGAGATATGGCCAGAGAAGCTGGAAGGGGTTTGACTACACAGAGCTTTGTAGACTTGCTTTGGATTTTAGAATACTTTAAGGTCAATGCGAAGTCATTAAATGGTTTTATTTCTGAGGTTGATATGATCATAAATGCATTTATAAATGCATTCCCCCATTCTGTTGAGAATAAACTGAAAAGAGAGAAAAAAAAAACTGAAATGGAGAAAATGAGAATATTTACATGTTTAAAACAAGATATAATTGTCAATTTGACTAAAGTGGAAGTAGAGAGAGAAGGCAGAGATTGAGAAGCATGTTGGATGTTGCATCGATAAAAACTGGATCCAACATAAAGGTGAGAGGAAAGGAGATGTCAACAAAAAACTTCAAATTTCCAGGGTGAGACCTCAGGTGAGCAAAAGGGCTTTTTACTGACTGAAGAACCACTAGCAGGCATCCATTTGGAGTGTGGGATACACCGGGAGTTCCATTCGTGACATACTGAGTTTTAAATTTCTGGAAAATACCCAGATGCTTATGTCAAGCTAGTAGTTAGATGTAAGACTCTACAGCTGGAAGAGGTGTCTGGGCTAGAGACATCAATTTTTGAGTCATCAGCATATAGAGAGTAATTTAACTTAAAGAATTCCATCATTAAAAGGTCAGGCAAAGAGAAAGTGCTGGGGAAGGAAACCAAAGGAAGCTGACATGTTTGCCAAGAGATACAACCCTGGCACAAGGGCTGGGGGTGAGAGCTGATGGTAGACTCTGGATGCAGGAGGAACAGTGAAGTAACAGGGCAAAGCTGCCAGAAAGTTACATTCAAAACATATTGGCATGTTGGTTAGTTTGGTTGAAGAACAGAGTGTAAGAACTGATGCAATAACAGGGAAGTTTTAACATTAGGTACGGCTCAGATCAAGGAAAGCTTTGGCTCAAACATCTGATTTTTTATCTAATCGGTATCATTTAAAGAAAATCACTTTAAAGCAGTGTTAAATGAACTGTGCTGCAATCAATCCTGGAGGTGGGGGAGTTACTTCAGACTTTAGCAGTGTACTTTAGTGTAAAACTAGGTCCTAGAGTAGAGACTCTTTTAGAAACCAATATCCTATGCTTTCTTCTTATGTAAATGGATAGTTTCTGTTGATTCCCAATGAAGCTGACTTATACATGATAGTGTAAATATGACCTTCCTTCTCCTTACTGTAACAACATGTTCTTGAAAGGCAGTCTTGGGAAAAAACCTGGTTAAAGAATCTTTTAAAAAAACAAATATTGCAATCAATTGGCAGTTTGATTTCTGGCAGTCACACACATTTTCTAAGTCCCTGAAGTGTGATTTTTCTATTCCACTGAGCCAGTGTAGGCTACCATGGAAATCAGTCAAGAGCTGGAATTGACTCAGTACCCAGCACAGTGACTGGAGACATTAACTACAGTGTCAACCTAATTGTAATGTAATTCCAGTAATATCCGCAGTTAGCACTGAGCACAATTTAGGGTTCCCTGCCTAGAGTTTCAGGAAAGCCATGCTGTTATTGTAATGAACCCACTGCTTTGCTGCTCCAGTTTTAGTCCTTAGTTTTATTACTCAGGAAGAGTTCCCCAGTTATTTCCAAAACTTCTCTAAAAGAAAGAATGGTAATGACTCTGCATACCACTATCATGTTACTTAGAAAGAAGTTATAAATGTTAGCTATGACAAGGTATTTCATACCTTAGTACTGTACTTTTTGCATGCATTATATAATTTAATCTATTCAACAATCCTATGGGTAGGCACCATTATTAACTCTAAGTTTAGAGAACTTGATCAGAGTCACATAACTAGTAAGTGGCGGTGGCAGGGTTCAGACGTCCATCAGTCTGACCCCCGACTTTACAATTATTGTTTTTTTTGTTTTTTTGTGTGTTTTTTTTTTGTTTGTTTGTTTGTTTTTGAGACAGAGTTTCACTCTTGTTACCCAGGCTGGAGTGCAATGGCGCGATCTCGGCTCACCGCAACCTCCGCCTCCTGGGCTCAGACAATTCTCCTGCCTCAGCCTCCTGAATAGCTGGGATTACAGGCACGCACCACCATGCCCAGCTAATTTTTTTTTGTATTTTTAGTAGAGACGGGGTTTCACCATGTTGACCAGGATGGTCTCGATCTCTCGACCTCGTGATCCACCCGCCTCGGCCTCCCAAAGTGCTGGGATTACAGGCTTGAGCCACCGCGCCCGGCCCTACAGTATTGTTAATATCCTGCAGTCTTACATTCACCCATAGTTGCACATTAATTTTCTTTCTCAATTGCAGCACGAATTTCTTCAGGAGTTTTTTTTTTTTTTTTTTTTTTTTTAGATTCTTTGCAGACTCATCAAATAATCAATGTTTATGTAGAGAAGGAAAAAACATAAGAGAATGAAAGAAAAGAAAAAGGAAAAGAGAAAGGGAGGGAGGAAGGAAGAAGAAAGGATGAAAGGAAGGTGGGTAGGGAGGTAGGTCAGTCTGATTTAAGTCTTCAGGATACAGCTATGCTTTTCAGGATTTTGTCTAAAATCATTCCCCTGCTTAGTTCCCTCCCTTCCCTAGCCTGCTTTTTCTAGTTTCTTACTGATTTCCTTTGGGAACAATTCTTTTAATAAATTATTTGCACATAAACCCTTGCCTTTAACTTCCGACTTCTGCTATATACTCTGTGATGACTCGCGGTTAAGAAAATCAAGACCAGGCAGAATAGAGTGTCTTTAGTAACACCTAACTCATAGGATGGCCGGGCCAATCAAGAAAGATGAACTATGATAACCTTTGCATAGATACTGGAGTATTTGGAAGTAGTAACTAGCTTTACTAACAGCTCCTCAGCAGCCTACACTTGATACGGTGCTTTTATTTATAAGCTCTCATTTGACCATCCTAAGACTCCTTCCAACTTGAGAACATGTTGCATTTTCATGGTCATTTTAGAGATAATGCTAATAAAGTTCAAAGGAAGAGAAGCAACTCAGATTCAGGGCCAGTCCTGTTAATGGTTATGCAAATTTTCAACAGAGGTCCTGGGTCCCCAAGGCCATCTGTTTTCATTCTCTAGGAGATTTTTATTTTTTTCAATAGAGTTTCGCTCTTGTTGCCCAGGCTGAAGTGCAATGGCACCATCTCGGTTCATGGCAACCTCCACCACCTGGGTTCAAGCAATTCTTCTGCCTCAGCCTCCCAGGTAGCTCATATTACAGGCATGTGCCACCATGCCCAGCTAATTTTTGTATTATTAGTAGAGGTGGCGTTTCTCTATGTTGGTCAGGCTGGTCTTGAACTCTCGACCTCAGGTGATCCACCCACCTTGGCTTCCCAAAGTGCTGGATTACAGGCGTGAGTCATTGCACCTGGCCTTCTAGGAGATTTTTTAGTTCCTTCACTTGAACAGATCATTCTCTATTTTAAAAAAACATAAGTGGGATTACAAATTGCAAAGATGAGAGTTCTCCAGTGCACAGGCTGCATCTACCCAGCTTATCCATGATGGACCCCAGAAGGCTCTTCCAAATTCCCAAGGCTCTCCTGGACCCAGCTTAAAACTATGTCACTTCATCATCCTCAAGAAATAGCTCTGTTAGTAGCCCTGTCATCTCACAGCACAATCTGAAGGAGCTCAGCAGCTCAGGATGAAAAACTCAATCACTTCCATCCATCACTAGTGAAAGGCAGGAAAACAACTCGATGGGTGTCCTGAGCAAGTTGGTTTCCACCAACTTGCTATATTAGACGTTATTACTAATGGAAGAAGGAGGGAGTAAATGCTCTACTGTGTATAATATCAACCGCATGAGTCTTGATAGATAAATGTAACTTTTGCAAACTTTATGGATTAGCCATCAGAAAAGCCTCTGCTGTATTTGCAGACAGGTTTTCAATGCCACCCTGGATAGCTGGGCACTAACATAAGTAAAGCAAACATCTATGCTCAGGAGAGGAGCCGCAGTTGATCTTTAATGGTCTGGCCAGAGGAGACCTTCAGTTCAAAGGATGAAGAATGAGGTTCTATAGCATTTATGGTTTCCCTTTGCCAGGTACTTTCTATCTGTTATTGCAGGCAAGGCCTTCATTGATCTTTTCTTTCAGCTGTTATTTATTGTTTCCTTTTAGCCTCAGCAAAGGAGGAAGATGAAGGGTCCAGGTACTTTGTCATTCTCTTAGTACTTCTGAACAGTGTGGCACTTTCTAGATAAGAAAACCAATAATTATTTTCTTCAGCGCTGTCCACTGTATTTTGCTACCTTTGGGAATGCAAGGGCTGCCCCTTGGGAGCAGAGAGATTGGGAAGGGTTGGAATTGAGAATATACCTAATTTATTTTTCTTCTTTCAGTTCTTTTGGGATTTGTACTCTCTTGCACACCTGAACTTATAGCCCTAAACTTTTCGTTCCCAAAAATACAGCATGTTCCTTCACCTCCACAACAATTCCCTCACTTTTCGTATATCCATCTCTTTCTTCCTTCCCTGATCAAATTATTCCATCATAGGGAGGGGCATCTTTATAGCAGGATAATTCTAGAAGTGTTTTTGGCATCAAAAAAGATCCATGTTCTAATGCCAGTTCTATCACTTTTTAGCAGTGTGACCTGGGGACAGATTCATAGCTTCCCTGTGCCTTAGCATCCTTCTATAACATAACAATAACAGCACTCACTTCCTAACATTGTAGTGAGATATAAGACAGTGTATGTAAAAAAGCTGTTTTATGGTAGGCATTCAATACATCAGTAAAATATAATAATTATTTAATGTTATTTAAATGAAATTAATAGTAATGATAATAAAAATTCAGTGCTTATTACTTTCCCCGTGGGTACCTTTCTTGATCTGGTAATAATCTGATTTAGATGTCTTTCCCAGGCCTCACTTACAGCCTATTCTCACTATGTTAGTTTGTCACATTGCTATAAAGAAATACCTGAGACCAGGTGATGTATAAAGAAAAGAAGTTTAATTGGCACATGGTTGGGCAGACTGTACAGGAATCATAGCAGCTTCTGCTTCTGGGGAGGACTCAGGAAGCTTCCAATCATGGTAGAAGGCAAAGTTCGAGTGAAGCATCTCAAATGGCAGGAGTAAGAGAGAGGGAGAGGGTGAGGTGCCACACACTTCCAGATAATCAGATCCTATGCGAACTCACTCACTACCATGAGGATGGTATCAAGGAAGATGGTGCTAAAGCATTCATGAGAAATCCGCTTCCATAATCCAGTTACCTCCCACCAGACCCCATCTCCAACACTCAAGATTACAATTTGGCATAAGATTTGGTGGGGACACAAATCCAAACCATATCACTTACTTACACTACAGAATTAAGACGGTCAACTTATATATCTCTTTCATCCTCTAGATTTTAGGTATCTAAAGGCAAGGCTTATACTAAATGATTTTATGTGCTCAACACATAACATAGTACCTGCAACAGGGTAAAATAAATGATTAGTGGCATTGCTTCCTTTGCTTTATTCTAACACATTAATAATTTCAATAAGTACTTTTTTTAAGATGGAGTCTCACTCTGTCACCAGGCTGGAGTGCAGTGGTGTGATCTCGGTTCACTGCAACCTCCGCCTCCCAGGTTCATGCCATTCTCCTACGTCAGCCTCATGAGTAGCTGGGACTACAGGCACTCTCCACCACACTGAGCTAAATTTTGTATTTTTAGCAGAGACAGGGTTTCACCATGTTGGCCAAGATGGTCTCGATCTCTTGACCTCATGATCTGCCTGCCTTGGTCTCACAAAGTGCTGAGATTGCAGAGGTGAGCCACTGCGCCTGGCCTTCCAATAAGCATTTAATATCTTGACGATGCTCTATGGATAGCTGGACACTAATGTAAGTAAAGCAAATTCCTATGCTCAAGGGCAGAGCTGCAGCTGATCTTTAATGCTCTGGTCAGAGGAGACCTCCCTCTCTAAGAGGTGTTGGAGATGTAGGTATGCATTAGACATGGACCCAAGAATTCATTGTCCAGATGAAGACAGACATTTATAAACCAATAGCTTTAATTCAGTGTAGTGCATTGTATGATCAAGTGATGCCCAGGGAGCCAGAGGAATATAAAGAGAAATTCCAATGCATCTGAGAGTGAACAGATACAAAGAAAAGAACCATGAAGGCCACGCAGTGGAGGAGATACTCAGATGAGATCTCGGAAGGAGAAAAGTTGTTAAGAAGCAGACAATAGGGAAAGAGCTGATTCTTACAGGCAGAAAAAAAAAATGGCCTCTGCAAAAGGAATGGAATTGCAAAATGGCATAGAGAATTTAGGGCATGTCACACAGTTTAATATCCCCCATCACGAATATCAAGGCAGTGGCAGGAGATGAGCCTTGAGAGGTGGGCAGAGGCCAGATCACAGAGACCTTGAGTGTGATAATGGTAAAATGCCAAAAGCCTGGGAAGTACAATGAGGTACATTTTTTTTTAAACAACTCAGCCTACAGTCTTGACCAGCTATTTAATGTAAGAGGGTGACCTATATATTAAAATCCTCCTTTTAAAGTGGCATAGATAGTATTCAGCTGGGAGAGCAATTGAAGTGTTGGTATTCAAAGTGCAGTTCCCATCATGAAACACCTTACAGGTCGGAGCCACAAAGCGGAGGAAATAACAAAGTGCATGGATAGCAAATTGCCTCAGTAGGCAGAGAAAATGGAGCATGAAGTTGGAATTGTTGCTAACCTGTCACAAAGTACATGACTAGGAAGAAAACTTACCTATGGTGAGGTTACAGGAGAATGTCAGAACGTAGCAATGAAAATGAAACTCTCGTGGTCAATTCTAGCATCCCCATGAAACTATAATTAAGGAAGTGTGAACTCCACAGTGTCTTTGTTTAATGTGTGCTATTCATTCATAATTAGAGACATGAACTGAATCTTCAGATCTAATTGTTATGATGAATATAACTATGGTGAGATTTTCTTCTATATTACCTTCTCCTAAAATGTCTATTATGAGCCCATTAATGAGGATTAAAATGGGCATTTTGAAATTTATTGTTATCTGCTTGAAAATGCATACGTAATTTTAAAATTCTATTCTTTAGCATCAATACATATTTATTTACCTTCAAGTTTTTTTTCTAGGCAGTAATCTGATACCAAAAGATTTTAGAAAGAGTACAGGAAAAATTGGAGTCAGATAGAGTATATCTGTTTTACCAGCTATTGTTATCATTTTAAAATTCAACCAATATCTGGTAACAAACTTTGAGATAACAGACACTGTGCAGCACACATTTTTATTTAATCTCGATCTACAATAAAGTCATGACTTAGAACTTAGTATCCCCAAGAATTCTGAGGTCCAGAGAAATTAAGTAACTAACTCCTGCTAAAGCTAGTTAGAGGTGGAAACGTAATTTGAATTTAGGTCTGTGTGGTTTTAAAAGCTATGCTTTCAGAATGTATAGCATTAGATATCACTGTGGCAGATCCAGAAGGCAAAACTGGAACAACTGGGACAAGATGAGACTTAGCAATCCTGTTTTGAGAAGAGTTGAGCCGAGAACACATCATCCAACGGAGTGACTTTGAGATAACCTTCAGTTAGCATGAAAATCTGAATATAAACCAGATTCTATGGTTGAGAACCACTGGTCCATCAAAACCATCATTATCTCTGACCTGGACCACTGCAACTGCATGTAAATACATTCCTGCATTCACCCTTACTCTCCCATCCCAGTATATTATCTAGGGAAGTCACAGTGACCCCCTTCAAACATGAAACTAATTATATAAAACATTCCTCATAATATTGTATTGTCCTTTGAATAGGCTTTATTTTTTAGGGCAGTTGTAGGTTCACAGCAAAACTGGGTGGGAAGCTCAGGCATTTCCCATATATCCCCTCTCCAACACTTGCACAGCCTCCCCGACTATCAACATCCCAAACCAGAGTGGTTCATTCGTTACAATTGTTTAACCTACACTGACACATCATTACCACCCAAGGTTTGCAGTTCATAGAGGATTGACTGTTGCTGATGCACATTCTATGGGTTTTGAGAAGTGCATAATGATGAGTTCACCATTATAGCATCATACCAAGTAGTTTCTTGGCTCTAAAAATCCTCTGGCCTCTACCTAATCATCCCTGTGTCCTCTAACCTTTGACCCTTTGACAACCACTGATATGTTACTGTCATCATAATTTAATTTTGCCTTTTCCAGAATAATATATATTGGAATAACACAGTACGAAGCCTTCATCATTGTTTTTAAACAGTCATCACTTCATAGCTCTCAGTCTAAAGATCAAATTCTTAATTAGCAGAGCTCCTGAGGCCCTGCTATAATCTAGCTGTCACCCCCCCTTTCCGTTTGTGTAGCAGCCCCAGTGGCTTTCTTTCCATTTCTTGGATGCACTTTGTTTCCTCCTGTCAGAAGGTCCTTGCATACTCTGTTCCTTCTGATGTTTTTGTTTGTTTGTTTGTTTTGAGGAAGAGTCTCACTCTGTCACCCAGGCTAGAGTGCAATGGCACAATGTCCACTCACTGCAACCTCTGCCTCCCTGATTCAAGTGATTCTTCTTCCTCAGCCTCCCAAGTAGCTGGGATTACAGGCACAATCCACCATGCCCAGCTAAATTTTGTATTTTTTTAGTAGAGATGGGGTTTCACCATGTTGCCCAGGCTGGTCTCGAACTCCTACCCTCAGGTGATCCACCCACCTCGGCCTACCAAAGTTTTGGGATTATAGGTGTGAGCCACTGTGCCTGACCCCAATATTATATTTTTAAAAATCAACTGAGAATACTCATGAGAAATAAAAGTAACATAAATACTGGTAAATGCTGCAACATGGATGAACTATGAAAACATTGTGCTCTGGGAAAGAAGCAAGACACAAAAGAACATATATGATATAATTCCATTTATATGAAATATCCACGAAAGGGAAATCTATAGAGACAAAAAGTAAATGATTTTTTTTTTTTTAGGAACTATAGATGAGAATGAAGACTATCACTAAACCAGCATGAGGGACCTTGTTGAGATGATAAAAATCTAAAACTGGGTTGTACTGCTGGCTGACTACAACCCAGTAAATCTGCTCCCAATTTCTCAAATTAAACACTTGCAATTAGTGTACTTTACAGTAAGTAAACTTACCTCAATAAATTGGTTTAAAAAATGAAAATTCATCCTATTAAAAAGAATTTAGTCAAGGAGTACCTTTCCGATAAAATATAAAGCATCCTTTGCTTTACGTTCCTTTTCTAAAAAGTGAAAACATTTTCTTTTTTCTGCTTGCCTTAAATATATACAACTCCAGTTTTTCTTTTCTGTAAAACAATTTGTTTATTCCCATTATCCTATAGGACACAGCTGCCTTGTTGAAACTGCTTTTCCTGGGCAATTTCCAAAACATAGATTTTCTGTTGTTTGTCCATTGACTTTTTAATTCCTAAGTTCTTGACAATAGTGACTCAATATGTGCTAAAGGTTTAAAAATGCCAGATGAGAGAAACAGAAAATCTCTGTTTCCTAAGTTTGAATGAAACCTAATCCAGGTGGGTGTGTGGTTAACATTTTTGCTACAAGACAGAACAAATGATTTTCATCGAACTTTCCTTAAAAGCAGTTTAGGCAGATGCTGCAAGGGTTTTGCTTCCGTTTCTCAAGCATGAATGAGCAAGTAGGCTCAAGGTATCATAACATTGTTCTCATGTCCTCTAGCCTACAGACAATAAGCCCTTCCAAAGAAGAGTAACAATGCAATTAAAAAGAACAGTAGCATCCTATTAACTAGTGGTTCTCAAAGTGAGATTTTCAGAGATGTAATAGCAGCATCATCTGGGAACAGAAATGCAAATTATTTAGCTATACTCAAGGCTTACTGAATCAGAAACTCTGGAGACGAGAGCCAGAAATCTATCTTCACATTCAAAAGCAATCCAGGAGATTCTTATTCACACCAAAGTTTGAGAACTACTGCTATGATCACAAAAATTCAAACGTGAGTGTCAGCAGATCTGGATCTGATGCATGATACTGGATGGACTTTGCAAGCTACATTTGTGTGTAATATATTTAACTTATCCGAGCCTCAATTTTCTGTAGGTTAAATGACAATGGCAAAACCTGTATTAGTTTTCTAATGTTGTTATAACATTACCGCAAATTTAGCAGTTTAAACAACACAGATTTATTACCTCACACTTTTCATAGGTCAGAAATCCAGGCAGAATATGGCTAAGCTGGTTTCTTTGCTTAGAATCTCACAGGGCCAAAATTAAAGTGTCTGCCATCTAGGTACTTGTCTGGAGGCTTTTAGGGAAGAACACACTTTCAAGCTCACACTGATGTTATTGACAGATTTCAATTCCTTGTGATTATTGAACTGAGGTTCCAGGGCCCCTCCATCTTCAAATTCTTCTCATGCTTTGACCCAACAGAGCATCGAACCCTCATGCTTTGAATCTCTCTGGATTAATCTCCTTCTGCCTTCCTTTTCTCTATCAAGTGGAAGAATGTTCCCAGCTCTTAAGAGATCATGTGATCATTGGTGCCTCTGCAATAATTCAGAATAATCTCTTTTTTTCTTAGGACATTAGATTAGTACTCTTAATTACATATGCAAATTTGTGTTTGCTTTTTTTTCTCTTTGAGACATAGGAGTCTCACTCTGTCACCTAGATTTGAATTCAGTGGCTCTATCTTCGCTCACTGCAACCACTGCCTCCTGGGTTCAAGCAATTCTCCTACCTCAGCCTCCCAAGTAGCTGGGATTACAGGTTCTTCCTTTTAAAGATATTTTTCAAAACATGTTACCAATGAATGAATAGGTCTTTTAAATTGTCTGCCAAATACAGAACCACACAATTGTAAATTGCCTCTGCATTCCACTATAGGATGGATTTCATCTGAAAAAGTTCATAGAGATTGCAATATTTATACAATTGTATATGTTTTATTTAACACATAAAAAATACACAAATAAATATTGAGTTTATATTTATTAAAGTGCCTTCAACTTTGAGGCAAATGTTAAAGAACTTATCCTTGGGATTGTTTTATTTTCCCAACATTCTGCTTCAATAGGTTCTTATTTCTGATTTGAACATTCACATTTCTCTTTGGACTGACACGATGAAATATGTACTATTGTAACAAATATTTATTGAACACTTACTATGTAATACAAGCTTTTCCAGACATAAGGATATAGTTATGAAAGAAACAGACACAATTCTTGACTTCATAGGGTTTACATTCAACATGTAAAGATATCGTGGTGTGGTGGGAAACCCAAAACTTCTCTGGAATCTCTAGTCTCCCAACACTTCGTCCAATTCTAGAGCTGACATCCAACATTGGGTTCCTATATAAAAATAATTAATGACTCTAGGCTTTTACTCCTCTGACTGGAAAAATCCTGGGACTATCTACTTCATTCATGTAAGCATTCCACAAATAGGAAGTACAATACTGTTGTATTTTTAGAATGTTTTTAGAAAGAATGAGAATTTTAAAAGTAATCCAAGCAAAATAGGATTATGTCAAAAGCTGAATATCAGTATATATATATGGAGAGAGAGAGAGAGAGAGAGAGAGAGAGAGAGAGAGAGAGAGAGAGAGAAATAGATTGATTGTATCACAGTCTAATACCAATTGACTTTAAAGGTATTAAAAGTTGCCATTAGCTGGGTGCGGTGGCTCACACTTGTAATCTCAGCACTTTGGGAGACTGAAGCAGTCAGGTTACCTGAGGTCAGGAGTTTGAGACCAACCTGACCAATATGCTGAAACCCCATCTCTACTAAAAACACAAAAATTAGCTGGGCGTGGTGGCGGCTGCCTGCAATCCCACCTACTTGGGAGACTGAGCCAGGAGAATCACTTGAACCCATGAGGCGAAGGTTGGAGTGAGCCAAGATCGTGCTGCTATACTCTAGTCTGGGCAATAGAGTGAGACTCTGTCTCAAAAAAGAAAAAGTTTCCACTATAGAAGGCCTGCAAGGTACTAGGCAGCTTACAGACCATCTGCTGTATTGATATGGCATGGTTGCTGCAAGGACATGTACCTACAAGTCTAGTTTTGGTTTGAATATTGGCAGTACTATGAAATGTCTTAAGGCAGGTTGCCTTTGGCAAGAAGGACTTTCTTCTTTCTACTCTATTCAAAGAAAGGATATTTTGAAGATATTGTATAATTTATAAATCCAAGCCAGTATATTTGTGCTGAGTACTATTGCTGGATCTTTGTCAATCATTATAGTTAGTGAATCATATCCTACTCACATTGCTGTGCCTTTCAGTTAGTGGGTATCTGATACAGAAAAAACCTTGGAGTGAAAAAGTCTTGCTCTCTTGGAACCCTGGATAGGTGAGTAGAGATAAGAGTAGTCTATCCAGTCTGTTTTCTAGATTGTTCTCTCTTATCTTACTGAATGAATGCCTTATTTTATAGAGGTGCAGAGAAGGAAGGTGACATTCTCAAAGCACATGACAAAGATGGAAATCTGACACTTGATGCTAGATGGCCACAGCTTGCTTTTTTTTGAGATGGAGTCTTGTACTGTTGCTTGGGCTGGAGTGCAGTGGCACAATCTCAGCTCACTGCAACATCTGCCTCCTGGGTTCAAGTGATTCTCCTGCCTCAGCCTCCCAAGTAGTTGAGATTACAGGTGCTTGCCACCACACCCAGCTAATTTTTGTATTTTTATTAGAGACAGTGTTTCACCATGTTAGCCAGCATGGTGTCGATCTCCTGACCTTGTGATCCGCCTGCTTTGGCTTCCCAAAGTGATGGGATTACAGGCATGAGCCGCACGCGACCAACAGCTATAGCTTTCTGAGCTCTCCTATAGGATGCCATCAAAAGAAGAATAGAGAAATATTCATTGGCCGATGATCACTTTTACTATTGATGACCCTTATTTCTCCTGTGCATTTGTAATTGCATCATATGATGATAAGTTTAGGAGTCAACTTAAATGGATTAAGGGATGCTTAGAGACCTGGCAAAGCATTATTTCGTGGTGTGTCTCTGAGGGTGTTTCCAGAGGAGATTGGCATTAGAGTCAGTGGACTGAGTGGGGAAGACCAACTGTGAGTATGGGCAGGCACCATCCAATCAACTGGGGCCTAATAGACCAAAAAGGGAGAGGAAAGGTAATCTCTTCTCTCTCTCCTAGAACTGAGTTACTCTTTTCCTGCTCTTTGACATGAGAACTACAGGCTTTTACACTAGTTTCCCCTACCCCTGGGCTCTCTGGCCTTCAGTCTCAAACTGAGAGTTACACTATCACATTTCCTGGTTCTGAGGCTTTTGGATTCAGACTGAGCCACAATACCAGCCTCTCTGGATCCTCAGTTTGCAGATAGCCCATTGTGAGATTTGTCAGCCTCCATAATCATGTCAGCGAATTCCCCTAATAAATTCCCTCTCATATCTCTATCTATATCATCTCTGTCTGTACCATCTATGTTATCATCTACATATCCTATTGATTCTGTCTCCATGAAGAACTCAGACTAATACACATTGTTCACTATCAGTGCTTATTTATTATTCTCACACTGATATATTACCAGAATACCCACATATGCCAAGATAGCAATTTGGGGAACTGATCCTGTGAAATAAAGAAAACGTACTATTAGTTTGTCAGAAATGGTGAAGTGCAAATCCTTCATTTACTCTGTCCTTTTTTCAGCTTGCGTTTAATATCAGAGAAGCATCCCATCAGGGCTTGAGATCCATATTGGTGATTGCATAGTTACATTGCATGCTCTCCTCTGCTGTTTCTTGATTATAATTGAGTCACTTACACAAATCTGAGTAAAGGCAGGAAATCAGCCATTTGTGATGAATAATTCCTGCAAATTGGATGCAAGGCTACATTTTATAAATTCAGATTAGATAATATTTCAGATTCTCAAGAAGAACCCTACAGGTAGGTATATTATGTGATCTCACTCAATAACACATTCATTATACACAATTAGGGTGACTGCATGTCCCCACTGTCTGGGACAGCCTTGGTTTATACCTCCTATTCTATTTACTATTTGTCTTAGGTAAAAGTAACTCACTTGGGAAGGTAAATTATATGGTCATCCTGTACAATACACATATAATGTATATGCCATTCAATAGGCAATGCAATCCTTTAGAAATTGCATAGTTTTTAGAATCAGGTGGTCCTGAGTATAAATCTTAGCTCTGCCATCCATTAGTTATGTAATTTGAGACCATTTCTAAACTCTTTGGGATTCTGCTTCCTCAAAGTGAAATGTAAAAATGTAGCTCTTGGCTGAGCACAGTGGCTCATGCCTGTAATCCTAGCACTTTGGGAGGCAGAGGTGGGAAGATTATAAGGTCAAGAGATCAAGACCATCCCGGCCAACAAAGAAATTCTGTCTTTACTAAAAATACAAAAATTAGCTGGGCCTGGTGGTGCACATCTGTAGTCTCAGCTACTCAGGAGGCTGAGGCAGGAGAATCACTTGAATCTGGGAGGCAAAAATGTTGCAGTGAGTAGAGATCGTGCCATTGTACTATAGCCTGGTGACAGAGCGAGATTCCAATTGAAAAATAAAAAATATATATATATAACTCTGATTTCCATATAAAAATCATTGTGGAGATTAATTAAATCCTGCATGCCCACAATGCCTGAAATATAATCTGGTATGTAGTTTTCAATAAATTGCATATTTATTGAAATATAATAAATGTTACACATCTCTCTCTCTCTCTGTGTGCACACATATGCATACATATAACTTTACTGTTTTACATATATATAAATATATATTTACTTTGTAACTTTGCTGATATATACATACATACACACAGTATCCCCTGTTTGGAGATGTGTCTTTTCTTTTTATTTTTGAGATGGAATTTTACTCTGCTGCTCAAGCTGGAATGCAACGGCACGATTTTGGCTTAGTCCAACTTCCACCTCCCAGGTTCAAGCGATTCTTCTGCCTCAGCCTCTCAAGTAGCTAAGATTACAGATGCCTGCCACCATACCTGACAAATTTTTGTATTTTTAGTAGGGACAGAGTTTCACCATGTTGACCAAGCTTGTCTCAAACTCCTGACCTCAGGTGATTCACCTGCCTCAGTCTCTTAAAGTGATGGGATTACAGGCGTGAGCCACCATGCCAGCCCAGGATTTGTCTTTTAAAAGAACTGACACTTACACTTCAAAATAAATGCAAGCTGAATCCTGCCTACACAACCCTGCCCCCCCCAACACACACCAAAAACTTGAAATTTGTCATACTACCTAGTTTTATAAGTAGAAAAAAATACATGTATAAAGTGAAATAATACATAATGGTCAGGGAAATTTTAGCTAACCAATGTTAAGGGATTGGTTTCCTTGAAAGCTTTCCCTGCTACCTCTATCGCCTCATAATCCCTTTGCTATTCCTTTCCTTCTTCCTCTCTCTTTCTTTCTCCACTTTCTATGATCCTTGAAAGAGGCAAAGCATGACTGCTTCTCCATCCCCCTGTGTCAGACATTGGTGGATGCATGAGATGCTGCAATTAGAAGTATTCCGAACCTTCTATGATATCTTCAGCTAGTTCCCGACAGAGCAGAATATGTACTCTCATGCCTTTGTTTTTTTTTTTTTTTTTCCTTTAATGATATGCAAAACTCGGCATCATTGAAGAGAGGCTTGCAGAGATCTGTTGAGCTTCATAGCCAAGTCCATTAGCCCTTTGATGTTGCATCCTCCTCATCATCTCCCTTCTCATTTTCTTCTGTGAAGTCAATAGCTCATTACTGCTTTCCATCTGCATTCAACCTTTTAGTTATTATCCACAATAATACATAATAATTGTGCTCATTTCCAATCTGAAGATCCACTGATATAAATATCAAATGCCCATGCTGATTTTTCTTTTATTTTCAACAGAAATTTCCACTTGAACGATACTTCAATGATACAGATTTTATAAACTTTCATAAATACCTTAGGTAAAACGTATGTGCTTCTGAAGGGTAAACCTATTGCAATTTTTAATGTATATATTCTTAAGAGTCTTCAAAATAACTCCAGCTACTACTTACACAAAATCTTACTTTAACTCATATTAGCTACTGTAATTTTCTGGGTTAATGTATTTGGAGTAAAAATGGTTAGATAGGATTATTGTTTTTTTTTTTTCTTTTTTAAAAGAAAATCTACAATTGTATTAAAGACATAAAAATCCTCTTTGGAAAAAACTGACAAAATACTGTGTACTATGATATATACATGTGTGTGCATATGTGTGTGTACACACACAGAGAGTATACAAATAATGAACCATTAACAGCCCACAAATCATTCTGTAATTATCATTCCAATTTATCCCTCTTTTCTCATCCTATAGAGGAAGACACCTAGTCACAAATAATAAAATCCTGAGTAGGAAGTTAAGAGAAAGTAGGCCAAAGCCTTACAGTATAGGGTACAAAAGATCCAGAAATTAATACAAAAAACTGCAGTATATTCAGGAGGTAGATGAGGGCAATTTGGTCACCAAATTGTTCACAATGAAATAGCTGACCCTATCCTTGTCCACTCTATTATCCCACAATTTCACAGTCAAACCATTATCAAATTGTGTCATTTATACTTGCAAAGTGTACACTAAGACCTTGGTTGAAGTTGTCATCTTACCATGTTTTCTAATTTGCTTACTGGCTTCTGTTCTTAGCCTCCTAGAGACTACCTGCAACAAGGCATGCAGAGTGATTCTTTTAAAACTAGATGTTCAAAACGCTTTCACAGCTTTCTATCTCTCAGGGTGATGGTCAAGTCCTTAATCCATGGTAGACCTCCAAGGAAAATTGCCAGGTCTAGCAAATAAAAATACATGATGCACAGTGTAAAACACAGAACATTTGTACTGAACTTTAATAAAGCTTCTCTGTTCTTTTACATTTCCTTTGCATGACTCCATTTCCTGAAATGGAGGAGGCTTTCAGGTGAACAGGTTTGAGATGAGAGACATGCTCAAATATCATCTCATCAGAGAGGCCCTTCCTCACATTTAACATAGCACTTCTTACCACCTGACAGATAATAATAAAAACTATTGACATGTCTCTCTCCATTAAAATGTGCAGCTTTACAAAGCAGAAAATGTGATTTCCTATTGTCTTGTCACTAACACCTAGAATGTTGCTTGCTACAAAACAGATGCCCAAAAAGTCTTTAATGAACAAATGCCTTTTCAAGAGACTCAAGTAAAAACAGTAGAATTATTAAAACATTCAGTGCATTGTTCAAGGCTGCATCACTAGGAAAAGGCAGAGCTATGATCAGAAGCTGTTAAATCCAGCCTCTTAACCACTATCTTAGCTTTGTTATATGTTTTAAGTGGGAAATAGAAATTTTTCACTCTCCTGTCTGGAATTTGTTTTTTGTCCATTATTCATGATAAAGCAATATTTCTCTGGGTTAGATAAAAAACTTATAAACTAAATTTTTTTGTCCTTATTCCTTGTATATCATGCTATTTACTTTAAAGTCCTCAATTTTCTGATACTCTAAATTGATTTAGAAAACAAGGAAGCAGTGATGATGAATATTGTGTTTAGGGTGACATTGACAACTCTCTAAAGTTTAATCATAATAATTTATACTGTCTAATCTGATAACTGTACTTACACAGGCTATATCATCCCCCACCTGGCTGCTAACAGCTCATCAGATTGGGAATGAGAGAAAAAGGAGGAAAGAATTAATACAAATCTGTAATCATAATTCTAGAAAACACACTGTTAAATCAGCTTCTGAAGTACATATTATTTCAAAATATTTTAATATACAAGTAGAAATTAAAATTTTCATTTACCAAATGTGGAAACTTAACTCATTTTAATTAATCTGTGCCTTATCTATAAATTAGAATAGTATTTATAATAAGTCAGCTATTTCTTTATACCCTAACTCCATAAAGGAGCTTAATCAATGGTAAGGCACCCTTTCCTACCTGGACATATCCCTGAGAGAGAAATGTTGAGTTCCCCTTGACCATATGAATGTGACTAACACATTGTATTCCTTTGTGTTAATCATGTTTTGAACAAAAGTGTTGTAAGGGATAAAAAAAAGTTTACAGTTTTCATTTTACTGGAAAAGTTGCTGAGAAATGGAGGGTTTTTGTAATCTCTGAAGGGCCATGCAAGATAAGGATCCTAGTCTTTCTACTCTCTATTCACAGCTATATTCTTTAGAGAACTGTAATTCGAGCAAGATCCTATATAAAGAACACTCCCAAGGAGCTAAAAACATATTAAAAATTCATGCTAATTACATCTTGAAGGAGAAAAATATATTTTTGTTACAAACATCCATAATCATTTATGTATATATAGATAGATGCATATATCTATATATACACATATATACATTAGAAGATCTATATATATCTTCTAATGCATGTGCAAGGAGCTGTGGTACCTAAGGGAAATAAGCCTAGTGGGAGAAGCACATGTATATAGTCTAAGCAAGTGGATATAACTGTGCAATGATGGTTTCTCATAGATGCAGTGGGTGTCCCTCTAAGATCACTTTCACTGGGCAAGTGTACTTATCATATAGGATTATTTTAAGGCGACATAGATAAAAATTTTTTTTTACAATTCTTGACAAATGTCTCATGCTCAGTAATTGACACAGAAGTTAATGTGTATATTCTTCTATACAGTAGAATCTCTGCATGTGGAGTGTGCAGATACCTTCTCCAATTTTGGGGAGTGTTCAGGGTCTTCTCATATAAGTCCTTACTGGTCTCTAAATCCCACTCAGCCTCAGCCTTTGGCCTCAACCATGATGCTTTGTATAAAAGCCAAGTTTTATTATATGAAAAAATGTAACTAGGACACAGTTTCTTAACAAGACCTCTGCCGTTTTTGGTTTACCGGCTGATTAATTGTGCTACACGCTTTGTCCTTTTAAAAAGCTCTTATCTGGTAAATTCAGTCTTTAAGACTGAATTTGGTTATAATCTTGAGCTCAAACACTGGGAAATGCCACCATAATAACAGATTTCTATTTGGCTTGATAAAAATACATAGGATTTTAATCTAAGCTAGTAGGCTTCAGACCTAGTAGGAGATCCCAGACAAAAGAAATCACGTGGTAATGAGGGTCTCACCCCCAAATTGTAAGAGAAAAAATTAAAACTTATTCTAAATGTGAAGGTGAACATGAAAATATATGTAAGAATCTTAACTAGGCCAGCTAGTTCTGACAATTTTTAAAATATTTTCACTTGAAACCAAAGGATGTGCTAAGGATCTACAAGATGAAAAGACCATTGGACATTGTATTAAAATAGTATTATCTTTGGTCGCAATTGCAGTATTAAGACTGCCTATGAGAAAAAGCAATTGCAAACTATGTGTTGCAATATTTGAAGTCAGAGGACACTATGGTTCAACTTTACATTTTTAGTGCCTAGCTTGGTTGTTCTAGATCTTTTCCAGTTGTCATTCCAGATTCCTTTTCTACTTTGTCCCCTTGAATTCTCTGCCCTGGGGGGCAGTGGGTCTTCATAAACCATACCAACAGTTCACTTTACTCCCTGCTTTCTATTACATTTGGCTAATGAGAACCCCTACAGAGACCCAAGGAAGTTATGGAGGATAGTAATGGCAGGATACTTATTCCCAGTTTTTCTCCCTATGAGATCACCTTTAGCTGGATATGTTCTTGACCTGGAGCTATTAACTTCAAAGAGGCATTCTGTACCCTAATATTTGTCAAGGATTAACATGCATTCAAATCACCTTGGGAATTTATGAAAACATGGTTTTTATTCTGCCAATCTAGGATTGGGCCTGAGATTTTTTTTCTTTTACATGTAGCTTCCAGGTGAAGTCAATATTGCTAGTCTGTGGACGACATTTTGACTAGCAAGACTTTGTGACTATTTTTCTGACTTCTGATTTCCTTCTTTGTCATATCTTTTCTGGCCCAGTTGCAGCATTACAGTTGTAATGAGCTTATGCATTCTGCAGTATCCCTTGTGGTCTCTTATACCACATGCAGGCCTTTAAAAATATTGTCTTTGAAATGAAAACAAACCTTCCTCAATTAGCTGGTTGGTACCTTCTGAAACACCTGTTCTTGGAACATAGTAGTAATTCAATAAATGGGGCATTAATCTCTTTGTATTTCAACTATATTGCGGAAGTGAAACTCTTTAAATATATATTCTACCATATTTATGCCTGATGAATAATTCATAGTATATAATTTGAAAGCATGAAAGAATGACTCGATTTTGAATAGTTAAAAGATTGGTGATGATATGGTTTGCCTGTTTCCCCACCAAAATCTCATCTTGAATTCTCACATGTTGTGGAAGTAACCTGGTGGCAGGTAATTGAATCATGAAAGCAGGTCTCTCCCATGCTGTTCTCATGATAGTGAATAAATCTGATAAGATCTGATGGTTTAAAAATGAGAGTTACTCTGCACAAGCTCTCTCTTTGCCTGCTGCCATCCATTTAAAATGTGACTTGCTCCTCCTTGCCTTCCACCATGATTGTCAGGCTTCTCCAGCCACTTGGAACTGTGAGTTCTCCATTGAACCTCTTTGTTTTGTAAATTGCCCAGTCTAGGGTACGTCTTTATCAGTAGCATAAAAACTGGCTAATATAGGTGACTTTAAATAGCTTTCCCTTATTTTCTGATGGCATTCAGTATAATGGCAGAGAAAACTGATACCAAGATAAAGGAGGCAGTTATATAATTGAAACTACTTAATTTAGAAAATATTTGACATTTTCCCTGGGCATGTGAACCAAATGCTAGCAAATCACACCAGCTGGCATCAGGCCAACAATTTGAGAAACACTATGACATTCCAGAGTATAGTCATTATAAAGCTTTTATACAATATTCAAAAACAGCTGAACTGTAACATATGCTATCTAAGGGAATTCCTTTTCCTTCAAAGTATGTATTTAATTAACATTAACATTTACAAAATTTAGAAATGCTGAAATATATAAAAAGCAAATTCTGGAATAAGTAAGCTTAGCCATCCAGATTAGTTTCACCTACTAGCAAATGTCTACCATTTACTTGGGTATAAAATGTCAGAATGAAAAGACAACTGAATTTATTCAGAAAGTTCACTAAAATTTTATTGCTTGCCTATTATCTGCCATGCTATACAACAGATTCTGAATTAAAAGTTTTTTTTAAAATTGCATTTTAGGTTTTGAGGTACACGTGTAAAACATGCAAGTTTGTTGCATAGGTACACACATGGTAGTGTGATTTACTACCTTCCTCCCCATCACCTATACCTGGCATTTCTCCCCAGCTAACTCTCCCCAAATCCCCACCCCCTGCTGTCCCTCCCCTATCTTCTCCTGACAGACCCCAGTGTGTGATGCTCCCCTCCTTGCGTCCATGTGCTCTCATTGTTCAACACTCACCTATGAGTGAGAACATGTGGCGTTTGATTTTCTGTTCTTGTGTCAGTTTGCTGAGAATGATGGTTTCCAGGTTCATCCATGTCCCTACAAAGGACGCAAACTCATCATTTTTGATGGCTGCATAGTATTCCATGGCATATATGTGCCACATTTTCCCTGTCCAGTCTATCATTGAGGGGCATTTGGGTTGGTTCCAGGTCTTTGCTATTGTAAAGAGTGCTGCAATGAATGTTCGTGTGCATGTGTCCTTATAGTAGAATGATTTATAATCTTTTGGATATATACCCTGCAAAGGGATTGCTGGGTCAAATAGAATTTCTATTTCTAGGTCCTTGAGGAATCACCACACTGTCTTCCACAATGATTGAACTAATTTACACTCCCACCAACAGTGAAAAATGTTCCTATTTCTCCACATCCTCTCCAGCATCTGTTGCCTCCAGATTTTTAAATCATCACCATTGCAACTGGCATGAGGTGGTATCTCAGTGTAGTATTGATTGGCATTTCTCAAATGACCAGTGACGATGAGCATTTTTTAATGTTTGTTGGCCTCATGTGTGTCTTCTTTTGTAAAGTGTCTGTTCATATCCTTTGCCCACTTTTGAATGGGCTTGTTTATTTTTTTCTTGTAAATCTGTTTTAGTTCTTTGCAGATTCTAGATATCAGCCCTTTGTCAGATGGGTAGTTTGCAAAAATTTTTTCCCATTCTTTTGGTTGCCGATTCACTCTAATGACTGTTTCTTTTGCTGTGCAGAAGTTGTGGAGTTTCATTAGGTCCCATTTGTCTATTTTGACTTTTGTTGCCAATGTCTTTGGTGTTTTGGTCATGAAGTTACTACCTATGCCTATGGCCTGAATGGTTTTGTCTAGATTTTCTTTATTTTATTTTATTTTATTGCATTTTAGGTTTTGGGGTACATGTGAAGAACATGAAAGATTGTTGCATAGGTACACACATGGCAGTGTGATTTGCTGCCTTCCTCCCCATCACCTATACCTGGCATTTCTCCCCATGCTCTCTCTCCCCAAATCCCAACCCCCCACTCTCCCTCCTCTATTTCTCCCCAACAGACCCAGTGTGGATGCTCCCCCCTCTGGGTCCATGTGTTCTCATTGTTCAACACCCACCTATGAGTGAGAACATGTGGTGTTTGATGTTCTGCTCTTGTGTCAGTTTGCTGAGAATGATGGTTTCCAGGTTCATTCATGTCCCTACAAAGGACACAAACTCATCGTTTTTGATGGCTGCATAATATTCCATGGTGGATATGTGCGACATTTTCCCTGTCCAGTCTATGATTGATGGGCATTTGGGTTGGTTCCAGATTTTTGCTACTGTAAAGAGTGCTGCAATGAACGTTCACGTGCATGTGTTCTTATAGTAGAACAACTTATAATCTTTTGGATATATACCCAGTAACGGGATTGCTGGGTCAAATGGAATTCCTGTTTCTAGGTCCTTGAGGAATTGCCACACTGTCTTCCACAATGGTTGAACTAACTTACACTCCCACCAACAGTGAAAAATGTTCCTATTTCTCCACATCCTGTCCAGCAGCTGTTGTCTCCAGAATTTTTAATGATTGTCATTCTAACTGGTGTGAGATGGTATCTCAATGTAGTTTTGATTCACATTTCTCTAATGACCAGTGATGATGAACATTTTTTCATATGTTTGTTGGCCTCATATATGTCTTCTTTTGTAAAGTATCTGTTCATATCCTTCAACCACTTTTGAATGAGCTTGTTTGTTTTTTTCTTTTAAATCTGTTTTAGTTCTTTGTGGATTCTGGATATCAGCCCTTTGTCAGATGGGTAGACTGCAAAAATTTTTTCCCATTCTTTTGTTTGCCAATTCACTCTGATAATTGTTTCTTTTTTTGTGCAGAAGCTGTGGAATTTGATCAGGTCCCATTTGTCTATTTTGGCTCTTGTGATTTTTGCACATTGATTTTGTATCCTGAGACTTTGCTGAAGTTACTTATCAGTTTCAGGAGATTTGGGGTTGAGACGATGGGGTCTTCTAGATATACAATCATGTTGTCTGCAAAGAGAGACAATTTGACTTCCTCCTTTCCTATTTGAATACTCTTTATTTCTTTTCCTTACATGATTGCTCTGGCTAGAACTTCCAATATTATATTGAATAGGACTGGTGTGAGAGAGCATTCTTGTCTAGTGCCAGATTTCAAAAGGAATGCTTCCAGTTTTTGCCCATTCAGTATAATATTGGCTGCTGGTTTGTAGTAAATAGCTTTTATTATTTTGAGATACATTCTGTCAATACCTAGATTATTCAGGATTTTATGCATAAGGGGCTGTTGAATTTTGTCAAAGGCCTTCTCTGTATCGAGATAATCATGTGGTTTTTATCTCTGGTTCTCTTTATGTGGTGAATTACATTTATTGACTTTCGTATGTTGAACCAGCCTTGCATACCTGGGATAAAGCCTACTTGATCATGGTGGATAAGCTTTTTGATGTGCTGTTGCAATTGGTTTGCCAGTATTTTATTGAAGATTTTTGCATCTATGTTCATCATGGATATTGGCCTGAAGTTTTCTTTTCTTGCTGAGTCACTGCCCGGTTTTGGTATCAGGAGGATGTTGGTCTCATAAAATGATTTGGGAAGGATTCTCTCATTTTAGATTGTTTGGAATAGTTTCAGAAAGAGTGGTACCATCTCCTCTGTGTATGTCTGGTAGAATTCAGCTGTGAACCCATCTGGACGTGGGCCTTTTTTGGGGGGCAGGCTCTTAATTCCTGCCTCAACTTCAGATCTTGTTATTGGTCTATTCAGGGTTTCGACTTCTTCCTGATTTAGCCTTGGGAGGATGCAAGTGTCCAGGAATTTATCCATTTCTTCCAGGTTTACTAGTTTATGTGCATAGAGTTGTTTGTAATGATCTATGATGATGGTTTGTATTTCTGTGGAACCTGTGGTGATACCCAATTAATTGTTTTTTATTGCATCTATTTGATTCTTCTATCTTTTCTTTTTTATTAATCCGGCTAGTGGTCTATTTTGTTGATCTTTTTGAAAAACCAGCTCCTCAATTTATTGATTTTTTGAAGGGATTTTTGTGTCTCTCTCTCCTTCAGTTCTGCTCTGATCTTAGTTGTTTCTTGTCTTCTGCTAGCTTTTGAGTATGTGATCTTGCTGCTCTCGATCTTTTAATTTTGACAATAGGGTGTTGATTTTAGATTTTTCCTTGATTCTCATGAGGCCATTTACTGCTATATTTTTTCCTCTAGATATAGCTTTAAATGTGTCCCAGAGATTCTGGTATGTTGTGTCTTCATTCTCATTGTTTTCAAAGAACATCTTTATTTCTTCCTTCATTTCATTGTTTATCCAGTCAACTTTCAAGATCCAGTTGTTCAGTTTCCATGAAACTGTGCAGTTCTGAGTTAGTTTCTGAATTTTGAATTATAACTTGATTGTGCTGTGGTCTAAGAGACTGTTTCTTATGATTTTCATTTTTTGCCTTTGCTGATGAGTGATTTATTTCCAATTGTGTGGTAAATTTTAGTTTAGGTACAATGTGGTGCTGAGAATAATGTATATTCTGTGGATTTGGGGTGGAGTGTTCTGTAAATGTCTATTAGGTTTGCTTGGTCTAGGTCTGAGTTCAAGTCTTGGATATCATTGTTAATTTTCTGTCCCATTGATCTGTTTAATATTGAAAATGGGGTGTTAAAGTCTCCCACTATTATTGTGTGGGAGTCTAAGTCTCTTTGTAAGTCATTAAGAACTTGCCTTATGTATCTGGGTGCTTCTGTATCGGGTGCATATATATTTAGGATCATTAGTTCTTCTTATTTCTTTGATCCTTTTACCATTATGTAATGTCCTTCTTTGTCTCTTTTGATCTTTGTTGGTTTAAAGTCTATTTTATCAAAGATGAGAATTGCAACTTCTGCATGTTTTTGCTCTCCATTTGCTTGGTAAATCTTCCTCTATCCCTTTACTTTGAGCATTTGTGTATCCTTGCATGTGAGATGGATCTCCTGGATACAGCACACTGATGGGTTTTGGCTTTTTATCCAATTTGCCAGTCTGCGTCTTTTGGTTTGGGCATTTAGCCATTTACATTTAGGGTTAATATTGTTATGTGTGAATTTGATCCTGCCATTTTGATGCTAGCTGACTATTTTGCCCGGTAGTTGGTGCAGTTTCTTCATTGTGTCGATGCTCTTTACCATTTGGTATGTTTTTGGAGTGGCTGGTACTGGTTGTTCCTTTCGATGTTTAGTGCCTCTTTCAGGAGCTCTTGTAAAGCAGAACTGGTGGTGATGAATTCTCTGAGTACTAGCTTGTTTGCAAAGGATTTTATTTTTCCTTCACTTATGAAGCTTAGTTTGGCTGGATAGGAAATTCTGGTTTGAAAGTTCTTTTCTTTAAGGATGTTGAATATTGGCCCCCACTCTATTCTGGCTTGTAGGGTTTCTGCTGAGAGATCTGCTGTGAGTCTGATGGGCTTTCCTTTGTGGCTAACCTGACCTTTCTCTCTGGCTGCCCTTAGCATCTTCTCCTTCATTTCAACCCTGATGAATCTGACGATTATATGCCTTGGGGTTGCTCTGCTTGAGGAATATCTTTGTGGTGTTCTCTGTATTTCCTGGACTTGAATATTGGCCTGCCTTGCTAGGTTGGGGAAGTTTTCCTGGATAATATCCTGACAAATATTTTCCTGCTTGGATTCATTCTCTCCGCCACTTTCAGATACACCTGTCAAACATGGATTAGTTCTTTTCACATAGTCCCATATATCTTGGAGACTTTTTTCATTCCTTTTTACCCTTTTTTCTTTAATCTTGCCTTCTCGTTTAATTTCATTGAGTTGATATTTGACCTCTGATATTTTTTCTTCTGCTTGGTCAATTTGGCTGATGAAACTTGTGTATGCTTCACGAAGTTCTTGTGTTGTGTTTTTCAGCTCCATCAATTCACTTATATTCCTCTCCAAGCTGTTTATCCTCATTAGCATTTTGTCAAATATTTTTTCAGGGTTCCTAGTTTCTTTGCATTTTGTTAGAACATGTTCTTTTAGCTCAGAGAAGTTTCTTATTACCCACCTTCTGAAGCCTCTTTCTGTCATTTCATCACAGTCATTCTCTATCCTGCCTTGTCCCCTTGCTGGTGAGAAGTTGTGATACCTTGCAGGAGGAGAGACATTCTGGTTTTGGGTGTTTTCATCCTTTTCCCACTGGTTTCTTATCAACTTTTTTGGTTTATCCACCTATTGTCTTTGTAGTTGTTGGTTTTCTGATTGGTTCTCTGAGTGGATGTCCAGTTTGTTGATGATGAAGTTATTTCTTTCTATTTGTTAGTTTTCCTTCTAACAGTCAGACCCCTCTGCTGTAGAACTTCTGAGGTTCGCTCTAGGCCCTGCCTGCCTTGGGATCTCCTTAGCTGCTGCAAAACAGTAAGGATTGCTACCAGTTTCTTCTTTTGCCATCTTTGTCCCAGAAGGGTACCCGCCAGATGTCAGTCTGAGCTCTCCTTTATGACGTGACTCTTTGGACATACAGGGGTCAGGGAGCTGCTTGAGGAGACAGTCTGTTCTTTATAGGAGCTCATGTGCTAAGCTGTGTGCTCTATTGTGTAGGGTGGGTATGTTTAAGTCTGCTGCAGCAAAACTCATAAACACCTATTTTTTTCCCAGGTGCTCTGTCCTGGGCAGTTAGGGCTTTATTTATTAGTTTCTGTTGTGCTGCTGCCTTTTTTCAGCACTGTTCTGCCCAGTGAGGAGGCATCCTAGTCACTGTCTGCCTGCAGAGGCTTTGCTGAGCTGCTGTGGGCTCTGCCCAGCTGCCATGGGAACGTCCCTGCACTCCTGTTTATATGGGTATAGTTAGAACTGCCTCAGCAATGGTGGCCCACCTGTGTAATGGTGGACTCTCTTTGTAATGGCCGGCTGCCTTGGAAATGGCAGGTTGCCTCAGCCATGGTGGACTACCTCTGTAGTGGTGGACTGCCTCCGTAATGGTGGGCACCCCTCCCCCACAGAGTTGGACCATCCTAAGTTCAGCTGTGTTTGCTGTGAAACTCTCAATCCAGAGCATTTCAGATTGCTGTTTTTTTGTGGGGGTGGGACCAGCCTCGGCTGATCACCTGGCTCTCTGCCTCAGATCCTTTTTTTTTTTTTTTTTTTTTTTTTTTTCAGTTGAATGGATGACTCTGTTTCTCAGATGTTCCAGTCACCTGTTGAAAAGGTTTTGGGATATGCTGGCTGAAACAGCTGTGCTGAGATTTGTGGCATTTTTTTTGCCCAGGAATCTCCTGGCCTGGCTCCCTCTTTCCGTCCCCTTTTTATCATTTGAATGGGTGACTCTGTCTCCCAGGAGCTCCAATCTCCAGTTAAAAGGGTTCTCAGACCCATGTATTTTCTGCAGAGACGCACCATAAAGGGGCACCAGCCAAAACAGCTGTGTAGGCCAAAACAGCCACATTGGCCAATACAGCCACACTGGCGACCTGTGGAGCTCCTCTGCCTGGGAATCTCCTCGTCTGTTGGCAATAAAAATCCATCTGGAAATGTGGCTTCCACTGACCCTCTGGGCTTTCTCTGGGAGCTGCAATCCTGAGCTGCTCCTAATTGGCCATCTTGGCTCTGTCCCTGAGTTTAAATTTTATATGATTGCTTTTGAGTTCAAGCCTCATCTTTATCATGTAAGAACTAAGTGATCCTGAGAAACCACAATTAATTTGTTGAAAGCATTTTCAAAATGTGAAAATAACCTAACCATAAAGCATGGACTAAAATGAGACTTTTCATAAATATATAATACGTATGAGATATTTTATGAACATGTCAAAAAGGTTTATGTAAAATATAGCAGTTTAAATAAACTTTTTATTCAGACATGTATATCTTAATTTTTATTGATTCATGCTTCCTGTTTACTTTCATAGAGAAGAAGACAAAGAACAACAGTTAAGCAATATATGACTTTAAAAATATATATTTATTATACTTTAATTCTGGTTTACAGGTGCAGATCATGCTGGTTTGTTAGATAGGTATACACGTGCCATGGTGCTGGTTTGCTGCATCCCTTGCCCCATCATCTACATTAGGTATTTCTCCTAATGCTGCCCCTCACTGATTCCCTAACTCCTTGCTATTCCTCCCCTAGCCCCCAGGCTCCAGTGTGTGATGTTCCCCTCCCTGTGTCCATGTGTTCTCATTGTTCCACATCCACTTATGAGTGAGAACATGTGGTGTTAGATTTTCTATTCTTGTGTCAGTTTGCTGAGAATGATGGTTTTTATTTTCATCTATGTCCCTCCAAAGGACATGAAATGTATTGTTTTGAATGGCACCTTCAGAATCTGTATTATTCATTAAGAAAAATAAGTTCATTTTTTTTTTATCTGCAAGTTTTAGGTTCACAGCAAAAATGAGCAGAAAGTTCAGTTTCCATGTATCCTTTGTTCCCCCACTGATACAGCCTTTCCCACTATCAACATCCCATATCAGAGTGGTACATTTGTTACAATCCATGAGCCTACATTGATGCTTTATTATTACTTGAAGTTTATGGTTTACATTAGGTTTCAGTCCTGGTGTTGTACATTTTATGGGTTTGGACTAAGGTATAATGACTGACATCTACCATTATCATGCAGAATAGTTTCATGACCCTAAAAATTTTCTGTGCTCTGCCTATTCCTCCCTCTCTCTTCTCTAACCTCTGGCAACCACTGATCTGTTTACTATCGCCATAGTTTTGTCTTTTTTACAATTTCATATAACTAAAATCATACAGGATGTAGCCTTCCCAGACTGTTTTCTTTTACTTAGTAATGTGCATTTAAAATTTCATCATGTCTTCTCATGGTTGGATAGCTCATTTTTTCTTTAGCAGGGAATAATGTTCAATTATCTGGATGTACTACAGCTTATTTATCCAATTAACCTAATGAAGAACATTTTGCCTACTTCCAAGTTTTAGTCATTATGAATAAAGTTGCTATAACATTTCTTTTTTTTATTTTTTATTATTTTTTTATTTTTTTCTTAGATATTTTATTGTCTTTTCAGGAATAAAGCCACCCATAAATAGGCTTCAGCTGAGTATGAGAACTAAGATTTTTTTAAAACACTTTTTTAAAATATTTTTTTAATTGCATTTTAGGTTTGGGGGTACATGTGAAGAACATGCAAGATTGTTGCATAGGTACACACATGGCAGTGTGGTTTGCTACCTTCCTTCCCCTCACCTGTATCTATCATTTCTCCCCATGCTACCTCTTCCCACCTCCCCACCTCCCCGTCCCTCCCCCATTTCCCCCCAATGGACCCCAGCATGTAGTGCTCCCCTCCCTGTGTCCATGTGTTCTCATTGTTCAACACCCACCTATGAGTGAGAACATGTGGTGTTTGATTTTCTGCTCTTGTGTCAGTTTGCTGAGAATGATGGTTTCCAGGTTCACCCATGTCCCTACAAAGGACACAAACTCATCATTTTTGATGGCTGCATAATATTCCATGGTGTATATGTACCACATTTTCCCTATCCAGTCTATCGTCAATGGGCATTTGGGTTGGTTCCAGGTCTTTGCTATTGTAAAGAGTGCTGCAATGAACATTCGTGTGCATGTGTCCTTATAGTAGAATGATTTATAATCCTTTGGATATATACCCAGTAATGGGATTGCTGGGTCTAATGGGATTTCTATTTTTAGGTCATTGAGGAATGGCCACACTGTCTTACACAATGGTTGAATTAATTTACACTCCCACCAACAGTGTAAAAGTGTTCCTATTTGTCCACATCCTCTCCAGCATCTGTTGTCTCCAGATTTTTTAATAATCGCCATTCTAACTGGTGTGAGATGGTATCTCAATGTGGTTTTGATTTGCATTTTTCTAAAGACCAGTGATGATGAACGTTTTTCATATGTTTGTTGGCCTCCTGTATGTCTTCTTTTGTAAAGTGTCTGTTCATATCCTTTGCCCATCTTTGAATGGGCTTGTTTGTTTTTTTCTTGTAGATCTGTTTTAGTTCTTTGTAAATTCTGGATATCAGCCCCTTGTCAGATGGGTAGACTGCAAAAATTTTTTCCCATTCTGTTGGTTGCCGATTCACTCTACTGACTGTTTCTTTTGCCATGCAGAAGCTATGGAGTTTGATTAGGTCCCATTTGTCTATTTTGGCTTTTGTTGCCATTGCTTTTGGTGTTTTGGTCATGAAATCCTTGCCTACGCCTATGTCCTGAAAGGTTTTGCCTAGATTTTCTTCTAGGGTTTGTATGGTGTTAGGTCTGATGTTTAAGTCTTTAATCCATCTGGAGTTAATTTTGGTGTAAGGTGTCAGGAAGGGGTCCTGTTTCTGCTTTCTGCATATGGCTAGCCAGTTTTGCCAACACCATTTATTAAACAGGGAATCCTTTCCCCATTGCTTGTTTTTGTCAGGTTTGTCGAAGATCGGATGGTTGTAGATATGTTGTATTTCCTCTGAGGCCTCTGTTCTGTTCCATTGGTCTATATCTCTGTTTTGGTACCAGTACCATGCTGTTTTGATTACTGTAGCCTTGTAGTATAGTTTGAAGTCCGGTAGTGTGATGCCTCCTGCTTTCTTCTTTTTGCTTAGAATTGATTGGCTATGTGAGCTCTCTTTTGGTTCCATATGAAGTTTAAGGTGTTTTTTTTTCAGTTCTGTGAAGAAGGTCATTGGTAGCTTGATGGGAATACTGTTGAATTTGTAAATTACTTTGGGCAGTATGGCCATTTTTACAATGTTGATCCTTCCTAACCATGAACATGGAATGTTTCTCCATCTGTTTGTGTCCTCTCTAATTTCGTCGAGCAATGGCTTGTAGTTCTCCTTGAAGAGGTCCTTTACGTTCCTTGTTAGTTGTATTGCTACGTATTTTATTCTCTTCATGGCAATTGCGAATGGCAATTCATTCTTGATGTGGCTCTCTTTAAGTCTGCTACTGGTGTATAGGAATGCTTGTGATTTTTGCACGTTGATTTTGTATCCTGAGACTTTGCTGAAGTTGTTTATCAGTTTCAGGAGATTTTGGGCTGAGACGATGGGGTCTTCTAGATATAAAATCATGTCATCTGCAAATAGAGACAATTTGATTTCCTCCTTTCTGATTTGAATACCCTTTATTTCCTTTTCTTGCCTGATTACTCTGGCTAGAACTTCCAGTACTATTTGAATAGGAGTGGTGAGAGAGGGCATCCTTGTCTAGTGCCAGATTTCAAAGGGAATGCTTCCAGTTTTTGCCCGTTCAGTATGATATTGGCTGTTGGTTTGTCGTAAATAGCTTTTATTGTTTTGAGATACGTTCCGTCAATACCTAGTTTATTGAGGGTTTTTAGCATAAAGGGTTGTTGAATTTTGTCAAAAGCCTTCTCTGCATCAATTGAGATAATCATGTGGTTTTTGTCTTTGGTTCTGTTTATGTGGTGAATTACATTTATGGACTTGCGTATGTTGAACCAGCCTTGCATCCCTGGGATGAATCCTT